>NC_048223.1:117002568-117010235 GCF_002007445.2 Ailuropoda melanoleuca
AAGTAGTTTCATCCGCTTCTTTGCTTCACTTACTAGGTTGGGGGGAGGATAGGAGGTCATTTTTGAGCACCCAAGATGAAGTCCTTCGCAGATCACAGGCGGCACTACAGTCTTGCCAGTGGGGACAGGGGAGACAAAAGACCAGGGTATACAAATGACATAAATCTTTGCCTCTCTCCTGGTTTGGACTGCAGCTGGCCCGTTTCTAAGGAAGCACATGGTTACGTGCTGAACATCAGCCACTCGCACACACTAGAAACACGTGTGAGATGCTTTTGTTTAACTTAAGACATCAGTTAGCACGTCTCTTGGCTGGGAATCTGAAATTGCAAAGCCTGAAGAAGTCAAACTCCTTGTGACTACCTGGGAAAGAGTACCCGTGCCTGTTCCTAAATAAGATGGTTATAAATACATTACGCACTTTTTAGAAAATTATATTAAAGAGAATGTCTGTAAAGCACAAAGCCTGTAGTATAGTAGATCTTCAATAAATCATAGGTATTATCATCATTTCCTATATATAATCTCCTTTAATTCATCCTGAAACATTGGGAAGTACTCATCGTAATCCCTATTTTTACAGAGGTGGAAACAACGTGAGAAAAAATAAACACTTGCCATTAGATCACAGAGTGAGGTGAGACTTCACTTCGGTTTTCTGATCCTAGTTTTAAGTCCTGTCCCCTGGGACACAGCAGTCTCTCAGATTTAGTGACTTCATCCTGTTATTTCCCTTTTTATTATAGTTATAATTTCCTCATTCATTTTCCCCATGCATAAATATCTTTCAATCTCAGATAAAGTATATTCTTTTTTTTTTAAAGATTTTATTTTATTTATTTGTCAGAGAGAGCGAGAGCACAAGCAGGGAGAAGCAGGCTCCTCCCGAGTGGGGAAACCAAGGAGGGACTTGATCCCAGAGCCCTGGGATCATGACCTGAGCTGAAGGCAGATGCTTAACCAACTGAGCCACCCAAGCGTCCCATATATTCTTTTCTAAGCTTTTATCTAATACCCACTTAAGGAAACAAGAAAACATGAAAAGTCCACTTGGGGTTGTCTCCAAAGCTTCCCCTTCCTCTACCTGCAAGAAAGAAAAGCTTGCTGACCCGTGTCCCAGACTCATAACCCAGCTACCCTCAAGTCTCCCACTAATTCACTGTCTCCAGCTTCTTCAACCAACAAACCTTGACTAAACACTATGATGTCCCTGTGCACTGAGATCTAGGGATGAACAGATGCAAGAGGAGGGCCCTGCCTTCCACGATTCTCAACTTAGTAGCAAGTCAGATGCCTACACAATTAAGCACGACACAAGGAAGAGGATACGATAACCTGGAAGCATTGAGAAAGCGATAGATTCTGATAGGACAATGGTTTTATTTGTGCGAAGACACATGAAGTGGCCTATGAGCTGGTCCTTGAAAGAAGAGGAAGAATAAAGAGAAAGGGCATCTGGGCAGCAGAAACAAAGGGTGAAGACACAGACAGTCACGAGCAAGCCACGCAGACATGGCCAGTGACCCAACACATTGAAGCCGAGGGCCCAGGACGGAGCAAGCCTGGAAGGATGGGTGGGTGGGACTGGGTCACAAAGGCTGTCTGCCTTGCTTGGGAGTTGGGCAAAAGCAGTGGGAGCCCGTCAAAGGATTTTAAGTCGAGATGTGCTATAATCACATTTTTTCCCCCTAAAAATAAAGACCATTCTGGTGTTAGTGTGGAGAATGGATTAAAAGGGTGAGAGATTGGAAACTGGGAGATCACTTTGACAATAGCCTCTTGCCTCTAGGAAATAAACTCATCTACCTCCTGGTGAGGTTCAAATTAGGAATAAAAGGGTGAGTTCTTTTTTCTTATGAAAAACTAAAGATGAAAGTACAGATGGCCTCCCCACCACGAGGCCTTTCATTGAAGTCCCTTATGGAAGGGATAGTTTCTAAAACCTGCAAGTAGCTTCAATTTGATTTGTTAGTCAGACAACTTTTCCTGGGACCTCTTGTCTTCAAACATCTTCCTCGGACTTGGGGGAGAGGGAGCAGGAAATGTGCAACAAATGCCATGGATGGGAGAATCTAACGAAATGAGACTTTTCCCCCCCAGTATAAATAGCATGTCATTCAAGTGCTGAAAGAATGATGATTTTTTAAAAAATATTTTTTATTTTATTATATTATGTTACTCACCATACAGTGCATCCCTAGTTTTTGATGTAAAGTTCAATAACTCATTAGTTGCATATAACACCCAGTGCACCATGCAATACGTGCCCTCCTTACTACCCATCACCGGCCTATCCCATTCCCCTTTAAGCAGAAGAAGAAAGTTTAGAAGTAATTCTTTCGTTTCAGTTGGAAAGCCTGACTGTTGTTTTCCCGCTGCTTGATGGCCTCGAGTTTTCTGCTGTTTATACGCGTTTGCCTTTGGTGGAACGACCTAAAAAGTGCTTACCTCAAAAACCTAGCACTAACGGCTTAATTTGACAATTTGTAGATGGTATTCTTATATTACCCTTTAAGACCTTAATAATTAGTTTTTCTTTAGTGCAGTATTAAAGCATTAAAGGTCATAAATTCCACAGTCACCTGTATCCATTTATTGCTAATTTATTATGGAACATATCATAAAACTTTCCTTGACATATAGGCCTCTTCATAACTATAAATCTTTTTTCAACTGTTTAGATAACTTAAGCTTAAGTTCAAGAAGAGACCTCGAGGAGCAAATATTTAAAACATCTATTTATTACACATTAGCGGTGCAGGGCGGGTAACCCTGTGAAGTCACTGAGAAGTATTCACTTATGTTCCGTATATTTATCACTTCAAACCCTTATAAAGATAAATTTGTTTTCAAGAGGAAAAAATGTTACATGTCATGTAGCTGTTTTACTAAGTGCTTTAAAATGTCCAGCTGAGTAAAGCTATCTTTCTAGTTAGTATAGAACACACAAAAAATGTTTCCATTGAGAATAAATTTGTCTCTAGTAACCTCAGTTAAGCTTAAAAACGTTTCTAACTTGAAGGTCTCTTCAGATGGCAAATGTATCATGTTCTTTGACCAACACCTTATTTTCTTCTGTTTCAACGAGGGACATGACACCCAGTGAAAAGACTCATGGTTTACTGAATGAGTTCACCCTCCTGCTTAAACTTCTGTGTGGAAAGTGGTGGCATACACATTCAGAAAGGGAGAGGAGAAAATCAGCTTACTGGAAAACCAATTTGTTGAATGAACAATTTGCTGAAAATCAAATAGTTTCCATTCATTTTGTTTCGTACTATCAGTAACCGCGATGCATGAGATGGTTGAAACACTCCTAGGGATTTCTTTTCTCTTTCAAAACTTTAATTTGGCTTGAGCTTTCCTGCAGTTACAGTGGTTAGCCAAATCAGAGTATCACAGGCTTCACTATACTCCAACTTTAGAAAATAAAAATATTCTTATATATTTCAAATTACAAATATAATTGTGTGGACTGTCATGACTTATGTAGGTTTTTCTATTAACGTATTCTCAATGCAGCTTTCTGTACTTCTCTTAATTCATTGTGTAGTTAACCAGATCAATACAATATGACCATTTCCATGTGTTTGAAGCTCAATGAACTTGATATATAACTGAACCACATTGACAAATCCATTGCAAATGGCTGGGCCAAAAGGAATACAGCAAAATTTAACCAACCAGATCAAACCAAACCAAAACTAAAACTGAAACTTGGGTAAACTCTTGAGCGCTTTGTTACATGATTTGCCAAAATCTTGCTTTCTAACGGGAACTATCAGGTTATGTCCTCTGGACAGTATGTCACTGTGCAGATGCTAAGAGGGGATTCCAATGTGTGAGTAGAATTTCAAGATACGAAGTTAAAATACATTAGCCATAAATAAAAAATTATTCAAGGGGCGCTTGGGTGGCTCAGTGATTAAGCGTCCAACTCTTGGTTTTGCCTCAGGTCATGATCTTGGGGTCCTGGGATCAAGCCCTGCGTCGGGCGCCGAGCTCAGCTGGGAGTCTGCTTGAGAATTCTCTGTCTCTTCCCCACCCCTCCAAACAAATAAATTGATTTAAAAGAAAAAGAATTATTCCAGAAAGAGTAAAGTGGTAACAAATCCTTAAAGAATGCTAAAAGATGAAAAAAAGTAAGGCAAAAACAAATATAAAAATAACTAGGAAAATGCAGGGGCCGCCACAGTGCATATTAAAGTTTGGCCTCCAATTGATAAACACAACACACTGAAGTTGCCATGTGACGTGGGAAAATGGTGAAATAATCCTAAAAAGGGCTAAAAATTTTCTCAAAATAGAATAAGTCATCAGAATGATTTTTTAAAATTGGTACTGTATCATTCTGCCTGGACTGTCATGACACAACATCACAGACCATGTGGCTTAAGCAACGGGAATTTATTTTCTTGTGGTTCTGACGGCTGGAAATCTAAGATAAAGGTGTTGGCGAGGTTGGTTTCTCTTTCTGGCCCCTTCTCACTGTATTCACATGGCTTTTCCTCTGATGGGGAGCACTCCTGGTAGTTCTTCCTCTTCTTAAAAGGATATTAGACTTATCAGATTAAGGTCCCTTCCTTGTGACCTTATTTCACCTTAGTTACTTCCTTAGCGGTCCCGCCTCCAAATACAGTCACATTGGGGGGCTAGGTCTTCACCTTATGAATTTGGGGGAGGTATAATTCAGCCCATAACCATATAAACTACAACATTTCTATATGAATTAAAAGTCATAAATCCCAGGTCACATATACTCATTTATGGCTTTTGGTTCCTTTTCTGAATATTAAGTATGTCCATGAGATTAAATTACCCTGTGATCTCTGGCTTCTGACAAATTTAACATTCCTGTCCAAGCTATAGACATCATCCCCTCTGTGACTAATTTACGTAAACTTTAGCATAGGCAAAATAATCAAATTTGAAATAATTGAGGTGCATTTTATGAGTTTGGCAAATTGGCAATTCAGAGAGTTAGTTTTATTTGTAAATTGTCCTTTGGCCACAGAAAAGCACATTAGGAACAATTGTTGTCTCACCGTATCACAGGCAGCAGGAGAAGGGTCTTGTGTGTCGTGGTGGTAAGCCTAGGTGAGGTCTCCAGAATTCTCTGAATATTATTTTACATTTCCCTTAGAGTTACAAGTCCCAAGAATAGGAAAGAATGCAAGATTCCATCAGGTTAGATAGAAAATGCATTTGTATGTCTAAGGTTTTCACAGGATCCAAAGGTCTTCAGCATTTTAGAACATGTGTAGGGGTGTCTGGGTGGCTCAGTTGATTATGACCTGGCTTTGGCTCAGGTCATGATCTCAAGGTCCTGGGATCAGGCCCTCCATCAGGCTCCCCATTCAGTGGGGAGTCTGCTTGTCCCTCTCCTTCTGCATTTCCTCCAGCTCCTGCTCTCTCTCTCAAATAAAAATAAATAAAATCTTTATTAAAAAAAAAGAACATGTGTATAAATCATGAGTCAGAGAAATGCAAAATCTAATCAAGTACTCCATCTGGACAGGAGTCTCAGATTTCTGTGGACAAGCAAGGAACTAGACACTATGGGCTCTGAAAACAACCACCTTCACATTTAACAAAAGCATGTTTCACAGCCTTATTGACCTTGACATATAATTCCTTTATGATGCAATTCATCCATGTAGAATGTTCAATTCGGTGGTTTTTCGTATGTTCACAGATAGATGCAACCACCACCACAGTCAAGATTAGAACATTTTCATCACCTCCTAAAGAAACCTTGTGCCCTTGGCTGCCAGCCCTCCATCTCCCATCATTCTCTCCCAGCCCTAAGCAACCACTAATCTACTCTCTGTCTTTATAAATTTGTCCTGTTCTAGAATTTCATATGAGTAGACTCATAGGCTAGGTGGTCCTTTGTGACTCACTTCTTTCACTCAGCATGAAGTTTTCAAGGTTCATCTGGGTTGTAGTATGGACCAGCATTTTATTCATTTTTCTTCTGGCTTCTTTCAAGATAAGATTTTTTTTCTTAATCTTTAATTTTCTGCAGTTAGAACATGATATGCTTACACGTAGTATTTTTGGCCTTTACCCTGCATGATATTCTCTGAGTTTCCTGGATCTGTGGTTTGATGTCTGACAGTAATTTAGGGGAAATTCATAGTCATTATTCCTTCAAAAATGTCTTCTGTTCCTTTCTCTCATCTCCTTCTGGTATTCCCATTATGCATTTATTACATCTTTTGTAGCTGTCCAACGGTCCTTGAATGTTCTGTTGCATCTTTTCCGGTCTAATTGCTCTTTGTTTCTCAGCTTGGGAAGTTTCTACTGAGAGAGCCTTCTGTGGGTGCTCAATGTGTAATCATCTGAGAACTGCTAGACTGTTTTCCAAAGTGGTTGCACCATTTTACCTTCCCACCAGCAAGCCATGAAGGTTCTTGTCTCTACACATCCTCATCAAAGCTTATCCTTGAATGTTTCAATTCTTAACACAATTAAAAACAAATTTAATTTTTTAAAATTTTAATTTAAAACACACACAATGTAAGACTTACCATGGGAAGCACTTTGAAGCATACAGTCCAGGAATCTTAAGTACGCTTTTGTTGTTATTCATCCACTCTTTAGAACTCTTTTCATCTTGCAAAGCCAAAACTTTATGCCCATTAAATGTCAACTCCCCATTCCCTTTACTCCCAGCTCCTGGAAAGCACCATTCTACATTTTGTCTTGATGAGTACCTCATAAAAAATAGCATCGTACGACATTTGTGTTTTTGTGACTGGCTTATTTCACCTAGCATAAGGTCCTCACAATTCATCCACATTGACACATGTATCCGAATTCCTTTCCTTTTTAAGGTTGAATAATATTCCATTGTATGTGTATTCCGCATTCTGTTTATCCGTTCATCCATTGATGAACACCTGGGCTACTTCCACTTTTGGGTTATTATGAATAATGTTGCCAGGGACACGGGTGTTTGATGATCTCTGGGAGACCCTACTTTCATTTCTTTGCTGTATATACCCAGAAGTAAAATTGCTGGGTCATACAGTAACTTTTTAAAATTTTTTGAAGAACTGTCATACTGTTTTCCATTGTGGCTACACCATCTCACATTTCCACCAATAGTGCACGAGGGTTCCAATTTCTCCACATTCTTGCCAACTCGTGTTATTGTTTATTTGTTTGTCATAGTGGCCATCCTAAGGGATGTGAAGTAATAGCTCACTGTGGTTTTTATTTGCATTTTCCTAACAATTAGCGACGTGGAGCTCACCTATGTGATGAGCCCAAGAGATTTCAACCATAAAACAAGATTCATTGAGACTCATAAGGATCTTTAACAAAAATTCAGTTCCCATCCAGGGCAAAAATCCGTTTACAGGTAACCTAAATTACTGGGATGGTAACAGACTTCCTTTAGTGGGTGAAAATCTTTTAACCCTGGAAAGATTCAGAATTAGTATAGAAAAGATTACAATGATTAAAATTGAATTATTACTACTTGGAGGTTAAGAAATACACCATTCATATTTGTTATTTTATGTACTTGGCCTGCTTGGAATGACAGTCTTGTAACTTCATCTGAAAATTTGTAGTTGTGTAATTTTTTTTTTAGATTTTTATTTATTTATTTGACAGAGACAGAGACAGCCAGCGAGAGAGGGAACACAAGCAGGGGG
>NC_048223.1:117010281-117017955 GCF_002007445.2 Ailuropoda melanoleuca
GAGCTCACCTATGTGATGAGCCCAAGAGATTTCAACCATAAAACAAGATTCATTGAGACTCATAAGGATCTTTAACAAAAATTCAGTTCCCATCCAGGGCAAAAATCCGTTTACAGGTAACCTAAATTACTGGGATGGTAACAGACTTCCTTTAGTGGGTGAGAATCTTTTAACCCTGGAAAGATTCAGAATTAGTATAGAAAAGATTACAATGATTAAAATTGAAGTATTACTACTTGGAGGTTAAGAAATACACCATTCATATTTGTTATTTTATGTACTTGGCCTGCTTGGAATGACAGTCTTGTAACTTCATCTGAAAATTTGTAGTTGTGTAATTTTTTTTTTTAGATTTTTATTTATTTATTTGACAGAGACAGAGACAGCCAGCGAGAGAGGGAACACAAGCAGGGGGAGTGGGAGAGGAAGAAGCAGGCTCATAGCGGAGGAGCCTGATGTGGGGCTCGATCCCATACCGCCGGGATCACGCCCTGAGCCGAAGGCAGACGCTTAACCGCTGTGCCACCCAGGCGCCCCTGTAGTTGTGTAATTTTTACTTGGGATGACCAACTTGTCCTGATTTGCTCAGGACTGACTTTGTTTTAAATTGAAATTCCTGAGTCCTGGACATCCCTCATTTTAAGATGATTAGATTGGTCACTTAATTTAGACTTGAGTTTTTAAAATGAAATCTTTCAAACTCATATACAGTATTGCATCATCTAAGGGAACTTCAGTATCACTGTGTCTTTAAATTTAATGCACTAAATATATGAAGGCCACGTAAGTGTATACTGGGGTTTCTATAATTCAGGTCCTTTAAGTACTTAAAATATAATATACTAAATTTATAAGCAAAGTTTAAAGTGTTTGAAGGTGTTTCACTAATGAGACCAAACATTATTTGAAACCCCTTTTAAAAATGTGTTATCATTTGCTATACTTACACATGGACTAAAGAGATTTTTAAGTTTANATATACTGGGGTTTCTATAATTCAGGTCCTTTAAGTACTTAAAATATAATATACTAAATTTATAAGCAAAGTTTAAAGTGTTTGAAGGTGTTTCACTAATGAGACCAAACATTATTTGAAACCCCTTTTAAAAATGTGTTATCATTTGCTATACTTACACATGGACTAAAGAGATTTTTAAGTTTAAAATTTTCCTTAGGTCAATTGGACACCAGTTGTTTAAACCAAAAATAAATTGAGAAATGGTCTTTTGAGTACAAAAAAGCTATTCTAAAAGACACCAGAAACTGATGGCAGCTACAAGCCAAGATGTTTGAAAGTATCTCCATTTAGGGAGTTTCAAAAGGAGTCAGATTATCCTGGTAACTTGGGGCCCATTACCAGCCGTCAAGTAAATCAACAGAACGTGTCAATTACCGTAAGTATATACACTTTTGGGATGAAAACACATCCCTTTGGAGATTAAGGAGGTCAATTCAAACTGCTTTTTTTGTCGTGTTTGTTTGTTTAGGACATGGCTTACTTTAGCCATTAAGAAATCAACTTTTACCAACATTTGCAACCAAAAAATAGACTCAGCACTCAGCTTCTCTTAATGAAGCACTGTCTCTGTAATGTATCTGAAGACCAACTAAGCTGGAAACCCATTTGATAATTTGTCAACATCATTACAGTCTGATATTTTAGAATTGCATATACTTTAACCAGCCTGAAAAGGAATTACCCTGGTAAGACGTACAATTATTTCATTTTTATCGATTTTTTTAATCTTTTATTTCCCTGACAGAAATTGTCTTCAGAAACGTGGTTCATCCTGCAAACTTTCCCAAAGTGGTCATTTCAGCAGGAAATCTAAGAAAACATCATGTCCAAAGAACCGCAGAGCTGTAGACAGCAGTATTTACAGGCTTTGATTCATGTAAGGTCTTTCCAGGCTGGGACAGACTTCAGACCAAGTCTCCAGCCTGTTATCCTATTTGGGGAAGGCTAGTATTGAATACTCGCTGGAGATACCACGACCAGATGACCAATGACCATTGCTTCCTAGCCACTTCTCTTTGTGATATACCTACCTATCTCTGGAGTATGTTCCGTGAAAGCATGATTCATGGCTACTGGCCTATTTAGACTGTAAAGCAAGAGAAAGCCAGCATTGTGTCTTCCTCTATGGTCTATGACAGCAGACGCTGTCTTCCTGTTGCAATGTTACAGAGAAGCCCTTGCAAAACTCACTGTTTGCAGCAAACTGCCACTCTGTTACCCCAGAGGAGACTAACCCACAATCTGCAAGACAAAAATCTCCTGTTATTTTATGTTGCCAAAACCGGACCTTAAGTATTAAATTCAAGGGAAAATTATAACATTTTAAAAGGTGGCTTATTTTATTATGAGGGATGTGCTAATTCATCTTTAGACATTTGAAACATATCCTGGCAAAAGGAAAAAGGCTAGATTAATAGTATGAAGACATTCTATCAACATCATGAGTCGGAAATGTCTTTGAAAACCCTGTTAATATAGCACATTATAAAGGACAGATTTTCCAAAAGATTGATATTGATTTTTACAAAGAATGATTTCTTAAATTATAGTTTTAAAACTTTAATAATTGCCAGTGGTTTCAAACAGACTTCCTTTTATCAAGGAGCTGGAATCTTTCGGTTCACTAGACCTCCTTGATCTTAGTCCGTACGCATTGTTTAGTTTTATTTGGTGCCACAGGGACTCCTTCAAACTTATCAGAAGCCTCAGTTTAATACAGAAAAAGAGAGGCTCAGAACATGTAAATATAATACTGTTAATGTTTTCCACGTTTGTGATTCCAAGGTCAAAGTCAAACTTCTTATTGTATTAATAATAGCAAAGCAAAAATAAGCTTTGTAGTTGTGAATTCATGGTTTTAAAGAATAATTTCCCTATGTTTTTATTAATTCAAGCCATCCATTGAACCATTCAAGGATTCTATTATGTATTCAATGATACATCTCATATTGTACCTTTAACTTTGGGAGACTGTGAGAATGGATAGGCGTGTGATTCTCTCCGTCGTCAACATAAGATATTTCCTTTGTTCAAAAGTTATGCTAACTTATAGCATTGACAATGGTATTTAGTAAAATGAACTTTAGAGCTTAATAGTGAAATAATTAAAAGCCAGTTTCCCCCTACTTGTTATTTAAAATGGCATGGTTTACAGTAGAGTTCACATGCTGTGCATTACAGAGCATGGCCGTGTATTCTGGATTCTGATGCTATCTGATCTGTAGACTAGCAATCATCAGAATAAAAAAAGCTCCAAGGAAAACTCAGACAGCTTCAGCTCCCCAAGCCCTTTCCTTTTGAGAGCCTATTGAATTCATGTCCCATTCAGTGGGGAGTAATGAGGAAACGAAACCAAAGTTGTAGGTGTGTTGCAGGAGGTCTTTGTTTGACCCAAGCCTTCATTTAGGACAGAGCTGGCATTGATGTCCATCTCAGGTGACTGGGAGTGAAGATGGAGTGATTCGGCAGCTTCTTTTGCAACCTGCTGGCCTTGCTCCTTCCATCACTCCCACTTATCCTCCTTCCCCACCTTAAACTTGAACTTGGTGGATGGGAGGAAGAATTCAAAATACAGCTGAAGCTGCTCAAATCTCCCAGTTCTGATTTGCAGACCCGGACTGCAGTGCCTCTCAGAAGGGCAAGATCATCTTCGTTATTCTCGTAAGAAATACATCCTTACCTAGCTAAACCTACCTCCCTTACTGAAGGTCGTATGCAGCCATGTGCAAACAAGCAGGGTTCCATGCTAGACTTCGCCCTGGAGTCCATCTAGATCCTGCTGGTGAGGACTGTGGCAGCTGGAATGACTCACGCATGCATAGTAAAACCCAGGTTTCAGTACTTGGGAGAACTGAACATTTCTTAGCATTCTTTCCTCATGAACTTCATGCTATCCTTTGTCATGTTGTTTTGCCAGCAATGTACTTTTTGGATATGCTGTTGGGTTTGTATCTCATAAATATCAATCAAAGGAGTTAAGTTTCATTTTTAAGACATGGCAAAGAATGTCTTCTCCTTCCCTTATTTGGTGGGTGAGTCATATAGCATGGGGAGTAGGAGAATTCAAACTCACTCCGTGTTAACTTTCTCCTGAAGTTAGGGGAATATTTCCAAGTATAACTCCTTTTCCTGTGACAACATTTTGACTTGCAAGGAATCAAAGAAATGTTCTGCTTCAGCGTTGACCACTTTATGTTCTGGACATACTGCTTGGTACTTGTGGTCAAGTAAGCTTGAGAACACTGTGTTAGAGAAAGCTAGAGATGCTTCTTTGCTGAGTCTCAGAGGCAGCAGACCAGAGTGCTGATGAGTGTAGACTCTGGAGTCCCTGGTGCTTTGACTCCTGACCCCACCACTGACTACTGTCAGGTCACTTAATCAGCCTGTTCCTCAGTTTCCTCATCTGTGAAACAGACCTATACACAGGGCATAACCCTCAAGGTAGTTGTGGGAATAACTTGAGTTGATACATATACACGTCAGCTTCATATATGAAGCCCTTAGCACAGAACCCGACATAAAATAAGCCCCTTGTACAAATTAGCTTATAGTAATAACTAGTGGTATTTATTGCTATAATTAAATTTTCGAAGGGAAGATAAAATAGTCCACCTTCTCCAACCTTATTCATTCGGTCATTCATTTTCTTCTGCTCCCCGGTATAAATCACCTCGAGTGAGAGAGGGTTTGATATGAACTGGTCAAGTCAAGAAATAAATAATTGCTTCCTTATTAACTTGGGCTCTCTGTTTATTGCTGCAGCCTAGCTTTACTGGGTACTTGCTAATTCACTTTTTGTTGGTTTTAAAGACAAGATCAGAACACAGTCTGAGGGATAGCCCATAGAAAGACTAAAACGGTTACATTGGTTACCAGTTCATCCCTGCAGGCTTTCCCAAAGTCTGAGAGGGAGGAGTGGGGAGATGGACATTTCGAGAATACAAATCTGCAAATATACTCATCCCCCTTATTCATTCATTTACTCACCAAATGTTGGTTGAGGGTCTACTGTATGCCAGGGACTGTTCTAGATGCTGGGGACACATTGATGAGTAAAATAGACAAATATCCCAGCACTCATGGAGTTTGGGTTCTGGTGATCACTGATATTCAGATAACTGGAAACTAATAATGAAGCCAGAATCAAGTTACTTGCATTTCTCTCGATTTCTGAATACATTTTGAAAAATGAAGACAGAACAAAATCAATATCTCTAAATTTTAGTGATTTTTAAGTGATTATATTTAACAAATTAGTACTTACAACACAACATAAATAGACAAACAAGATGTTTTACCTCTTTTAGAAATAACTTCCAAAGTGAAAATTTCAGGCCCCAGCTTGGGCCGTAAGGGGCTCCTACTGACCTCCCCACTACCCCCCACTCTCAACCCACCAAACCTGTGCTGGGCCTCAGCCTTAATTAGAATTCAGTCAACTCATCTCTGCCTGTTTTCGGCAGAACTAATGACATTTCCTCTTTTCCTCGTAGCCTTTGTTCAGAGTAAGCCTCTTAGACTTATAGTTTGTGACTTATGTAGACAGGAATTTTAAATTTAAGGACCACATAAAATAGTGTATAACATTAAAGAGACACAGTTGCATTTTGCTTTTAATTTAAAGATATGCAGCCATTTGTATCTTTGGCTCAGACTAGAGTCAGGCCCTGGGATAAGATATAGAAGGATGGGGACCCTGGATGGCTCAGCTGGTTAAGTATCTGCCTTCAGCTCAGGTGATGATCTCAGGATCCTGGGATCGAGTCCCACATCCAGTTCTCTGCTCAGTGGGGAGTCTGCTTCTCCCTCTCCCTCTCCCTCTGTACTCTCTCTCTCAAATAAATACATAAAATCTTAAAAAAAAAAAAAGATATAGAATGATGAATAGAATTTAACTCACTCATTTTTTTTGGTCCATAGAATGCAATTTGGGTACATGCCAACATTGAATAGTTGTTTTATTTTTCATTTCGAACTTTAAAGTGACACTTTGGGGGTGCCTGGGTGGCTCAGTCGTTAAGCGTCTGCCTTCGGCTCAGGGTATGATCCCAGGGTTCTGGGATCAAGCCCCACATAGGACTCCCTGCTCAGCTGGGAGCCTGCTTCTTCCTCTCCCACTTCCCCTGCTTGTGTTCCCTCTCTTCCTGGCTGTCTGTCTCTCTGTCAAATGAATAAATGAAATCTTTAAAATANCTTTAAAGTGACACTTTGGGGGTGCCTGGGTGGCTCAGTCGTTAAGCGTCTGCCTTCGGCTCAGGGTATGATCCCAGGGTTCTGGGATCAAGCCCCGCATAGGACTCCCTGCTCAGCTGGGAGCCTGCTTCTTCCTCTCCCACTCCCCCTGCTTGTGTTCCCTCTCTTCCTGGCTGTCTGTCTCTCTGTCAAATGAATAAATGAAATCTTTAAAATAAATAAGTAAATAAATATAAAAAAAATAAAGTGACACTTTGGGCTGGTCACTGGACATTGAGATCATTTAAAGTAGGATACTGTGAATATACAAATATTTAGTGTAGCATTCACAACTTGTTAATAAACCAAGAAGTACATAATTATTCTAACATTTTAACTCATGTTTGCTTCTCTAGTTATCTTATCAACACTAAACTATAATACTTGACATCTTTGGAAAATATAGGATCTCAGAATTATAAGCTTTTATAGCGGGAGGTGGGCTTGGAGACCCTCCTCCCTGGACCCACTCTTTTTACAAATGGGGAAACTGAGGACCAGTTTTTTTGACTGAATCAAAAAATTCTCTTTTGATGGAATCAGAAAAATTTTTTATCAGCAGAATATATTATTTAGGGTTTGTTTAAAATAGTACCCTTGTAGCCTACCAAAACTTCCTGTATTGTACATCAAATGATCAAAGAGTCAGGGAGTTTGTTAACCAGAAAATAAATGTTAGGTTTAAGAATATTAAGTTTAAAACACTTTAAAACTGCTTGTTTTTGGTATACTTTTTAAGCCTAATTTTCATCTTATGAACAAATAAACCCAAAACAAAGAATTCCAGCCATTTTCTAGATGAATTAAGAAAACTGAAGGGAATCAATGATATTCGTTTTTAATTTTTCTATGTCAGTATCTGAGAAGTGCCATATTTCTAAATCCAGGCACAGCCTCCTATGTACTCAAATGAAATGAAATTGGTGGCTGGCCATTGCCCAGTGATAAAATATAGCCTTGACTTTTTGACTAGTAAGGTATATTTCCTATCATTGTCAGATAAAAAGTTTGCCTTAATTCGTGATTTCAGTTAACATATTAAAAAGTCTTAACTATAACTTAAAAAATATGATTTCAGGGGCGCCTGGGTGGCACAGTGGTTAAGCGTCTGCCTTCGGCTCAGGGCGCGATCCCGGCGTTGTGGGATCGAGCCCCACATGAGGCTCCTCTGCTATGAGCCTGCTTCTTCCTCTCCCACTCCCCCTGCTTGTGTTCCCTCTCTCGCTGGCTGTCTCTATCTCTGTCGAATAAATAAATAAAATCTTTAAAAAAAATTTAAAAAAATATGATTTCATGTCTCTGATATTTTTTTTTTTTTAAAAGATTTTATTTATTTATTCGACAGAGATAGAGACAGCCAGTGAGAGAGGGAACACAAGCAGGGGGAGTGGGAGAGGAAGAAGCAGGCTCATAGCAGAGGAGCC
>NC_048223.1:117017978-117108651 GCF_002007445.2 Ailuropoda melanoleuca
CTGGCTGTCTCTATCTCTGTCGAATAAATAAATAAAATCTTTAAAAAAAATTTAAAAAAATATGATTTCATGTCTCTGATATTTTGATGCCCATGTGTAATTAACATGCAATATCACAGATGATGGCTGGGAAGGTGAGGAGGATCTGGGGATCCTTTGCTCAGCAGTGAACAGGATTTTGAATAACTGATTGCTTACTCTCATTTGGGTATGTGAATGTGCCATGCCTGGTTTTTTTTGAAAGCAAAGGTTATGTGTAGTCTCTGTGAGATATGTAAGGTAAGCGGTGGAAGGAAGAGCAAATATGGCTTTGGAAAGGGACACCGGACAAAGTCATGGCACAAGGGAAGAGAAAAAAAGAAAGGAGTCACGATGCAAAGAAGGGGTGGTATTAACTAGAGGCTCCTCGCATGCAGGTTTGTGGGGACTTCCACACCTAAGCCTCTTGCCTTTCTTTTTAAATTCTACTTTCGATACCTCAGAACAATATCTTGTGAAGAGAGTTACTTTCAGGTAACAAACCTTTTCTGAATAGTTATCTTTTTCATATGTAATGTTTCAGAAAAATATATATTGCCAGTAAATATAATATATAAATATTATATTATCTTAATAAACATATTTATGCAATATATTACTATATTTTATATATTATATAATATAAATATATTAATATTTTATTTATATATAAATATATTGTATATTATATATTATATATATGTTCACATTATATATTATATTATATGTCCATATTATATATTATATAATATGTCCATATTATATATAATATAACAATATATTAACAAAAATAAATTATATATAAATTATATATTATATTATATGAACATATTATATATAATTTATATATAATTTATTTTTGTTAATATATTGTTATATTTTTACTATGTAAATATAAAAGTGTAATGCCAATATAATAAATAAAATGGATAGGTATAAAAATATATACCTAAACAGCACATCTATGTATGGCAGTGAAAGGAGTTTCCCCTTAACAAAATTAATTCATTTAAGGTGCTTTTTTCTTTGTTTGCTTTTTCGTGTGTGTCAAATAAGCTAACAAGGATTGCGTAAGTAACAGGCTAGTGATACCTGAATATGCCAAAAATTCTGAAGCTCAGACGTGAATGGCAAGTTTAGGAAATATCTCTTTACAAAGAGCTTCTGTTTATGTGTTATCTTTCAGCTTTTTAAAGAGGAACAGTATAGGGGAGAGCTTCTGAAGAGCGTGGGGATATCTTCTCAGCAGAACGGACTTGAAAAACCAAGTGCCTGTGCTCTTTGTCATCTGTCCTTCTCCAACCTTCTGCCAGGCCCCTCTTCCTCCCCAGTCCCTCTATGAATGATGTGGAGGTGGAGGAATGAATGAATGAATACCAACCCCTCCGCCACCACACGCGCCCTTGCACTCACACCTAGTTCCCTTATCTGTTACATTGCAGGTCATTCAATATAGACTAGGAAAAAATATCCTGGGACAAAACTGTCCATTTGGAAACACATTTCTGATCGGTTGATTAATTTCACAGTTTTACATTTTTTTAAACACGGAAGTCCAGGCATATATATAATTCATAATATATGCCAGTCTAGTGACATTTTAAGAAAGTAACAATCTTATTTAAGACGTGTCTTCAGAGCGAAGCAGTTTCACTTTTCAGAAGAACAAAACTCTCCTGGGCATTTTGGAATGTCCCACTCAAGACTGAGATGAATCCACACGGGGCTTCACAGATGTGATTGTCACAGCATCCTGGGCCGAATTCCTCTGAGCACTGAGAAGTGAATGTTAACATACAATGTGAAAGATCTTTCTTTCCATGCTATGCCCTTCTCCAAATCTCCAAAGCATTTGTTTTGTAAAATCCTAAGTGGAAACACATTTTGGTGCCATAATTTCAAACAAACCATCTCTTTTTGAACTCTGCGGGCTTGATGCATGAACACAATAGCATATCAAGTTCACAAAATTTCAGATAAACCACGTTCGAGCTATAAAATGACCAAAAAAGTCTTAATTTTCCCCACATCTCATTTCCTTTTCCCACACTACTTTAAGAAAGTCCAGCTTTAGTTTCTCTTGGTGAAAAAGTTTCTGCAGATACGTCTATGGCTGGGTGTTGGCTGGATATCTAGTCACAATGTAGTGTAAGTTACCTTTCCCAGGCACCCTGACAGCCGAGATGAGGTCATCTTGACCGCATTTATCATTTTGTGAGGCAATAAGGAGGTAGTCGTGAGTAAGCGAACACTCCAAGAAATAAATGATTGGATTAAAATGGCGTGAGTTAACTGTCATTCACATAAGAACTCTGTTCAGCCAATGTGTTTTTTGCAACCGTCTTCTGAGAAAGAAAACTATAAAGATGTAAAAGCATCATGTTCTGAGCCCTGCATTTTGCCTAAGTAGGAGGCTCAAAGCAGTTTAACATTGCTTTTTAAAGTCAATTTAAAATATTTAAGTTAAAATATATAAAGTTCGATTAAGTTCACTTATTGGAAATTCAAGATGATGACGATAATTTGGCTAAATACAACTATCTTTGTGTTGGAAATAACATCAGAATAGAATNAAATTCAAGATGATGACGATAATTTGGCTAAATACAACTATCTTTGTGTTGGAAATAACATCAGAATAGAATAATTTGAACAAATGGCCCAAATAAATAAAATGACTTGAAAATAGCCCAGACTCTTTGCAGAGGAGTGAGGGAACCCAGGATAATTCCTCTTCAGTCAGGTACCAAAGTGTTTTCTTATTATACAAACACCTTATAACTACATCATAGAAGCTTAAAATTTAAGTTAATAAAGACATTCCTTAGAGCAAAAAGGTGCAAATATCTAAGGGGTAGAGGCAAAAAATGATTTATTCTGTTTTCCTAGCATTGCTAGTTTCCAGGTGTTCACCTTTTGATCCGGCTACAGGCAATGAGTTTCTGAAGTGGTTTCTGATGGTGTCTGACATCATTTATAGTACTCTTGAACAATCTTGTAATGTGCTAAACTACACCAAATTAAGTGAGTTAGGGGCCAAAAAAGAGTCCAATAGGCCCATGGGTATCACGAGTGTTTTGCTACTTGCTGCCTCTTGTATTGGCTGCTCAGAGGGAAGGAATGGAGTTTTTTGATACTCTAATACCTCAAGCGGTGGATCTGGTGGAGAGCTAGCACAGATCTGGGACAAATCTGAAAGGATTCAACAGTCTTAAGCACGTGGGAGTTTATAAGTTGGCAGATTATGTCCTTTTTAGTCATCCATTCATTCATTCATTCGGTCAGTCACCAAAGATCTATTGAAGTACCATTGTCTGTAATGTCTGACAGACTGGGTTGTGTGGGACTAAAGATGAGGGAGGTTGTGGTCCTGAACTTCAGGAGTTTATGATCAATGAGAGAAATGGCGTATATAAATGAACTGCCTCAAAGACAGGCTAACGTGTTGACATATGAAGGAATGTCATGTATGAGTTCGGAGGCGGGAGAGATTTCTTCCAGCTGATTTAGTCAAGAAAATATTCATTTATAGATCCGTTGATTTAACACATATGCTTAAGGACCGTTGTAAGCAAGATACAGATAGAGAGGCAGTTAGGATTCATTTACCTGAACAGTCAACAAATATATATAAGGTCTACTGTATGCCAAGTATTGTATTAGACTCTGAGGGTTGTTTGAGGGACAGGCAAAGCCCTTTCCCTCACCGAGCTTCGTCATAGTAGGGGAGACACTCAATAAATGAGTAAGCTGTATGGTAATATGATTTCAGGTAGTTGGTACTATGAAGAAAGTAAACCGGTTTAGCAGGGTAGATGACAAAAAGATGTGGGTGTTCATTTTAGACAGGATGTCTAGGGAAGACTCTGGAGGAGAGAGGCCTAATAGATGAGAGAAACAGACCATGGAAAAGAGCCTTTCAAGCGAGGAAGTGGCGAGTGTAAGCACCTGTGAGCGGGGCAAGCTTGGCGCTCTCGAGGAACCGAAGGTGGCCCGGGCAGCTGGAGCAGAGTGGCCAAGAGGGGGCACAGTGGAGGTGAAGTTGGGCAGTAGCAAAGGCCAGACCATTTGGGGCTCGTGAGCCCATTTTGGTACCATGATTAGCCTGAGGACTTGAGAAACCACTGGAGGTTTCAATAAGAGATGAGATGGTGTCTGGGTTTAGGAGTGCCCTGTAGTGGTTCAAGAAAGAAGGAAACCAGGAAACTACGTAGGAGGTGAAGGCAACAGTCTAGAGGAAATATGGCAACAGCCAGAAACTGCGTTAACAGCTGGTTTGATGAGAAGTGATTAGGGTTGGGGTCGTTTTTTAAAAAGAGAGGTTACAGCTTATGGATGTGAGGTGGGAGAGAAAAAGAGGAACCAAAGATTACTACTAGCGGTTTAGACCTGAGGAATAAGGTGGATTTTAACACACTTGACCGATATGAGGAAGATGGGGGAGAAAAGTGTTTGGGAAGATGGGGGAGAAAAGTGACCGATATGAGGAAGATGGGGGAGAAAAGTGTTTGGGAGAAAACATACTGTTTGGGCATGATGCTTGTTCCCTAGGGCTGCTGTAACTCATTACTATAAACTTGGTAGCTTCAAATGAAAAAATTTATTCTCTTATAGTTTGGGAGGCCAAAAGTCAGAAATCAAGACGTAGGCAGGGCCATGCTTCCTCTGGAGTTTCTAGGGGAAAATCCGTCTCTTGCTTCTTCTAGCTTCCAGTGGCTTCAGGCATGCCTTGGCTTGTGGCTGCATAACCCCACTCTCTGCTACACCTTTCTACGCCTTCTTCTCTGTGTCTCTATCTTCTTTTCCTCTATCTCATAAAAAAGAACATTTATCATTGGATCTAAGACTCACTAGATGATCCAGGATGATCACATCTTGAGATATTGAGCTTAATTACATTGGCAAAGAAACTTCTTCCAAATAAGATGATGTTTATAGCTTCTGAAGGTTAGGACATGGCCCTATCTTTCTGGGGACCACTGGTCAATCTACAGATGCCAGGCATATTAAGGAAAAGAAGCCTATTAGACATTTAAATGGAAATGTCAAATAGTAATTGGATAGAGCATTTAGACCTCAGAGTAAAGGTCAGGTCTGGAGATAAGACATTTGGAAGTCATCAGCATATAAATGTATTTAAAGCCCTAAGGCGAGATGGCATTGTCTGGGGGGAGGTGAACATGGAGAAAAGAGAAGAAGGCTGAGGACTCCAACACTTCAAGTTCTGGTAGAGGAGCTAAGGAGGTTGAGAGGAACTGAGAGAGAAGTAGAAAGAAAACTGAGACAGTAGAGTCTCCCAAAAGCCAAGTGAGCAAAGTGCTTCAAGGTGGAAGTTGTGGCCAGCAGCATCAGATATTACTGTAAAGTCCAGGGAAATGAGAACAGCAGACTCATCACTGAACCCAGTGATGGCAAGATGGCGACTTGATGTGTGTGGCGTCAGTAGAGTGGTGGGGATGAAAGCCTTGGTGGCATGGATTACAGATCAAATGTGAAATGAAGAAAGGGAGAGTGTTGGCCAACTTGTCTCAGTCAAGGAACTAGAGTATATCCTGAGAGAAATGGGGGGCAACCAAAACTTGAGTGGGCAGTCAAAGGAGGATTTCAGGGGAGCTGACATCTAAGCTGAAGCCCAAAGTCTCAGTATAAGTTAGCCAGTTGGGAAAAAAAAAAAAAGAGTTTTCTAGGCATAGAGAACACAAGAAGCCAGCAACAGATTTTAAGTAGAGTAATGATATGAACAAATTTGTATTTCAGAAACATTACTCTGGCCGATGATGAGTAGTGAATGACTAGGAGACCGAGGGCTGGAAGAGCAGAGTCATGCTCCAATCTAGGCAATATCTGGTGGTGGCCTGTACTGGGAAAGAGGTGGTGGGTAAGGATGATATTAATACTTCACAATCAGTGCTTAAGGGCCACTGGCCAATCAAAATGAACAGTGGCTGTAACACCCCTTGTAGCTGTGGAGGCACATACCAGCGGACGTTTGTCTGCTTGCGTGCATGGCAAGGACTGGATAGATCCTAGACTAAGTTAGAACTTAGTGTTGACAAGATTGGTTCATTGATTAGAAGAAAGAAATGAGAGAGAAAGAGAGCGAGCGAGAGAGAGACAAGGACCAAGGATGATCCTGGCGGAGGGATAGTGACGCTATTTAGCAAGGTAAGGAGCTCGGCAGGAAGAGTAGTTTGGTGAATGGGAGTGGATGAAGTTTTGCATTCTGTTCGAGTCAAGCTGGAAGTCCAGGTGCTTTGAAGTTATGCAAGTGCAGACACCCCCTGGGCCAGGGAGAAGACTGATTTGGATGTGGGGTATGGATTTGGGAGTCATTAGCAAAAGGGAATGGTAGTGGAAGCCAGGAGAGGGAATGAGCTCACTGGGGGAGAACTAAGGAGTTAGAAGCGAGGGAGACCAGAGATAGAAACACCTTGCAGTCTAGGCAGAGAAAAAAAGGATTTCAAAGAAGTGGGGGAAGGGGGGTAGAAGGGGGTAGAGAGATAGGACAATAGCCAGGAGAATGCATTGTCAAAGGAGCAAATGGAAGAGAGTGTGTCAGGAAGGAGGAAATGGTCAAAGGAATCCAGTGCTGCAAAGAGGTTCAGACAGAGAAGGAAGGAAATATCAGACAGAGAAGTTGGAGTGACAGTGAGGTCATTGCTCAGCTTGGAAAGAGCCCTGACGGAGTAGGTGGGGAGGGGGTGGGAGTGGAAATCAGATGGTGAGGAAGTGACAAGTGGCGGGTGAGAACACAGAGACGGTGAAGGTAGAAGCTCTTTCAAGGTAAGTTGGGGAAAGAAAAGCAAGTTGCATCTAGAAGGGAATGTGGAGCTGGGGAAGACCTGAACACGTTTAAATGCTTCCTGTTCTCCATCCTTTTTACTCATAGAAGGAAAAGCAAATAAGGGAGAGGCTGAAGACCCGGAGAAGATGGGAGAGGACGGGATAGACCTTGGACAGGAAGAGGACTGCCTCCTCCCTTGCAACTAAAGGGAAGAAGCCAAAGATGATTGCCAAGATAGATTTGAATGTTACATGGCAGAAATAGAGGGTGTTACTATCTTGGGGCTTATTTTTTCATAGTCATATTGAAGAGAAGCTGAGTCTAGGTGGATGAATCAGCCCTTGGCCCCCATCCCTCCATTAGAACTGCTCTTGTCAAGGTCACCATGACCTCCAATGTTACTGAAGGTTAAAACTCTCAGCCCTCATCTTACTCATTAGCAACATTGGACACAATTTATCATTTTCCGTTCCCTGCAACACTGTCTTTCCTAGCTGTATCAGGTATACTTCCTGCATTACTTCACACTCTCTGGGCCCCCATTCTACTCTAGCCATTGCTCTGGGAAAGAGTTGCATGAAGGTTTCAACCAGGGTTGTGCTTGTGTGAGCTGACCATGTCTTGCGTATCTTGCTCCCTACCCTGGGGTGTCTCCAACACCATGGAGTGGAACACCCTGCAGAAACCGGGTGGAACTAACTCTTGCACGATCCAGAAATGCAGGGGAGTTAACATTCCTTGGAGCAATCTCTGACCAGCCAAGGATAGGAGCCAAGGGGTAAGTGCTTTTTCCATTCTTCCCTGGGCAGACAGTTTGGAGATTCATTTCATAAGGCTTGTGTGAAGGTCCCACGCCTACTCCTCTGTGTTGCTATCCTGATCCCTTAGTCTTACTTCATGAGGTCCACATGCCAAAACAAACCACTAGGCCTTTTCTTCAGTTTCTTCTTTACAGGCATCCAGGCTAAGATTCTTGCTGTAAGGCAGAAGTATAAACAAGCCTGAACGCATAAACTAGACAGATTCTTTTATAGCTCTGTCCCTTCACAACAAGAGCCTGGGTCTAATTTTAAGCAATCTCTTCTGTGGCTGTGTAAAATGCAGGGCATCGTAATGTGCCAGGGAGCCTTTCAGGATCTCACCATGACTTAAGTTGATAGTTGATGACCTGAGCTTCTTGATTCTTCCCCTTTTCCAGATTTCTAAAAGCACTTAACAAAGGCCAGGCCGCTCCATAATCTTAGAACTTAGAATGTTATTGTCCCCATAGCATTCAAGTGCCACAAATAACTTTTGCCTGTATCTACAACCAAGGGGTTATCACCACCCCACTTACCACGAGCAATGGGATTCTTATTCTCAAATGGCTAGTGAATGATCCAGCCACAAAATCCTACCCTGACGGTCTGCTTCCTAGGGTCACTCTTGATAACAGGAGTCATAGCCTGTTTCTTTGAAAGACACAACTGAAACAAAGGCCTAATGTAGGTGGCTTATTTTGAAATGTGATCCCCAGGAATCAGGAGTTAGAGACAAGGATAGTAAAACAGGGGAGGAGGACCTTGATCCTGCAGGACCTTCATAAAAACCTTATGGAAGATGTCTCCAAACTGTTCACTCAGGAAAAGCATTTCACCATTCCAGGCTAGAAGGATGATAGGAGATATTTCATGGAAACAGATTCCCTGGGAATCATGGGAGTCTGGAGTGGCAGAGGCCAGGTGACAGCTCTTGGTACTTAGAGATAAGACACATGTGGTTCCTAACATGGGCTCGAGGCTGGAGTACCAAGCTGGATGCCTTGATCTCAGAGGGACCCGTGGCTATGGTTAATAGAATATGAGCTATAAGAAGAGCCCACTGCCGGTTACCCGGCTAACGTAATAATCATAATTCAAAAATGCAAGCTGGCAAGCAGAAAGCTGATGTCAGCACTGCATTGGAAAATCATGGCCCTTCACCCAACCTCCAGATCTAAGTCAGTTTGCAGACCCAGAGTCTGTTGATTGAAAGGAGGCTGGGTCCTCAAGAGATGTGGTCCTCAACTGGTGACATTTTTGCACCCAAAGGATATTTTGCAATGTCTGAAGACATTTCGGGGTGTCACAACTGGGATGGGGGTGGAGCAGGATGCCACTGACATCTAGTGGGTAGAAACCAGGGGAACTGCTAAACATTCTATAATGCACAGACAGCCCCCCACAACAGAGAATTATCCAATCCTAATGTCAACGGTGTCACAGTTGAGAAACACTGTTCTAGAAGAAGGTCCTTGCAATGTTACTGTAATATATATGGTATATAACATATATGATAAATCATATATTTATATATGATAAATCATAAATATCCCCCAAATCTTTTTCAGCTGGACCTGAAGCCAAGAGACCTGGAGAAAGCGAGGAATGCTCAAAGCTTTTCAGAGACCGCTGGATGAGAGGCCTGACTGGAGACTAATATCTGGGAATCAGAAGTGCCATCATGATCCTCCGCTTGGAGTAGGAGCTAGTAGAGGTCATGTGATAAATTGAGTTTAGGGCCAAGTCCCCTTTGTGGTTCAAAGGCTCTTGTCATGTCTGCAGTTCCTGAGTGTGTAATTAGAATCAGTTTACTTAGCAGGTGGCAGAAGCCTCAATCTGATTCCCTGACCTGTGGAGTAAGAGCTACGTAGTAGAAAGGGCTGCCTCCCTGGGTCAAGACAATATCAGAAGTGACACTACATCCCAGGGAGAGTTGCTAGGGTTACCCGTGAAGATTGAAAGTTGCAGTGCTAGTGGTCTCCAGGACACCCCTGTGCATTCCACCTGTCTGGTGAAATGCAATGGACCATGGTGGACATAGCAGACATGGCAGGTAATGACAGTGTTCCCCTCAGATCCTCTCAACTCTCTTTCTCCCTTTTTTGTGCACTCTGTCTCACATTCTGGTGTGTTTTTGCTCCTAACACCCAGCACCTGAAGTTCTTCTTTGGAGGGTGGCCCTCGCATTACAGAGGACTGCTTTGCCTGCAGGAGATGCAAACTGGAAATGCCTGAGAATTTCTTTTCTCCACTAAGGTCCCAACTATGGGGCAACCGATCTGGAGCTTGGGCCAAATGAGGAAGCATAATCTGAAGGCATAAACACTGGGGCATCTCTGGAAAGCCCTTTGGAGGGTTGCATGGTAGATATCAACAGTTCTGGAGCAAGGTCCTGCCTTTGTGACAGAGAATCACTTGTCATTTGTAAATTAGCTCCTGGAGGTGCTGCTTGGCCCTTGTAGAGATTGAGCACTTGACTGGAGGTCATGAAGTGACTGTGCCAATGGAACTGTTCATCATTATCTGGATCCTGAGTCATAAAGCTGGGTGGGCATGGTAGCAATCCATTGTGTGATGAAATGGTACATTTGCGATCGGGCCAAGTATATTCAGGACTGTGTCCGGAAGGCATAAGTATAATATAGAAACACATAGCCCAGATGTCCATGGCATTCACCTTTGTTGCACCAATACCTCTCCTTCAACTCACACCGATGACATCATGGAGCAGAGGTGGGGAAGGTACAACCTACTTTCAGGAAAAAATGCAGGCTTAGTTCACAGATGGGTTTGCACGATGTGTTGGTGTCAGCCTAAAGTCATTGGAGAAGGAAACTTCTTGCAGTAGGGATAGCTTGGAGCGGTATGCTCTTGATTGTTCAATTTGTGTGGAGCCAGACTTGCTCTGAGAGGTATGGGTATCCACACACTTTTGGGCAGAAACAAATAGCTTCACTATTTGTCAGGAGGCTGGAATGAGTAAAACTAGAAGATTGGAGACCCAGAGGTCGGGAAGGGGCATATGGATGGACCTTTGGAAATGGGCACAAAGCATCCCTGTGTCTCACAGGGATGTCCACCAGCCAGAAGTCACTGCAGAGGAAAGAGCTGACAGCTGGTCCTGTGCCTGCCAGGCAGCTTCTTTCCTTGGCCACCTAGCGCTGGTGCCGGTCAGTGAAATGGGGACAGGTGCGTGTGGGAGAACACAGTGGCAAAAATGGATCCTAAGCCTGGGGCGAGTAGCTTGGACGTCCTCTCACCAAGTCTTACCTCGCTACGGCCATTTATACTTGATATCCTCCATCTCTTTCCACTTTCATAGAAGCTCCACGCATGTAGGCTTTTTGTCTTCTGTTCATCATCCATCGCCTAGATGGATACCTTGCGTAGAAGATGGTTTCAGTACATGTTTGTTGAATGAATGGTATGATTTGCTTATGCAGCCATCGATCTCAAGAGGACAATCTGGGTGGGAGAAACAGCTGAGGTAGGGACCAGGAAGCAAGAATTTTCAGGCTTTGCTTAAGGAGTAATGACTGTTTTGTTCAGAATAATTTGACCTGCAAATTACTTTTTCTGCAGAACATTTTTGTCAATTTCACTGTATGACAGTTTATAATCTGAATGTTTTCAAAGGAATGAAGGTAGAATTAAACCTGTGGGAATTACATCTTGGCACCTACCAAAACTTTGTCCAACTTCAAACAGGCTTCCAGAATATCTCCTACCACTTTCTGACTGAAAATACGATGTCATTAGATGACTAAATTGGACAAAGTACCCTGCTATTAAGGGAAACATATCCTTTTCCTGTATCTCTCGGATTGGCTCATACCATTTCTCCAAACATGCTAATTATTTACTTCTCCATATTGCCGGTGCTAACAATTCCTTAAGATATAATTTTAGAACTTTAATAAAGAAAACGAAAACAATTTTTAAGGTTAAAAAAAAATTAAAAACAGAAGACAAAATCCAAGCTCCTATAACTTCTTAACTAGTTTCTGGAATCCACGAGTAGATGATAGATGTGATAAGCCATAGCAAATTCTTTCATGACAGTGTCTGTCAAATGTTCTACGGACTTGGAACAAATCTGTCTTCTATTTATTTTTACTCAGTGACGATCTCAGCTTCACATTGTTCAGAAAACACAAGGTCAATTTGCATACCTTGCAGAGCTCCATTTCTGTCAAAAATTTAGCACACGGGCTCAAGATCTATCGTCTGATAAGAAGCGGATTCTATGTCCTGCTAGGTTGGTGTTGCTCTTTGAGTCTGAGAGCTCGTTGGCCATCTTGGAGGATGACATGATCGCTGACCTCCTGTAGTGATGCCTTGGATGGAGGCTGTGCTTCCAAACTGTTTTCTTCCTCTCTGGTTCCCTCTCTTTCTAACTCAGCGAGCCAGTTAATCCCTGGGACTCCTGGGAAGACTTACCACATCTCCCTTTCCATTCCCCTTCTTGCAAATGAATGTGGACGAGAGTTATTAATCCGAGGGTTATTTCTTGAGGTAACTCTAGTACCTTCCAATATAAAAGTAGGTGGAAGCTTCTGAGGCCTTCGGCAGCCTGGTTGAGTCAGAGGTGATGGCAAAATAGGACGGAACAAGGATGATAGGTAACACTTGTAACGTTTCTCTGATAGGAAGAAGCACATCTCATCACTTTTATGGCATTGAATGGAAATTTTTGCAGCTGTGGCATATCTGTGGATACCACACAAATTCTTATGTACATTTACTTCAAAAGGAAAGCTCATGTCACTTCAATGTGCTTGTTGGTTGGTATGGTTCTCTTTACCTTGGCTAAGGCCCTGAAGAGCAAAGGGTCTTCCTTTTGCACTGAGGAGCTGTCAATGGATCATTCAGTATGGAAAAATAATTTCTGTAGCTAGAGCACTTCTGTGTATTTTTGCTTGGTTATGTAAGCTGCTTTGGAAATACGAAAGTAATAAGGCAAATTGTCCACTGTTGTTGCAAAGGAGCAGTTCCTGCTTCATGTCCAAGCGTTCTGAACAGAGAGCTCCAGGGAGATCACTAACATCTAGATCAACCTGATTTAGTTTATAGGTTTGGTTTGGTTTGACTAAGAGACGAATACCTAACTTCTTCTGCTATCCCGTTCTTATACCGCACAGACTGGAGGTATTTCTGTAAAACAATCAATATCTGTGTAGAGTTTTGTTTATCAGCCAACTGAACAAATGGAAAAATATTATTGGTTACTCACTTGCTTATTGCTAACTGGCTTTCTTGTTAGTCATGGAGAATATATTGTTAGCCATGGAGAGTACACACACACACACACACACACACACACACACGTGTGTGTGCATAGTCTCATGTCCATTTTAAAGCTTTAATGCTAGAGGTGAATGCTGGGATTATGCAGTCCAATTCATTTATTTCAC
Organism: Ailuropoda melanoleuca; assembly: GCF_002007445.2. Lineage (NCBI taxonomy): Eukaryota > Metazoa > Chordata > Mammalia > Carnivora > Ursidae > Ailuropoda > Ailuropoda melanoleuca. Next base: position 117,030,995 of record NC_048223.1, read on the forward strand.
AAGTGGGGAAATTAATTCCAGCAGGATTTAAATGATTTGCGCAATACTATAGAACCAATCGGCCAGAAGGTCCGAATTAGGACCCAGGCTTCCTGACTCTGTTCCATGATGTTTATCTCCTTGCTACACAGTCTCCAATCTATGGGCAGTGAAAATGGAAACCATGGCCTCAGATGACTTAATTCTTCGATTAGCCTTCTTATATCATGATGCTGTTAGGTCAATAAAGATATAAGCATTCATCCCCGTAATTACCTCTCCTTTCTCATCTCTGCTTTTGGATGTAGAGTAAATGTCCTCGGCATCCATCAGATTGTGGCTCATCTCTTAGGCATTAGTGATAACAACATTCAAGGTTTAGAATTTAAGACAGATGAGATCCAGAAATATTTCTCTGGTGAGAGCCTTTATAAGAATAATGATTTTTGATATAATAACTGTTAGCATAGCTGTTATCAAACATGATGACACACTAATAAAATTTCTGCTTAACCATATCATCCACGTATTCAATTTTCTTTGCGGAACAGGGCGCATTTACGTCCATTTTGGTCATTTCAAAAACACCAATAATTCTGAATGTAACCGTGCTCCATTTCCCTCAGTCAAAGAGTTGACAGGTATTTAAAAAGGCTGGGGAATATTGGGGGGGAGGGGTTGGTGGGAGGCCATCCACAGAGCTTAATTGTAATCTAGGTGGAGAGACAGAAAGAATATTAGGATAGGTGCCAAAGAGCTAAAGGAGAGTACCTGGGTGCACAGATATTATTGTCCTTGAGCAATCATCAGGTTGGGCTTACTTATCAAAAGTAGAAGACAGGGGCCATTTTAGTTCATGGAATATTCTACTCTTAAACTTCAAGTAATAAAATGTAGGATGGTTGTGATTTTGGTGGCTATGTTCTCAGATGGTGTCAGTCTTGTTCTGAAGAGGCCGTCTTTGTGATTGCTGGGAAATTTCCAGAAAATGTAGTATTTAGAAATTTCAGTAGGTCTTATCTATATTCTCATGAAAGAGCAGATTATGGCTATTTCTTTAGGCATATATGTTACATCCTTCTAAAAATAAACTACAGAATTTCCTGTTATGTAAAACATATATATTCAAAAGGGAGAAAAATCCTGTCTCCAGCTAATGTTTTTCGGCTCATTCTTGTATTTTTTCTGGGCATTCATTCCTTTACTTATATACTAATTAATTCCAAAAAAAGACAGCTTACCATAAAACTATGCTCTTCTTTAGAAATAATTAAATCTATATTTTATGAAAAACAGAACTTGTATAATCAGACAAGAATATGTAACAAACAAGAAAGACTGATGAGTTAGGTTTTGGAACTAGTCTTGGAGATAGCTGTATCGGAACACCTACAACACATTTCAGCACAAGACTCATTCTTATTTTGCAAACGGAGAAGCACTCCACATGTCATTAATTTTTCTGAAAGACGTTTCTTGCCCTAATATTTATTTCTATACCTATTGACTTTTCCCCATAGGTCAAAGCTGCTGACTTTGATCCTAGTGTGGGGCCTGAGAATCTGCCTTTTAAAGGAGCACCCTGGACATTTCTAAAGCAGGCTGAATATAGGCATCACCCAAGGGAAATATTCTTTTTTTTTAAAAAAAAGATTTTATTTATTTGACACAGAGAGACAGCCAGTGAGAGAGGGAACACAAGCAGGGGGAGCGGGAGAGGAAGAAGCAGGCTCCTAGCGGAGAAGCCTGATGTGGGGCTCAATCCCAGGACCCCGGGATGATGTCCTGAGCCGAAGGCAGATGCTTAACAACTGCGCCACCCAGGCGCCCCCCCCCCAGAGAAATATTCTAATTCTTCTCCTCAAATATAAGTAAAATAAAAACAAAATTTTACAGTGTCACTGAGTTTTGAATGATTTTTTTCTATTAAAAAGAGAAAAAGACTATAATCAAGCACAGAAAAAATGTCTTACAATGGTAGTTTACACAGGGACAAAAGATCTAGTTGAAAATCAATGCTTCAGATCTTTTGTCTACATAGAGCCAAAGTGCCAGTTTGTTTTACTGGTGTCTTCAATGATTTGACTTTTTCCTACAACATTTACTGAATTAATAAACTAGACACAGATTTACATATACGGTGAAAAGTTTCTCTTCCTGGAATGGGCACTATTGGATTAGATGATACAGTTCCCCTGTAGACCAGAAGGTTACCTTATCGGGAGCGGTTTCTTGAATTGGTCCTTCGAAATCCTGACACATCATTTATACAAACAAAGAGTTTTACTTATCTGAACATCAAATTCAGACTTCCTTGCCATTTTGGAGAATTGCTTTAAAACATTCAATATTTGCTATTTTCTAATATTTTTCCAGAGTGTGTTTTAAAATCCTTTAGAAGGAAGATGATGATGGGACATGTCTGCTCCTGGTGCCTTGTCCTTAGGTCATCAGGGCAACCTCCTTACTTCAGCCTCATGGTCCAGAACCAAAGTAGTGCTGGCGCATGGTAGGGGAGAGGAAGTGCCTTCAGACCCTGCTTTCTCATACATTTCCCCACACTTCTTGGACTCAGATCATACCCCTTCTTGTCCTGTCCCTTTGGAACTTGGTAACCTACTCCCGTTCATTTCACCTATGACTTGGAAATCCAGAAATTATGAACCCTTTGCTTTCAGACATCCTTGCCTGTAACCTTGACCACTTAGGTTACTGTAGCCTGTCCCCAGAGAGGCCAGTTACAATATTAACACAAATGACAACAACGACCACGACGATGATGGCAGGGTCAGCAACAATGGGGAAGTAGAAATCACTTACGGCACGTTTACAGCGTGTCCCGTGCCCAGCACTTACGTATATCACCTCGTTTAATTCTTACACAGCCACATGAGGCAGATCTCGTTAGTATCTCCATTTTACAGATGATGAAAATGAAGCATAGGCAGATTAAGAAACTTGCCCACGATTAAGTAGTGAGAGGCAGAGCTGGGGTTTGAACCAAGAGAGCGTTGCTCTGGAGTCCGTGCTGTGACCCCCTTCCCCGTGCTGTCATCAACTAATCTTAAATTGAATAACAATAAATAGACCTTACATTTCTGTAGCTAGAAGCATTAATTTTATATGATCTTCACAAGAGCTATGAAATGGCTCTAATTATCCCATTTTTAAAGTGATAATACCACAAAATACCTTACCTATTTCATGCAACCCTGCGGCAAGCAACCACGTAAATATTTAATTACTTATATTGATATTCTTTCTACATCGACGGAAATTTTTCTTTCCAGTCCTGAGAGGTTAATAGAGACAAAGATTTTTCAATTTGTCTCTTTGATTTTGTTTGATAATAGCTTTAAAATTATTTTTTAAAAGCCCTCAAAGGTAATCCAGTAGAAAGAATAAGCTTACTGGCTCAGGAAAATGAAATGCCATTCAGTTCCTCAAAGAAATTTAGGACAGATGTGTCTTTTCTTCATCTTCTTCAATGAATCCCGAAGACAAAAAATGTATTTTATTTCTTGCGAAATGCATTTTCCTGTTCATCTCTGTATGTGGGACTGTCAAAGTTTGTAAGTTTGGCAGGGTTCTAACGTGGCCATTCTGTTCTCCTTTAGAAACTTATTAAATCTATATTTTTTATGAAAACCAGAACATGGCAGAAGATTTTTTTCATCTTTTGACATTTACTTGTTGGTTAGTGTTTTTAAGTCATGCTAGATCTCAAACCAGAATGACAAAACATCCAAGACTTAAGTGTTTCCAAAGCTTGTTTGAAAAGGGGGGGCAGGGTGAATGATGGCGCCCAGCACTTCTGTGCAATGTTTCATCTGAGAATCAATGATGTGAGAGCCCTTAACTAACTCCTCGAGGTCGATGGAGGCTTTTCAGAAGGGGAAAACGAACAGAGTGCCTTTTTTTTTTTTTTAAAGATTTCTTCTGCAACAATACTCCTAAATGACAATGTATGAGCACCATGGGATTTTTAGTTTGGGTGGGGTCTAGGTTGGAGGCAGGAGGGCAGACGGATGGCATTTCCACTTTCCTCCTGAATCCAGGATCCTAAGAGTTTTCCCCCAGGTCATTTCCTGGAACTCAGGAAGCCCACCGGCCTGCCAACACCACGGCCACCAGAACCACCAAGATTCCTCCCCATTGTTCCAATTTCCCCCGATTTATCAGGCAGGCCCATTCAAGCTCCAGCTTTAATAACCCAGCTTTGCCTGATACACTAGATATTTTTAAAGAGCTTCAGAGTTGACATTAGTTGTGTCCTACTGCATTGGAGAAGCTATTCTATTATCTCCAAATTATTATACTGGAAGATCGGGGTTAACCGTCTCTGAGAGGGTTTGTTGAGGTTTTAGTTTCGTTCCCTTGTGATCACTGATGTTTTGTTTTGTTTTGTTTTCTTCATCTGCTAAGAAGGCTTTTGCATTAGAGGAAATTGCTAGTCATTTAATTTCTATTTTTGGCTCATTTTACCTTCCTTCTTATTAAAACCCTACCTTTAAATAAAGTGACTCAAGAATCATAATTCTTTCTATAGGATATGTTAACCAAATCATGACCATGAGTGATAGAGGAGAGTTAATATGTATTCCGCACCGTCACATGACATTCAGTTTTAGATATGGCTCCTATCTTGTAGTTTACCTCTTAAACCCACAAGACTGCCAGGGCACAGTCTGGAGGAAAGCATGGAAATAGAGAAAGAATTCTCCATAGACGTGCATGAACATTCATATGATGGGGGGGAAAGGGGGCAGGAGTTCTATAAGCTCTTTCTCTATACTCCCTACACTTTAACAGGCTGAATTTTCTCGTGCGCCATGATTTTCCTGTTGGGTGCAGGAGAAAATAACTATTCTAAAGATAGCTCACAAAAGAGTGGCCAACAACTACAGTTACACAGAATGCTTTTACACAAATTTTTCCAGAACCCATAACTTGAATGAAAAGCTCTTTTTTCCTTTGCTCCACTGTGATGAGAACAGTTTGTTTGACTCATACCAAACCAAATCAAGCATTTCTGTGGGCACAAAGAGGAATGTGGAGCACAGAAAGATTTTCTTCCTTAAAAAAGAATATGTGCATGGAAAACAAAATTGCTTCAAATTTCACAACATCCTTACCATTAAACATTGAAGGCAGACTCGGGTCAGTCCAATTTCCTTTGCAGATATTTGACTTTAAAAATCACATATTCAACTTTTAAAAATGGATTTGTGAGAAATGATATATAAAAAAATCCCATGATATATAAGTCGTGATGAGTTTCAGTTTATGTTTAATCTCTGCCTCTTCATCTTTAAGAGATGCAAATTGCCTTCAGGCAAGAGTGGAGATGTCCTGCCCTATTTCCTCCAAATCAGCCCCTAAAGACGTTTACATTAGAAACTCCGACTGACCCTGAAATAAATGAGTTTCTTCAAAAGGCTGCCTGCCCCCTCTCTAGGAAATTAAAAGTCATTGGGGAGAATTTTATTTTAAAAAAGCAATAACAGATAAGTACACAGTTCTTGGTCTCTCAGCCCAACCCTATTAGTACATTTTAGAATCTCAAATGACTGATCCTGTTAACTGTATGGCTAATCTGTGGAGGGAGAGCAGAACTTTTTCTAAAGGATCCAAGGATCCTAGTCTCCCAGTGGTTCCAAGATCTCAGATTTGTGACTGTACTGATTCAAAGAATGCCATGTATTTGCTTTTCTCTTCAAGAACGTAACATTACAAATGTATTTTAGATTTGATTTGATTTGAAGGTACAGTAATTCCTCACATGCAGTGGAGAACTAACTAGAGATTCGGACATCGGAGTTAGAAGACATTCTCTGTTCCCTGGTCCTTGAAACAAGGAAAACGTCATCCTACCAACCGTCTCACGAGGCTGCTGTGGGCACTAAAATTATGGAAAACCAGGTAACCAAGATGTAGCCTGAGTCTTTGATGGTTGTCTGGGCCCCATTGCCCTGCTCCACCTTGCAGAAAACCTTGGGACGTAAGGAGGGCAGGTGTCCCCATTATTATTCCTACTGCATAGATGAGGAAACCAATGCTGAGCAAGGAGGAATGACTGGTCCAACATCACAGAGTTAGCAAGTATGAGAACTGAGATGCAAGCTCAATGCTTTTGACTCTCATCCCCATGTTCTTTAATAGGGGGCCATGAAATTCCTTTATAAACCATAAAGTGCTGTACAAATGTGAAAACTTACTCTTGAACTTCTGGGGCCAAAGCCAGGAAAAATGGGGAGATATTGGAAAGCCAAACCACTGGACTTTTCATAAGACAGTTCAGGAGAGAGGCTGTGCAGAAACAATAGCAACATACCTGATATTTGGAGCAGAAAACTCAGCCATGAGACAAAGACGGGTCATTAGTTGAGGAAAGAAGTAGTGAGGTGACAGCCAGGAAGAACAAGGTCTCCAGAAGGAAAGGCAGCTGAAGCTCTCCCACTGCTTGGGAGTAGCAACTCTGAGCACATAGTCCACCTTTGTTTCTGTGGGGATTAAGGTCTAGTTATTTACTGCGGTAAGTTGCTTGATCATGCTCTTCCTTTGCTCGAATTGCTTCCCTGCCCTTTACTCCACTTCCCCACCCATGTTTTCTTTACCTTCCAAATAAACTACTTGCATCCGAATCCTTGCTTCAGAGCTGGCTTCTGGAAGAGCCCAAACAAGACACATCTTGCTGAGGGAGATCATTGCCATCTTGGGGAATAGCAACAACTTGTAGGAGCAAGACCAGCAACCAAGGAAGCTAAGGAAAGACCAGGAAGATAGACAGAGTCTAGACCCATGACCTTTCACCATAGCTAAGAAATCCACCAGAAACAGTAGGTCAGAGCCTGCTGATTGACAGCAGACTGGGTCCAGAAGACATTGATAACAGAAAGTAGTTGAACCATTGTCCAGACGGAGTCAGGGGCCACGGGCCAGACAGGATCAAGGGAGAAAAGAGGCATCAGCCCCTAATAAGAAGGAGCTAAGCCCTGAGATGAAGGGGTGGGCTACCCAATGACTGTTTATACCTTTCTTTTATTTTTTTTAAGATTTTATTTATTTATTTGACAGAAAGAGATAGTGAGAGAGGGAACAGAAGCAAGGGGAGTGTGAGAGGGAGAAGCAGACTTCCCGCCAAATAGGCAGCCCGATGCGGGGCTCAATCCCAGGACCCTGGGATCATGACCTAAGCCGAAGGCAGATGCTTAACGGCTGAGCCACCCAGGTGCCCTTGTGTATACCTTTCTTTTTCTTTTTTTTTTAATAATATTTTTTATTATGTTAGTCACCATACAGTGCATCCCTAGTTTTTGATGTAAAGTTCCATGATTCATTACTTGCATACAACACCCAGTGCACCATGCGATACGTGCCCTCCTTACTACCCATCACCAGCCTACCCTATTCCCCCAGCCCCTCCCCTCTGAAGCCTTCAGTCTGTTTCCCGGAGTCCACAGTCCAGGGTTCACGAGAGACTATGGACTCTGTGTATGCCTTTCTTAATTGAAAGAGTCTATTCCCAAGGATAGCTGGAGTCTACAGGGAAATGTTGCTGGCCATGGTGGCTGATACGAGGCGTATTGGAGCAGAGAGAAATTCAGTGCTAATTAGAGCCAAACATGATCTTGGGCAGGATTGAATCCAACCTCTCCTTCTACAGATGAGGGACTGAAGATGAGAAAGGATGCCTGTTTTGACCCCGGTCGGTCACACAACACTTAGAACCAGGACTAGAATCTGTCACTGATACTTTTTTACCACTCCGTGCTGTCGTGGCAAAGGATCAAGACGAAATTTTGCTTCTTAGTCTTAATAGTTATTTTGAAAAGAGTGCCTAGTCCTCCAGAAATGGAAAAATTCAAATTCAGTCTCAATTTCCTCCCAAGTGCTGGCACCCACATAGAAGGGCAGACTACAAGGTCTAAAGTCCACCTATTCTAGAAGGTGTGTCTCATAAGCCTCTGTCACCTAAAGGGAATGCCGCTGTGAGTTTTAATTATGATTCATTAAGGGCACAGATGTGGTCTGTTAAATGAAATGCTCTAAACAAATTTCATGATAGTTTTACCAGGTTACAAAGAACTGACAAGCTCTTAAGAACCCAACTATTTTGGTCAATCCTGGTGTTTGAACCATTATTATTATTAACAATATCATATTATATATAATATCAGGTATTATATGACATAATATTGTGTAATATCACTATACGGTATTAATAAATAAAAAATAGTAAACGTATTGTATTCTCTGATCTCTCTTCAAATCTAAGTAAAAAATATTTACTGTTGAATAAAAAAAAATCTATCTTCCTGATGAGTTCTAAGATTGATTTCAAACATGAAGGCCGAGCAGCATTACACCCTTGGAGAACTTCAGAGGTCAAGATGTAATAGCCTTACCAATTTCCTTCCTTCTCATAAATGGCACCAAATATTTAGGGAAACGTTGCACCTCTGAGTTACTTTACTCTGATAAGGTCAGCGTCCCTCCCGCGTGCTCTTTTCAAATACCAAAAACCAGTTCTAGAGAAACTATGATTGTCTTAGTGGAACTAACTTAAAGTGACTAATGGAGATGATATGTATATATACACATACACAACCTGATAGAATTCTTAAAATATTTATTACATTTATTTATTTATTTTATTTAAAGATTTTATTTATTTATTTGAGAGGGAAATCGAGAGAGCATGAGCAGACGGGGAGGGACAGAGGGGGGAGGGGCAGAAGGGGGAGGGAGAAGCAGACTCCCCACTGAGCAGGGAGCCCAATACCGGGTTTGATCCCAGCACCCTAGGATGACCTGAGCTGAAGGCAGATGCTTAACTAACTGAGCCACCCAGGCGCCCTTTTTCGGAATATTTAATATACTCTTTAATAATATTACATGTGCTTTTCTCTCTAGGAGAATGTATAGTTATAAACAGGATAAGCAAGCAAACACTGAATTCCTGGAAACCGAAGACTGATTTATTCCCAAACATTAAATGTTGAAAGAGGACGGGACTATGTAGGTCATGCAGTTCAATGCCCTATGACTAAGAAGACTCAGGCCAGAAGGAAAGGACTGGCCAAAGGCCACCCAGCTCATCCGTGGGGAGTCAAGTTTTCCAAATCTCAATCCGCATCATTCCTTTCCCCAAGACCAGCAGGATGGCTTCTTTGTCCTAAGGAAGGAGAGTATTCACTGATTCCTTCCTGGCCACTCTTCCTTGGTCCACGGCACCTCTCCTAGACTAATCAAAACAAACGGCATTTACATGAGAGTCCTCTGGGGAAAAAGCCTATGTTTTGAGAAGAGGTGCAAGTTCCCCCATCCCTGTTGACACCAGTCTGTAGAGATATTCGGGATCAAAAAGCAATGGCCATATGGAATGTTGAAACATTTGTGAAATTGTTACGATGAAATGCAAATGAAAGCATTTTGCAAACTGTCCTTTACTCTTGTCATGAGCTCCACTGAGGAGGATCTGAGGGTCAAGTTGCATGTTTTCAACCCCAGGAAAGGATGGTGCTGACTCCGTGTCCAGAAAGCAGTTCATCAGTTTCTCATCCTCCCTCTCAGAGGATTTTCTAGGTGCGGACAGGCAGATCAAAAGGTGCTGTGGGATGATCTGGGTTATTCAGCAAAATGATAACGACGGATGAACATTCTTCTCTTTCCACTGGAGAGTTTGTCTATTGAGGTGACCTTGACCACATAGAGGAGGCAGCCCCCCCTGCCAAGAATGCCACCATTTCAGGGCCCTAGGAAAACTCCTTCTGTACCCCTATACCCGTCCTATACCCTCAAACCTCTTGGCTGGCCTCTAAAAGGACACTGTTCGTATCTCTTTCATGCCAGTTGTAGATCCCTAGTAACGCAAAAGTACCCCTGTGAGAGTAACCTAAGATGTTATTGGTCATTTTTTTCCCTTAGGCTAAATAAAGTGTTGGAGCATGAGTTTTCATAAGGAAGGAAAAAGCACATACCAGAGGACCCTGCGTACTTCCAGCAGCCAAGTGGAAGTGGAAGCCACTCAGGGAGGGAAGCCGACCAGGGAGAGGCCGTGCTGGGTTGACTAATGAAAGCTGTACTGTTGGAGACTTTATCTCATGCCGTGAGCTGTTCTCAGTGTTCTCGGAACTTAATTCGTCCAATCCTCTATCTAAGGAGGTAGATACCGTTAAAATCATCCCCACCGGAGATGAGGACGTGGACACGGGGAGAAGAAGCAACTTGCCCAAGGTTACACAGCTCATGACCAGCGGATTTCAAATCAGTGTTCTGGCTCCAGAATCTGAGCCCTGATCACTCCATCTGCATTACTGTTTCGTCATTGAAATGACCTGATTGATCATCTGGCTTTTCTCACCATTGAAATGGCTCAAATGAGACTCTTCCCTGTCCCCCATCTGGATGACCTGATGAGTTTGGGACTTAAAATCCCAAAGCTATGCTGTCTGGATGATCCCTACAGAACACTGTTTGCCCCCGATTAGAGGAACCTTCGAGCACTGAGGTTTTGGCAGCCCCTCTATATAAGAATTTCATAACAAAGGGCAGAAAAGGGGGGTGAAAGATAGGCTGGGTGCAGGGCCGAAATGGAGGGTTCCCTGTTTATAAGAGATGCTGGGGAAGGCTGGACCATTTCTGCTGATATGTACTCAGCCCCAGAATCATAACGAGGGCTCGTCTCCGTGGATGAATAAGCACCACCCTGATTCCGAGGCTCGATGAAGGGAATGAGGTAATGGCTTTCAGGTTTGAAGCACATTAATAATACAGCCTCTGGGATGGACAGCACCACCACCCTGGCGTCCTTCTCCACATACAAATAGAAGACCGGGGTTTCTGAGCCATCCAAGGTAGCACTTTTCACAAATATCAAACATAAATAATTCAAGAGGCACTGTTTCAAAACAGGAAAGACAAAATCCCGGGTGAATTTGCTGTTTACCTCTCTCTCGGCGTCTCTGCCTCCCTTGTACACCACGGGCTGTGTGAGACCTTTGAATCACTGTCATTCTGACATCTCACTTAAATTCTTTCAGACCCTTGCATGTCACCGTTTTGAAGAGGGTCAAATAAAAGAATAATAGATTTCAAAAGTTGATCTTAAATTAACTACTTTGACAAAAAGACAAAAACTAAAATGTCAATGAATTAGGCAGAAGAGTTACCAGTCTGTCGTATAGAATTTACTTGTTGCCCTGTTGGAGACCCACCAAAAGAGAGGAAAGTCTGGTATAACCCAGAGAATTAATTAACTGTCACATGAATCACTTACTTTTATAACGGTGATATGAACCCTCTGTAATGCAGCCTCATACACAAAACTCTTCACATTTAGACGTAATACATAAAACTGTGGGACTTTCCATTTCTTTAGCAATGTCGGGTTTGAAATTAGTGATAACCTTCCTTAGCCCCAGTCGTAGCTGAGACATACTGTTAGTTAATAAAGTTAGAAGGATGAGCTCTGCCTTCCCATTTGTCAGTTCCTCAGGTTAGATGGGCCTCCTAGCAGTGAGGGCCAGTCCCTGTCAACCGTTTAAGCCCAACATGTGATATATAGTCTATACGATTAATTGGTCACTCAATGTTCAAAAGAAGAAGGCTGAAGATGTATAAATTAAGCCACACCTGCTAAATTACCTCGTGTCAAAAAGGCTTTCCCACGTGACATATTACGCCCAACAAAATCATGTTTCATTAGCACAAACCTAGCAAGAAAATCGCTATCAGTAAAGGCCAAAACTATGTGTCAGATGAGATGGACCAAAATGAACGAAGTCAACATTTCTGGTCATCTTACATCCGATGTGAGATCGAGCCAGAATCTCTGCAGAGACAGGAATGACGAGTTGGTAACAGCACTGCGGTCGCGTCATGAAACGTATCCGACGCATCCCTTTGCCAAGTAAACAAAGAACACAAAAAGGACAACACCACCCAACCGCGTGGGACGAGGCGGAAGACAAGATGGCAGAGAGTCGTTTTGTTGTTTAATTCCACAACGTCCAGGGAAAGCAAACCGGACCGCCAAAGCCAGATCTGATGCCGCCGAGCACCGGCCTTGGCAGGCCTGGCGGCTGGGGCGCGCTGTTTTGTTTGGGCCGCCGCGTGGTCTTAGACCTTTGAAGAACAACCTCACGGTGGGTCACCGAGCGGTCAGCTGCTCATCTCTGCTGTTGTTCCAAGTGGCCCACCCCGGCCACGATGGGGAGAAGGGGATGATTTCTTTAAGGAATTGGGCTATTTATAAAACGAATATAAAAGCTCCTATCTATTATGCACCGATGACAGCGCAGGAGAGCTCCAGCGGCTGGCTATTTGCTGACCGTCAGCCTCCTCTGTGGAGAAATTGCCCCGTACTGGGGAGAAACACAATACAGTTCACCAGAGTCCTGGCTGCAAGGTAGAGCTGCTTGTCTGTGGGCAAGTAATGACTTGCGTTTTCAGCTGCTTCTTGGTAAGAGCTTTAGTAATTGGAATCAGTTATTCAAAACATCGCTAAATGTGATTTAAATGGCAAGGATTTAATAACAGAAAAAGAAGCCATTAAGGGGGTTCAAGCAGGGGAGAAGGGAATTCCGTTTTTTAGAGCAGAGGGAGAAAAATAAAGCAATTACTTGATCTAAAGGCCAGAAACAGGACTCCTGCTGTCAGGGAGAAATCAAATCTGTCAGCAATTAGTGGGGTCTTAGGAGGTAAAGAACTCTCCAGTGTTGAGCAGTGAATAAGGGGTTAGCAATTATATGAACTGATAAAAGTGTTCTGGTTTCCAAACAGCAGGTTAACAAGCCTTACTTTTTTCATAACTTGATGCAGATGTGATGAGTCACACTTTATGATATTTTTCAGTGGTCCGCCAGGAAAGTTCCTTAATAAGCGCATTGTGCGGCCTCTTTCCGTCTCAAACCGGGTTCGTGCTACCTAGCCCCAAACGACGTGCCAGAAGGCATTTTGATAGCAAGGCTCTTCTTTAATTAGAAACTGGGATAATAATTTCCACGAACATGCAATTTTAAAAAGTCAAATAGGAAACCCACGTCCCTGCCCCACTCTTCCCGTGGGGTTGGTAGTTAACTCGTATTTTCCGCACAAAAGGAACAACATCGTACGTAGTAAAGCAGGGCAGTGTTTCATCAATGAAATAAGTTAACTTTACTACGATATGCTCCTTATTATTTTGTCGTGTGGGGGAAAAATATCTATTACTTGTATTTATACACAGATGTGGCCCACAAATGACTCCTATCCGAGCTTTTTAAAAATCAGTTGGTATTGATGTATGTGGTTGTGAACAGTATGATACGTGAGGTCATACCAGGAAGAAAAATCAATTGGTCTGTCACAAAAAAACAGTTACAGAGCTTCCGATTCCAAGATCTAGTCTCTCTGCTAAGAGAACACTCAGATGTCAATTTTAAAAAAGGAGTATTTGAAGTCAGGTCATTTGGAAAGAATTCTCTTGACCAGCTAGGATGGTCACCTGTTGATGTTTTCGCTGACACGTGTTCTGTTTTAAAGACCTAAGCGAGTACACGTAGCAGTGATACTGTCGAGCGAGACCTCTCACCCGGCATATGCTCCTGACAGAAGATGAACACAAGGATTTTTTTTCTTCTTCTTTTTTTCCCCTAACAAATTCAGTCTTCATGTATCTGGACATCGAGGACCTTCCTGCTTCGGCTCCAAGCACTGAATAAACGAATTGTTACACAATTTTAATTTCCAATCGATGTTTCTCAAGGGGTTTTCCGTTTTGAGCAAAACTCCTCTGACCAGAAAACTCTTACCCCTCCTTTCTGGCATAATTGTTGTCGTGGGTCTGCAGGGCTCCCACTGCCAAAAGAGCTAAGTGCCCTTAAAGGCCGATGATCATGAAACATCTGTGAAACCCAAAGTGACTCGAAAACGTGGGATGGCCAGAGTGTAGCCTTAAAGGGCAGCTTTCAATCTGGCTCTAAAGTCAACGTAAGTTTTTAAATTTGTCTCTTTTGCAACACAGCTCTTGGGTTTGTATTATCATTATTAGTTTTCTATATATTATTTTATATTAGCCTATCTTGTTGCTCCATTTTCTTAAAAATTAAATTGTTTTTATAGGAGAAGGGAAGGAAAAATAAAATAAGACGAAAACAGAGAGGGAGGCAAACTGTGAGCCTTAACTACAGGGAACAAACTGAGGGTTGCTGGAGGGGAGGGGGGGTTGGGGTAACTGGGTGATGGGCATTAAGGAGGACACGTGCTCTAATGAGCACTGGGTATTGATTGCAACAGATGCATCCCTGAATTTTACCTGTGAAACGAATAATACAGGATATGTTAATTTAATTGAATAGAAATAAAATTTTTTTAAAAATAAAGAAAAAATACAGAAAAAATTATATTGTTTAATGCAAATTTATAGACAGTACCTAGCAGACTTTGCTGGATAGGTTTGACGGGAGAACAGGGTATGAAATTGGGAGCGAGGGGACATCAGGTAAAGCACCCACAGTTCTCTGCAGAGAGCTACAGCCGTCTCTTGACATTGCAGTCCAATACCCCCAAATCACACACCACACAGGCTCCCAAAGATCCCGTACCCCAAGGCACCTAAATGCACCAAATGTATTCATTTGTGCTTATGCTTTAATTGCTAATAAACTGTGAAGAGTTTTAAATACATAAACAAATGACATCCCCATCACTGACTTGTTAGTTCATATACACACATACACGTATTTAAATTTAGAGAACTGCAATTTTGGGACCTCCTCAGTTAACTCCTAATTTTTTTTTTTACCATCTGCCATTGTCTAACTACAAAAGGCACTTGACTCCAAAAGGCAGGGAAAGCAACTGAGTTAAGGAAGTGGTAAAGATGAAAGACATCAGAATAAAAAAAAAAAAAAAATACATCCAGCACAGGAAAATGCTCCTTTGGAAGTTTGCCTTATACAACTGTGGTGTTTCTATAATGATTGTACCCAAATCTTTACAGCCAATCCATCCCTCCCTACTGGGCCAGGCTGATGGGATGCTGGGTCTCATCACAGTGAGGATAGAGTCACAGTTGACTGCGTTTCAATGAGTGGACTGCTGGATTTTCCTATGACTTCATCCCATCTCTGCCATGGACAGGCTGTGCTTTTTTGGACAAAAAAGTCCTCAGTTTCCCCTTCTGGAAGCAGTAATAATAACACTTAAGAGAATGCCCCTGGAGTTTTTTATATCCCCTGAAAATTATAAAACGATAATATAACCTTGCCGTAGAAAAAAATGGGAGTAAATAATCCCTCAAAGGTAGGGACAACAAATACGACGTTCTTTGCAGATTATCGGGTTATCCAGCAAAGCCTCCTAGGTTTTACTTCGCTAAGGTTTAGCATCAGCTCTGGTTTCTCATTCAAAACATCTGTAAGTATCTGGCTTGTCCGGGTGGAATATACTAAGTGAGACCCAAACATTTGTTAAAAACATGCTTCACGTGACATCATGGAGAAAGCTAAAGGTATTTAAGTGACGTATGGGAGGGACTCAATATTGTTCAGAGCAGTGTATAAAAAGCCCAAGTAAATATTCTACATGATTCATCAAGTTCAGAGTTGTCGTCACGTCTCTGCTAATAGTCACGAAAGCGTCTTCGTTAGCCAGAGATAAATACCAGGGAATGTTCAAAATCCAGCTCCCACGCTTTGCAAACTGCCTGGGAGCAGAGCAGGTGCCTAAACCGCTTCACTCTCTTCTGGCCCGAGGTTGTAGCTTCCAGAGCAGGAGGCGGGGAGAACTCTGCCAGAGCAGTGACCCCTGCGTGGGTGCCGATGACACACTGAAGCGAAGGACCTCGTCGCGATGGAGTGTGCCCTTCGCCCCAGGATCAGGCATGGGGGTCGTCCGGGCGATTATGCAGCGTGGCTGTTGCCAGACTCCAAGATTCCGACGGCCCTGGTGGGAACTGTGTGGATGTGTCACTCTTCGCATGGAACTGGGTCCCGTTTGCAGGAGCTTTCGCCAATCGGCCATTGGTGAGTGTCAAGCAGGACCCAAGACTGTTGCCACGTTATAAACCTGAGTGTGTCCACTGAATTTGGATGTCTGTCTGACAATTCTTAGGAAAGCAAATGCTAGCGATTTGCTGCTACGGGAGCCTTACTCGGCGGCAAGAGGGCAAACGTGGTAAACTGCAATTTTTTTTGGAGGGATTGGGGCAGGGAGCCTTTTGGGATTTGGTATAAAAGGACTTGCTAAATCGCTTTCACCAGGTTAGTGGAGGAGTGGCCCTCTGCCTTTCACACTCCCTTCAGATCCTGGGTTGGGCACCGGAGCAATTAGGACATTCCTTCTGTTAAAGGGTATGATTGAACTCTGTCTTTTAATTTTGTGATTTTGATCTACTTGAATGACTGATTAATCAGCCTTCCAAATAAGCACTCTCCCACCTGCTTGGGGGCAAATAGTAAAGAACCCTGGTGTTGCCAGGCTGGATGCCAGCATCCCTCTTCTTCCGGTTGGTACCGCAGGCTAGAAAGCCAAGTGGAACACCTTGGGCGCTTCCTTGCCAAATGAACTGTTTCTTACCTTCTTTGTAGCCCTGTTGCTATTGAGGACTGTTTCCTTGATGTGATCTCAACCTTCACTGGCCCGGTTGGACTGACAGCCTTGTAAGGTGTATTGCAGGGGGCCACGCTCTCTGTGAGGGGCACCTTCATACTGTCGAACTTTCACAACCTCCCAGAGATGAGTATTTAAAAGCCACCTATACCATGGACTTTTCCCTATTTTAAGAAAAAAAAAAACCCACAGGCTATCTTTAGCATAGAAATTTGTTTTATAGTATTACTTTCATTAAGTATTACTTAGGAAAAAAAAACATCTTTCCATGGAACAAATCTTAACTACGATGTTGGGTAGCCATGTGTCATTTTACTGTTTTTGCTTATTTTCACCTAAAACAAATGTTATGTATACGTGGAAATGGTAAAAACTGTGAGATTAAACAGAGGGAATTAAATTTCATTGGTTTCAGCTATTCTTTTAACATAAAACTCATGTTCTTACTTTGTCTTCTTTCCTTTGGGTTGAATTCCTTCTAATGTGGTTCTTTTTGTGGGTTTTTAATAGTAACAGATTCATGCATGGCCTGGTGACCCTCCCCCCCTCAATATCTAAGAAATAATTACCAGAAAAATAAATCATTTGAGCTACTTTTTTTTTCTTCTGTAATCAGTGATGGGACCTCTGAAAAATAAATGAGAAAATTTTGATGTGAAGCATGATTCACGGGATGTTATCCCAAAATCTTGTTGATATACTATCATGCAGGATTCAAGTACCTAATTTAGGAGTAAAGACTGGAGAGGTTAATCTAGTCACTGTCTCTAACTAGTTCTGTGATCCTGAAAGAGATAGGACATTTTAAAAATGGGATCTGAGGGTTCCATGTGTTATGGTTGCTATGTGGACACAGCACTGGGGTTTTTTTCTGGAATAGGGATATTCTGCAATCCAGTATAATTCTTATATCCAGGGTATGTCCTTATTTCAGACCTCCCCCCCGCCCCCTGATAGTGTCCTGCGTCATACAGACCTGAGTAGGTACAAATGCATGTTGCTCTGAATAATGTTTATGATGAAGGAACCAACAAAACAAACCCCCACCAAACAAAACTCCCTTGATGGAAGTTAGCTGTGGTTCGCTAATAGCCTTGAAAAAGTGTGTTCAGAAACAGATCACCTTGTATTAGAGGAAGTGAAAATGAGAATGCTTCTTACCCTTCATTAACCAGTTTCTGGAACATTTCTATTTAGTCAGCAAGTTTTTAAAAGGGCGTTTTCAAAAAGGGGGAAATGCAAATTAGAGGCATTGGTCATTACCCAGAAAATAAAGGAACTGTCAAAGAAAAATCTAATGAAATGCCCATGGCTCTGTGGTCTAGACATTGATGGATCCTCCCTGTAATGTCATCTGTAGAACTGGGTCATGGGTCCTTGTAATTGTTGAAACTTAGAAGAGAAAGGGCGAAACTGCTTTAAATGGGAACAAAGGCAATTCTGCCTTATCTGAATTCCATCCTTTGGGTTGTGATACGTGCAAAGTACCAGAGCGACTGTAGTTGAGAGAATGTGTGAAAGTCTGGGTGGCAGCTGGAGGTCGGGACTGTGCTATTGCCGTGGTACTCTGTTCTCCCATACGGGCAGAAAAATTCAAAATTTGTTAGACCTGGGCCACCTTCTGATCACGTAATGTCTTTTATGAAAATTCATTATTGACTTACAGGTAATTCAAAATTATCTTGATTTTTTTTTTCCTTTTCCCCATTTGTGATAAGAAATCTCTGCCGGTCTATGTACCCTCTTGCCTTATGGCAAATACTTTTGATCCTGAGTACATACTTGAGAAGTCGCTGAAGGAAGTTAGGGCTGTGGTTTGTGGCTATCAAATGAAACAGGACCCGTTTGGTGGGGATTTTTGGTTAGGTTTTGTTCTGTTTTGCTTTATAATTCAGCCTATAGTTACTACTGTCTTCGACTTCTCAGTACCATGTTCCAAACAGTTGACCCAAGGTCACCATAACTGCATCTAGAGATTTTGAGAATCATTTAGAGACTTTGTGTTCCGTGTTCAATTTGCTGTGGCATAAGGATCAGTAAAATCGATCCCGGAAGATCCAGGTTCAGCACAGCTTCTATTACCGTCCTAGTCACAGAGAGCAAGCAGTTCTCCATGCTACGGTTTCCTAGTTGCAGAATAAGGATAATGATCCCTGCCACGTGAACTTTACAGGTTTGTCATGATGAACAACCGTTGCGATAACAGGCATTATTAACATAAATACAGCAGGAGATGATAGTTTTCGGATAATTACCAATGTAGACAACATAATGACAGTCTCATGTCTAATTACAGGCATTTTACTTCACCAAGTCCTGTGATACACTCTTCTCCTTCTTATGTGATTTTAACGGGAAGTCCCTCGTGGTCTTGCTTCCCCACTTAATCAATGGCCATCCATCCCTGATTTCATTCCCACATCAAAGCCCTATCAAATTTTAGCAATTGTCACACACCGAGTGCTCTCGGGGTCGGTTGCCCCTGCACACGTAGCCCGTCTCCACCGTGAACACCAGGCTGAAGTGGTGGTCTTTGTGCCTCTCTCATTGTTATTCCCTGGTGCAGAAGTGGCTTGAATACTCGAGCAGGGGAAGCAACGGTCCCAGCGTCAAGTCAGTTTCAGCTCTTGAGATCTGAAAGGCAGCCACTTGGAGTTCATTACACATTTCTACTCAGCACTCCTGCCCTCGCATTGGAGTGCACAAGAATCCCAAATTCATTTTGGCTGCGTTACAAGGCCTGTTTTCTGCCTGGATGCCCAGGTCTCGCTTTCTTTCTATTGTCTCGGGTTGGTGTCCAGGAATAAAGGATACTTAACATTTAAAAAGGCAGAATTGTTTGCAATGAAAATACTTCCCACTCACTGGCACTTCGAGAACTTTAAAGACTCAAATGAGGACAGTCACTTCCTCTGGAAGCATATTTATTTTTATACATCTTTTCCGGGAAAAAAAAAAAAGAAAAAGGTTATCTCTTTGTGTATCTTGCTCATCATTATTTATGCGTACAGGACATGAGAACTTGACAAAAAGAGAATTTCTTAGTGCGAAAGACTCTTTACGGAATAGGGGCTTTAATGCTTATGTACCTGGCCGAATCTCCTTTCTATACGAAGACAGAAAGCTTTTTCTCAAGCTTCCTGTGACCTTCACACTGGAACAATGAGCTGAACTCTGCAAACACATCCATGTTTTTAAATACGTCTTGGCGTTTTTTTGTGGGTAAAGGTAATCGACTAGGAATTCATTCGCTTCCATTTGGTTTATCGGGCAGGGTAAGCAATAGCGCTGTGAGCTTTCATAAACCCCGATGCCTTCGCTTTTCTGTTTTAAGTGCAGCATATCTAGAAAGTATTCTTTGTAGCAGTGTGTGATTCGGAGACGTATGTCTGTCAGCTTCGGAAAAAGGAAAGGCATTTAACTGCTTCTTTTGAAAGGCTGCACAGCAGCGGTGGGCTTAGGGAGGTGGGAGGGAACAAGACCCGCCTGCATTTTTGAGTGTGCGTGTGTGTGTGCATGCGTGTGTGTGTGCATGCGTGTGTGTGCATGTGTGTGTGTGCGTGCGTGTGCATTGCTATCCACAGGGAAAAACTAATCTCTTGGCTTAGGTCCACCTTAGTATTAGCCTCAGTGCTTTCTGTCCCTCCTTTACTCTAAATCATTATTAAGTTTATTACTTCTTTTTTCTTTTGCTGGAGAAGATTAATGGCTTTCCCTGGGCAGAGGGAACTCTGCGGAGCCCAGTGGCCCTATAAATAGCACCTGCCGCTAATTCTCCAGTGCCTGGTATCTCCCCAACACATCTTGGTCTTTAAACAATTTGTTCAGAAGAAGAAAGCTAAGGGTCACTGTGCACTTTGGTGTTACACAAAATGTGTTTTATGGATAGTGGGTTTTTCTCCAGGAAGTTTGGCCTGGCGGGTCCTTTCGAGAAACTGGGCGTCCTCGCACCTCCCCGAGGAGGCATGCCTCACTAACCAAGCTTGTAAGGATATCACAGAACCTGTTGGACCTGTGGGGGTGGCGCCTTGCTAATAGCTTATGCCATTAACTTCTCCCTCTTTTTTCTAATTTCTTCTTTCTCAAGGGGTTTCAGGCTCAGCTGAACTGTTCCAATAGCCCGGGGGAGATGTGACTTCACAGAGTTATAAAACACGAAAAGGGAAAAAGCTGGGAAAATTGCAATGCTAAGGTTCACTAACTTGCGGCTTCAGAAAACGTAATGCTTCTGGATGCATAGATTGCAGGAAGGGCCACGGTCATTGTTCAAAAACCACCTTCCCCTACAGGGGTGGCAATAGGAACAAGAGAGCCCCTAACCTCAAGGGCACGTAGCAGGTGTTCAATTAGTCTTTGCTGAATGAATGGATGAAGGAAAGGAGGGTTATTTCTTGTTATCAGAAATGTGCTCCTCCGATGAGCTGAAGTCAGTGCAGTTGCAAGCAAAGTTGTAGTGAGTTAAGGAGGCCAGGCCACCTGTAAGGTGAAGAAAAGGGGAAAGAAAGAGGTTTTCCCATCTCTGCTGTTGAGTTATTGCCCTTCAACGGCCACTCCTGGGTAGACCAGATCACCAGCAAGAAAGGGCGAGTCATGCTGAGCATTTTGCTAGATACCCTGATGAAACCACTGAGCGGCATACTTTGCGTGTGAAATGCAGAGTTTCTTATAAATATCTTCCATTGCGATTCAATATTGACATGTAACCTTGAGAGCAGTCAGTTCTTTCGCATTTGCATGTTTAGTGAGACCCATGAAAGATCCAAGGATGCTGCCCAGACCTTGAATTTGGAACCCAAGGAAGCCTTAACTCTGTGTGTATCAGCTTACTGCATGGATTCAGATTTGATGTTTCCATTCTCTTAGAATAGAACTCCCATGACAACCCCAGCTAACCTTTAGGTTGAGGATTTTACTTACCCTTGTCATGGAGGCAATGCAAACATTTTCTCGCCCTGTTTATTTCATCAGTCTTATCAGATAATTACACAACGGCCTCTTACAGCTGAGAGCTACCTCCGAGACAATTTAAAATAATAATCGCCTTGTGCACATGAAGAAACTGAGGCCTGGGGAGATGAAGTACCTTGCCCAAGGTCCCTCGGCTTGTCAAGAGCAGAGTGGAACTGGGGCTTGAGCTTCCTATCCGCCTGAGTCACATCCTCTCTTTATAGCCTCCTGTCCTTCAAAACTCACAGCAGGTGCTATGTCTTGGTTTCCACGGTGGCAATGAATTCCTTAAAGCAATAACCTTTAAACGTTTAAAAAAGAGATCCTTCACGTGCGCTATCATACATAGGTAGGTAAGAAACAGAAAGGCCTTGCGGTGGCAGAGGTAGGGCTACGAGGACCGGAAGCCTATCAGGCTCACATCTCCCCATCTTCTGCCCTCACTCTGGGCGGTCTCTAAGACAAATCCAAGGAACCCAGGAGATCAGAACCTTACTCTGAACTATCACAACTTGTGCACAAGGAAAACCACCTTATATTTACCGGCACAGAAGAAGAGTTTTCAATCAAATGAGTTTTCAAAAGCTTGGCTTTATCACCTTGAAAATCACCAATCAAGGACTCACAGAACAATATTATCTCCAGATAACACAAAGCTTGGCACATCTTGTCTGTTTCATAAATTTTGCTGAATGAATAAATCAACGAAGGGTAGCAATCCAATCCCTGGAAACACTTAATTAACTCTCATTGTCTATTACTCTCTTCCTCTCCTATGTTGACAAAACGCATCATATATACCTTTGCTGACTCACTGTTTTGGTTGTTCTATTTGTCTTCTACAATACCTGTTTCTTCTTCTGGACCGTGAGGTCCTGGAGAGCAGAACTCTAGAGTCCCAATACTAGGACACACTGGGCACCGAGTAAGTTTCCATAAGAGCTTCTTGGTAAATGAAGACTGATTGGAATTACACCAAACCTTTACTGCTAAAATGCAGAGTTTTTCAACCTCGGTATTATTCATATTTGGGACAGGATAATTCTTTGTTTGGGGGACTGCCCTGTGCCTCATCGGATGTTTGGCAGTATCCCTGGCCTCTATCCACTGTAGGCCAGTAGCAGCCTCCCCCTTCCCCAAGTTGCAACAACCAAAACTGTCTCCAGACATTGCCGAATGTCCCCTGGTGGGCAAAATCGCCCCTTATTGAGAACCACAGAGCTAAGGGAAGTCTTGTTGTCTTTCTTCTGAGCTTCTGTTTCAGATGGACTCAGTCTGAAATGAGGCCATTCTAAAATGCAAAATGTCTTGGTAAGTAAAAGTAGGGAATGGTGTTGCTCAAATCTTGGAATTTAAGAATAAGTATTGTCAGCCATTAATTCACATCACCCTCCGTATATGTTATTTTGAGGGAATTTTAGAGGCAAACACAAGGTTTGCTAGTTCAAGAAGATCACGTTCATTTCATAATACCAGTACTCTCTTGAGCCATTGGTCTGAAGTTGGCCAGATGCCACAGTTGCAGGATAGAGATCAAAAATGGCAGCTTCATGTTTTCTGTCATCATCAAGAAGTTGGACTGGCAACCCAGTTGTTTTTTCCATGTTCTCCCCCCTTGGATGGTTTAGTGGAATGCCCTTATGATTTTAAACAGATGCCCAGCCCTAGCCCAGGACTCCAAGGCTCTGAGATTTAATGGTGCCTGTCTACCTTATCCTAGATGTTACGTGATACCTAGGTGTCACGTGATACATCTTTTATTTGAGAGAATTGAAATGTCATTGAGTATTCGTTCTCACTAATGGAACTGGCCCTTTCCACTTCAAATGTAATCAAGAGTTTAAAGAATCATCTGAGAAAAATGTCCTGTCCAGCAACACAGAAGCAAGAGGCCAAAGTACAAAACACGATTCTTTAAATCAGCATCCTTGACTTCTCAGTCTCCTTATCCTCAGCCTTAAAGTATCTTCTTCATATTGATCATTTCCCAATATTTAAATCTTAGCAATGTATAGCCTGGATATCCCCCAACTCCTACCAGCTTCTGGGAGCTTTCTTTTTTTCTCTCTCCTTTTTTTTTAAATTTAAATTCAACTTAATTAACATACAGTGTATTATTAGTTTCAGAGGTAGAATTTAGTGATTCATCAGTTACATATAGGACCCAGTGTGGGAGCTTTCTTTTTATTAATACCCAAATAAAACGACTCAAACATCCCTAATACTGCAGGCTTCTGGAAGGCAAGCATTCCTATCCCAATATTTCCAGAAGTCTATCCATTCATACATTCATTCATTCAACAAATATTTATTGAGCATACAGGTCTTCCTTGCCTGATGATGGGGTTATATCCCAAAAAGCATTGAATACACCTAACCTACCAAACTTCACAGCTTACCCAGCCTACTTTAAACACACTCTGAACACTCCCATTAGCCTACAGTTGGGCAAAATCATCCAACATAAAACCTATTTTGTAAAAAAATGTTGACTCTTGCATGTGATTTATTGAACACTGTACTGAACGTGAAGAACAGAATGGTTGTAAGGGTGTGGGTCGTGTGGCGGACTGGGACCTGTGGCTCACCCCTGCCCAGCATCATGACGAGAAAGTCTCTGCATAGTGCCACCCCAAGGAAAGATCAAAATTCAAGATTCAAAGCATGGTTTCTACCAAATGCATATCGCTTTCACATCATCATAAAGCCAAAATATTGTATGTCAGACCATAGGAAGTTGGGGATTGTCTGTGCCATGGAACTACAATGTACTAGATTTCTCCTCCGGAGTCCTCCCATTGCATTCCCATCCTGCCTCCTGCTACTCACTGCTCTCCATCTACTTTACCTCATATCTGGTCACTGTGTCTTCTTAATTCTCCAAAGCAGCACCACTCAAGCCACAGAAGTTGATAATATTAGAGGAGATGATAATCTCTCACACAACAAGAAACTGCCGAAAATTAAATAGTCATCACTTTTTCCTCAAAGACCCTTTCCCATCCCCGTCAATGGTGACGGCTCACTGACCGTCTTCCTCCTCAGGATCTGCCTAGCAGGCTGCCATGTTGCCAGGGCCCGCTCCCTCTTTTCCCAGATCAGAGAAATCACTTCTCCAAAGCTTCCTTCCCATCTACAGTCCGGGAACATCTCCTGGTTGTGGTTTTTGTCGCTTTTAACTACCTAACGTAAATTGGGTCTTTTGTACCAACCATCTCCTTCCAATCTTTTAATTATCGAAGGAAACCTATCAAAGTATTTTCTTTTGCAAACGATTCTACACCCCGAGCAAGGCAAACATTAATAGAAGCTTTGCAATTTTATTTTCCCCTTTAATTTTCCCCAATTCCTATTCTTAGGCAGAGTTCTTGAGCAGTACTTCATCCTTTGTGATGGAATGAAGGCAGTCAGCAATTTATTTTTCCTTTATCCAGAGCAAAGGCGCTGGGGTAAATTTTTTTAAATCCCATTACATGATTACGCAAGTGCGCTCACTTCTCCCGTTTGCTCTGCCCCCTGTGCAAACAAGTGACTCATTCTTATTAGTGCCAATTATGAAAAAGGAATGGGTGGATCTGTACCTCAGGTCCACTAGGTTTTTTCCTTTTGAATAACACTGGGATAAGTTTTCACGAAGGGGGTAGTTGTAAGGAATGGGTCAAAATGACAGTTGTTGATTTATCTATGCTATTTCTGCCCAAGGACCATGGGCAAGTATGGATTAACTTACACTTGGAAGTGAAGGTTCTATCAGAAAAAAAAAAATAGCTAAAGCTATTGAATTGAACACTTGGGCCGTCCTCATAAAATTCACACTATGAAAAGACAAGAATCTGTTTTCCTCTAGGAAAATTCTAAACTCCTTGCCAGGGTTTACAGCAGACAGCAATGCAAGCTGAGTCCTTCTGGGTGTATAATGGAAGGTTGTTGGAGGAGGTGAGCTATTACTGGGTATCCTTGACTTACTAGTTAGAGGAGTATGCTTTCCAGGGCAAGGAGCTGGTAGAAAACTCCGCTGTGGTAGGAGCGTGGTGAGGGTGTGGGTGCATACCTGCCTCTGTGTGTAAAAAATGAATATGTGAATGAACCAAATGGACAAAGAAACAAATCCTTCCCGTTGGTAACTATATCCAAATAAAATAGGAATACAAATGATAAGGATAGATTTTTTGAAATTTAGACACAAATATTGGTCTGATATTTCAAGTGGAATTAACTTTGTTACTGATTCTTTTCATAGATGGACAACATTTATTGAGCACTTACTGTGTACCAGCTACTCGCTAACCCTAACCCTCAGCCTGCTTTTATCTTTGCAGCAATCCCATGAAGCAGTCATTCTTACCCCATTTTACTGATGGGGAAATTGAGGCCTGGGAAAGAGAAGCCACTTGTCCTCGATCCTGTCAGTGAAGGGACAGAACCAGCTAGTTTCACAGCTGTGCTCTTTGCTATTTCCCATTGCCTCTTTTGAAAGAACTTGATTATTTCCGGGGCGCCTGGGTGGCACAGTGGTTAAGCGTCTGCCTTCGGCTCAGGGCGTGATCCCGGCATTGTGGGATCGAGCCCCACATCAGGCTCCTCCACTATGAGCCTGCTTCTTCCTCTCCCACTCCCCCTGCTTGTGTTCTCTCTCTCGCTGGCTGTCTCTATCTCTGTCGAATAAATAAATAAAAATCTTAAAAAAAAAAAAAAGAACTTGATTATTTCCAATTATTTTCAGTTTTGTCCTGTTTTGATGTGCCTACCTTACCTTGAAAATCATACAGTATCTATCCTTTACTATGTTGTTATACAGTGGTCTTCTGAACTGATCCTGACAATTTTAGCCAATACGGTGACTCTTGCCTGATCCCATCGCAGAAAAGCAGATGTGATGGCTTCCACAGAAGTCACATGCTCCACAATTTTGTTGAAGTCGTTCTATCCTCAAATGTCCGGGTACATTTAGAGCCCTCATTTATTTGAAGAAATAGATCTTTGTTCTCAATACAATTTTAAAATTGGCACTTGCAAATCCCAGTATAATTCTTTGCACATGCTAAGTGTTCAATGAAGTTTTGTTGACATAAATAGGCATATTACACTTTTTTGTAGAGTAAAATATGGCCCAAGAGTCCTTAAGAACTGTGAAGTTTGAAAATAATTTCAGTTCCCAAAATAGCCAGCCAAATTTGTGTGATTTGTTGGGGTTTTTTTTTAAATAGTATGTTAAAAGGAACTTCCAAGTATTTTCTTATGTTTTTTGTATCTTTTCCAAATCTGGCCTTAACGGGGTTTTTGTCACTTTCAAATACACATACATAATTCGTTTAGCAAGTACTTCTCTCCCCACCACCATGTATCAATACAAGCATGATATTAGTACTACTCTCTATAGCTGATCGACAGTCTGCCACATGCCAGGCTTTTTTTCTTGGTACTTTTTGGATTTTTTATATTTGAGTCTCATAGCAATCCACTGCGATGGGCATTTCTCCATTTGCGGATGAGGTTAATCACCTTACTGGAGTTCCACGACCGAAATGGAAGAATTACACCTCAAGCCTGTGTTGGTCTGTCTCCAGTGCCCCTCCAGGCTCTCTTCTATGAAAACAAGCATCTCTGCTCTTCATGCACACGTATGCTATGGAATTCGCTCACATCACTCTTAAGTACCACAGGGTGAGATGTTTAGCCATTTGCATTTAATTTGCCGATTGACATTTACTGAAGACAAAGGGACGGTAATAAATGAAATGGCTATTGTCTTGCGTTGTCTCAAGTGACATCCCTTCCATAAAGTCATCCTGTCACCCACACAAGCTCAACACAGTTAATTGCTTTAACCCCTATATACATATGTAATATTTCCACTGGAATTATTGCATGATATGGGACTTGAGCTCCCTGGGCTAGGTGCCTGGAGTCCTCCTTCTGATTCCAGCTCTACCACTGGGTGACCTCTGGAAAGTCACTTCACTTCTCTGGGCTCAAGCTTCTTCATCTGATTTCTCAGTGGCTTGCCAGCTCTAGCATAGAATGACTTTTTTCAATAACATTAATATCTTCTAAGAAAACTCATTAATATCTTCTAAAAATGGAACAAAATAAGTTTTACCTAGTGCAGTGGGCTGGGTGGTGTTCCCCCAAAAGATATATTCACATCTTCATCCCTGGAACCTGTGGATGTTACCTTATATGGCAAAAGAGTGAATATTATCTTGTATGGCAAAACAAAAAAAATGTGATGAAATTAAGAATCGTTAAGAGCAGGAATATACCCTGGATTATCAGGGTGGGCCTTAAATATGCTCAAATGTATCCTTATGAGAAAGAGGGAGTTTTGAGACAGGAGAAGAGGAGGCTGTATCATGGAGGCAGAGATTGGAGTGATGTGGCCACAAGCCAAGGAATGCCTAGAGACACCAGAAGCTAGAAGAGGCAAGAACAGATTTTCTCCTAAAGCCTTCGGAAGACACATGACCCACCCAACACCTTGATTTCGGATTTCTGGCCTCCAGCAATGTGAGAGAATACATTTATTTTATTTTAAGCCACCGGTTTGTAATAGTTTGATACAACAGCCACAGTATACTAATACACCTGGTTATGTCACAAAATGCTGCTTCTGCTGGATTTTTCTGTAATACTCATAGGGGAACATTTATACAGGAACAAGCCCAAGACTTGAATATTAATTAAGCATTCTCAACTCAATAGCCACCCTAATGAAGCATTCAGAGCCTGTTTCAGGAACTGTATTTAAATCCTTCTTTTAGAGGATGTCTGGGTTGTCACCTGGCTTGGCTATACTGAGACTAAGCTCATGTGTTGGGGGAAGCTAGTCCTTGGCGGGAAAGTATAGAACAAAGAGGAGTGAAAAGAGTGTTCTTGGCATCCTTTGCAAGCATTGTAAAGATCTGTCCTACTTGCCAAATCCAAATTAGAAATGAAAATAGCTGTGAGGTGAAATCTGCACAGGAAGGGTCACCAAGGTGGGTAGATTCAGCCTCCAGCTCGGGCTCAGGAGTGTCAGAAGAAATCCCTGCAGCACGGGCCAGGATTATGAGGACTGGGCGTTACAGGGAGAGTGGAGCTTGTTCATGGCTAGCAAGGGCGTTGACTTTTATAGAAGGATCTTGAAAGTCTTATAATCCAACCCCCTAACTGTTGGTTGAATTTCCTCGCATCACAGCCACATTACCACCCAATCCCTAAAAAACTCCAACATTTATCCATCCATCCAATATTTGAGTGTCTTCCATACACCAGGCCACAATAATGGATTAGGCTAGAAGTTGATGATCTTTTGTAATACGATGTAATACGGGGAAGTGAACATCATAGTGGAGGAGGACCCAGCGTGCTGAAGCACCAAGGCTGGAATGACCACCTCTGCCTGGAGGACTCAGGGCTGGCATCTTAAGAGGTGATATTTGAGCTGAGGCTTAGTGGTGAATAGCCCTTGCCCACCCCCCGCCCCTCCGAGGCAGCTCATTTCCTCTTTGAAAAGTCCTTCCTTACATTGAACCAAAGTGTGTGCCTCATTAATTTTTACCTAAGCTCTGAATGGACATTATAACCCGAGCCAGTGACTCTGAGGACTTTGATCTCAATGGGCAGAAAGACAGTAGGAATGTATGAAGTTTGTTTTCAGTAAGTCTTTGCCTCATGGAAGACCCTTTGAAAGAAAAGTACAGAGTAGTCTCATTTCTTGGAAAATAAATTCTTGAATAAGAATTTGTAGGGATCATCTGGAGAAACTACTCAGAGAGTTAATATTACAGCAAGTCTGAAATTTTAGGCAAATGGCCCATCTTTCCGCACCATGCTTCTGGGTAGATCTTCCCCCTCCATGCTAGGAAGGAAGGTGGGGAAATAATAATGCAAGAAGTGGGGTGTACAAAGTGTGAAAACCCAACTGCTTGGGCCAGAAGACTGGAAGGCAGCAGGGGCCCCTTTCCCATGTAATCTGTCATCACTTCCTACTGATTCGAGTCTTGCCTGGCCTCCGTCCATTCCTCCCCAGCCCCTTGGCCTCCCCCTCTCTCCCCTGAATGGCTGCAACAGCCTGTTGCCTGTCTCCGATCTTTATCCACACCTTTCTCCAGCCCCTTCCCCAGTCAATGCTCAGTGATGCTCAAAACTGCAAATTTGATCATGTCCTCCCAGCCTAAAGGCCCTCAGCACCTTCCCATGATCTGAGAATCAAATCCAAACCCTTTTGTGTGGTTTATAAGGCCTGTTGATGCTGGACCCAATGGGCTGTTCAGTGGCTTGTAGACCACTCTCGTCTTTGCTCTCTACATGACCACAATGCTTCACTTCCCTTAGTTCCTTGAAAACACTAGGCCCTTTGCACAGACTTTCCCCCTAGCTGGAAACATCCTATCCTTCTCCTTTCCTACATCTGCCAGTGCCTCTATCTCTAAACAGCTCTCTCTATGTCTCTGTCACACACACACACACACACACACACACCTCTTTAGCTTGCCTAGCTCTCGCTCCTCTTCCATGTTTTGGTTTAAGTGGAACATCCAGCAGGAAGCCAGTTCCCCCTAACCTCCTTGGTTCCCACCCTCTTTTTAGCTGGCCTTTTCTCTCCCTTTGCGTTACGTTCCATTAAACACCTTTTGCTTCAGTGGCTCAGAAATCAATAGAAGAAAATCCACCAGGCACCCTCACCCCCTCTTTTTAACAAGACCCTGTGTTAACATCTTTAGAAAATGTGAGGAAGGACCGCTTAACAAGTGCAACCGAGGCCCTGGAATCTTACGGTCTGGATTCAGGCCCCTGCTTTGGGGTGTTCTAATTATATGATCAGAGCAGGTGGTTACCTAATGTCTTTGACCCTACTTTATGTGTGTTTCCTCATAAAACTGTTGTAAACATTAGATGAGATAATACCTATAGAGTGCTCAGCTTGGTCCCTGGATTACAGTAAGAGCTCGATAGGTGTCACTGTCATCATTGTCAACATCATCGCCATTGTGATTGTTGTCATCCTCATTATCATCATCGTCCTCATTGTCATTGTCGTCATTGTCATTGTCACCATCATTATTGTCGTCGTCATTGACACCATCTTTATCATCATCACCATTGTCATCGTCATTGTCATCATTGTCATCATCATCATTATGCACAGCTCCTCCCTTCTGGAGGTCCAAGTCATAGGTGCACATCCAGTAACTAACCCACAAAGGGGTGTGTACTAAGCATCCAATGTCATAGTACTCCCTCTCCCTGCCTTTTCCTTCCTTTCCTCCCCTCCCATTCTCTTCTCCCCTCTTCTTCCTTCAGAGCCAAGGATTCCTCAGCTTGACCTGCTTGCTCCTTTTCTGCAGGCTTCCCCAGGCCTTTGCATCCCTGGTGTTCTTACTCTCTCCCCTCTGGACTCCTGGCGGAGTAACTCATTTGGTTATGAATCCTAGATGGCCTTTATACTTCCCATAAGTTTGTCTTCCCAACATTCACTCCTTGAAGGCAAGCCTGAGGCTTGGCTTTGTGGCCTCCATGGATCACAAGCAAATATTCCTTGAGCACCTATTGTGTGTGAAAGATGACAGTGTGGGCTGTGGGCACACCAAGTGCCAGGACTGATTTAGCTGGATGGATGCTCAGTGAGTGTTTGGTAATAGTATGATCTAGCCTTGTTTTATAAGAGGGTGTAAAGCTCACACCCGCTTTTGCAAAGAATTAAATTATTTGAGCACCAAGACTGTATGTAGCTTCCAGCAAGTAGTCAATTAGGTTACTTAAATTAATTTTTGGCAGCCGCTAAATGGAGCCTCAAGTCTTTTATCTTTAAACAGCTAATCCAAGACAACAACAACAAAAATAATTAAGTATTTCTGAAACAATATTATTCACAGACTTAAAATATAGGGATTTAATTAAATTTGTGTTGTTAATCTTTTTATAGAAATTAATTTCAAGTTCATTCAGAAGAAAAAGGGCTGTGCATACCTCAGGATTCTGACTATGAGCATTGAACACTCAGGCTACCAATTCTTGTGATATCTGGGGGTGGGGTAGGGATGTCCTTGGGTTCTTCTGCATGAGATTTGGGATTCAGACTGCTTAATTAGTCATGGCTTTATTTTTCAGATATTTCAATGTTTGAGACATAAATAAAACCTGGTTTCTTTCTCAGGGATGTTGAGTGAATCTAAAATTTGTCAATGAGATAATATCTAAAATATGGAGGCAACCCTAGTGTGCATCAATAATGAATGGATAAGCAAAATATTGTGTATATACATATACAATGGGATAACATTCAACCTTAAAAAGGGAGGAAATTTTGACAAATGGGTTGAACCATTTGGTTTGAGCTCGAGTCCCATATCACGCAATAATTCCAGTGGAAATATTACATATGTATGTAGGGTTTAAAACAATTACCTGTGTTGAGTTTGTGTGGGTGACAGGATGACTTTATGGAAGGGATGTCGCTTGAGACAACGCAAGACAATAGCCAATGGATGAACCTTGAGGACGTTATGCTAAGTGAAATAAGCCAGTCATCAAAAGACAAATACCATATCATTCCATTTATATGAGATACTTAGAGTAGTCAAAATTATAGACAGAAGGTAGAATGGTGGTTGCCAGGGGTTGGAGGAAGGGAAAAATGAGGAGGTATTGTTTAATAGGTACAGAGTTTCAGTTTTACAAGATGGAAGGGGTCTGGAGATGGATGGCGGTGATAGTTGCATGACATTATGACTGCATTTAATACCACTGAATGATACATATAAAAATGGTTAAGATGGTAAATTTTATGTCAGTTAATAAGAAATGTATAAATTAAAATCCTAGTAAAATCTTGAACACATATGCAAAAGTTTCTCTAGAAATTGGGTTTCTGGGTCAGAGGTCACCTTTTAAATTTTACCTCATACTAACAAAGTGCTTGCTACAGTGATTTTTATCAGTTTATCTTCCCAAAGGCAGTATATTTCAAAATCCTCACCAATACTTAGTTTTGTTGATCTTTAAAGGTTTTGTCAATCTGAAACTATATCTATTATTTGAATTTGTATTTCAATAATTACTAGTGAGTTTGAGGAAAATTTTATGTGCTTATTGGCCACATAAATATTCTCTTCTATGAATTGCCTACTCATATCATTCAAACATTTTTCTTTTTGGGTTGGGTGTCTTTTTCTTGTGGATTTGTAGGAGTGTATATATTCTGAATGCTAAAAATTTTATTGTCATATATACGGAAAAAAATCTCCCAGTTGAAAGCTTATCTTTTAAATTTGTTTATGATGTTTATATCTTAGAATTTTTTTTTGATCTGGCCAATTTTTTGAAGTATTAATATATGCTATTTTCCCAACCAAAACATACTTTTCTTTCTCCTGGTTGTTAATATCCATTTGAGATCATTTTTAATACAGTGTTTTGCTATTAATGCAAAGAAAGCCTCAGTATTTCCTTATTACAGATTTTAGGCCCTATCAATGTATAGTTATCAAGAAGTTAAAAACGTATTTCTCACCTAGTAGATCTCTAAGTTATGCATCCATCTTCTTCAAGGTCTGAAATATCTATCCATTTCCTTCCATGTCCTCTACTGCTGTTTTAATTCAGACCATTAAAAAAAGTTCTTCTTGGACCATTGCAGTATCCTCTTAACTGGTCCATGTCTCCAACGTATGCTTCTTCTCATCCATCTACGACACTGTGGGCCAGTTATCATCCTAAAGGCCAGACCCAATCATGTAATTTTTATGCCTAAATATCTTCCATGCCCATTCTCCTCCATTATCTAAAATAAACTTCAAATCCCTAATATGGTATTTGGGCCTCTTCATAGTCTGACCCAAAGGTTTTTCAAGCTTCACAACTCTCCTAAACTCACATCCCAAAGCATCAACCACAACAGCCTTCTTGATTCTTTGTACACAACGTAAGTTTCCCTGTCTCCCTTTGTATCGTCACAGTCTTTCATTTAGGAATGTGCTTCCCCTTCTAACCACCTTCTAAACCCTGGCTCAGAGAACTTCTCCTCCTTAATTTCTCCTTACACACTTAGAATTGATCTCTTCTTGAGCCCCACTTCCATTTTCTTTCGTGGCCCTATCAAAGCACTTACTAAGTACTTCCATTATTCGATGAATTACTTATATGTCTGTCTCCTTTAGGAAATTATAAGCTCCGTGATGACTTAACTATGTCTAATTCACACTTGACCGTGGTACCTAGAATAATGCCTTGTACACAGTGCTGTTGCACTTTGATTACATGTTCTTGCCTTTGATAGAAGGGCTTGAGTCTAGAGAGGTAAAGCGAAAGCTCAAAGAGGCACAAAGGAAGGAGAGGTTAACTTGGTGAAAATCTGAACTGGCCTCCTTTTCTCCTTCTGTTGTTGAGAAAGAGAGCAGTTTTATGGACATGAGGAATGCTCTCTCTTGAGAACTTGGCCTTACAGCTTGGGGAATGATGTGGTGTGACAGGACAGAGTTGTCAATTTGTATTTTTTTAATGATTTATACATTCAATGTATTGGAACTTTGAAAATTTCTCAAACTCAAAGGATGGTCAAATGAAAATGACGCTGAGTAGAAAAAAATCTAAACATTGTACAGAACGTATTTTAACTAGTCAAATGAAAAACAGATGTCTTAAATTAAAACACATAAATTATTTGAGCTTAAAAATTTCATATATCTTTGTGATGAAAATCTATCACTCAAGACTTAATAAGATAGATTTTGAAAGCTTACATATTTGTATGTTTAGTTAATTGATGACATTCAATAAAATGTCTCTTTAAAAAACTGCTTAAAATTATAGACAACAATGATTATGTTGTTATTATATTATTTCCACTTTAGCGTTCCTATCAAATCTTGTTTAACCTTGGGAAACTCAGAAGATATAAAATGGTGCACAGAAGAAAATAACAATCAACCATATTTCCAGCACTTAAAATTAATCACTATTAGTTTGCTTGCTCCTCACTTGTTAAGAAAAATTAGTACATTTTATAAAAGTGATACATACTTATTATAAAAAATTCACAAAATTTAGGAAAGTACAAAGATACAATAAAAGAATTTTTTCCTAAAAATGTCAATTACTTCACACATTTAGATATCGACTTCAGCAAGGGCCAATTGTCTCTTCTGGGTGTAAATTTCAGGTTAAGTTTTTCAGCTGCCCTGTGGGGTGTTAGTATAACTCTTCTGGGAAAGAATCAGTTTCTGTTGTACACTTACAGTTACTATGAAGTAGATTTTCAAAACTTAGACCAGTCTCATTTTGAAAGAATGATGTCTTTTTTCATGCGTGAAAATTGAATAAACAAATTATGTGATAAGAATTGACAAAGCTCTTGAACGCCACCAGCTTGCAACTTCAATGATGAATATTCTAATAGGGGGAGATCAGTATTGGGGTAGTTCTATCTGATTCAGAAATCCTGCAGAACATTTGCATTTTTGCCTACCTGTTTACTGCTCTTAACCATATTTTCCTAAGAGCGTGAATGTGCACAGAGCATTTCAGCAACCTCAGCCCTTTCTTCCCCAAGGCCTGCTGCTCTGCCTGGAAGGGGCTGGCCAGCAGGTCATGTCTTGGAAAGCCAGTCCTCCTCCTGCTCATCTCTTCTTCCAGATGGAAGGATTCCTAAGAAAATATCTGAAGACATTTTACACCTGTACCAAAATCTTTGGCAACCAACGCATTTTCTTTTAGGTATCACTTAAGGAAACAAAAATGCGGTGAACCTGGGAAGACACGTCCCATTTCCTCTTCAGTGTGTGGGAATGTGGAAGAAAGCATCTCTCTCTGGCTGACTCCAGGTCCCAGACTTTAGATAAAGGACAATTTGTCTTGATTAATAATGGACTGTGTCTTTATTAACAATAGTTGGACAATGGAATGTTTTTACCCCAAATACAGGGAGCAGAACGATACTCCAGTAAAAACATTGATGCCACTTAAAGAAAGAGGATGCTCCCGGGGGGATACTTGATGGGCAAATTCACCAGGCTGAAATTGTACACGTAGCTAGGCGCATGTGTCTAGATGGAACTAGAGCCGGGGTTCCATTTGATGACATAATGCACAGAAATCCGTATGAGAGACATGGGCGGTGTAAGTCCACGGTGCGCGTAGGAAACCACACTCAATAGCCCTATATAAGAAATACCAGGAGAGTACTTGCGTTTCTGCCTTCATAAAAAGTCCTTTCTAGCTCACTGAGTGACTCTTATTTTTATAGTTCTCCAGTACTAGTTGATCTATCTTTTATATTCAGGAGCTCTCTCTTCTGTAAATAGTAGAGCTCTCTTCTGAGCCCAAGTGCCTCCCTAGCCAGGATCCCCGGCTCTTGCACTAGTGAAAAACAAATGAGAAATCACACTTCATTCTCAAATTTTATAACAGCCACACCTTGTTTGTGAGGGGCTGGCATTATGACTTCGTTTAACAGGTGGAGTTAAGTGGCTTGTCCCAGGTCATATGGCGAGGAAGTGACGGGGATAGGACTTGAACCCCTTTTGGTTTTCAACGTGTTGCCTCTGACACCACCAGGCCAGTTTTGAAAATCCATTATTCTCATGACGGGAAACGATGATATTTTGGTGGTGTTATAAAACCAGTCCCATGTGGGGCACCTGGTTGGCTCCGTCAGTGAAGCGTCTGCCTTCAGCTCAGGTCATGATCCCAGAGTCCTGGGATCGGGTCCCACATCCGGCTCCTTGCTCAGAGGGGAACCTGCCTCTCCCTCTGCCTGCCCCTCCCCCTGCTTGTACTCTATTTCTTCCTGTCTCTCTCTTTCTCTGGTAAATAAATAAATTATTTAAAAAAAAAACCAATCCTATGAGAAACTTGTTTGAGAACCATTTGGAGGAATGAATTTTATCGACCTTATTTTTAGTGGGGCAAAGTAGTACTTGTCCTCTGCTACAATCTCCTAGGAAATCAGGATAAAATGAAAAAAACCCCCAAAACCCAAATAGCTAATAAACAAACAACAACAAAAAAAAATACATAGCTGAGCCTGAAAGAAAGGAAAATTGTCAGATACAAGAGCAAATGCAGAGGGAGTGTAGAAAGCTTGCCAGCTCTTAAGGGTCTGTAGTGGGGTCGTAGGTTTTCAGCCTGAGCGGGGTCAGAAGCAAGAACCTGAAAGGGTTTTAGAAGGGAAAGATCCAGATCTCACAAAGGAACCAACAAGGAGGTGACTCTCTGCCTCGGGCTCTGCCTGGGGGTTGGTAGGGGTCCCCCATGAGAAATTCAGATGAACTCGCGTATAGATGTGAAAGCTGAAGTTCACTGCTTGCACGGTGTAGACATTCCATGGCAGGAAATGAATATAAAAACCAGTCCCCAACCTGCAAAGCTCAGCAAATGCAAAACCAAGATGGCTCTGTAGCAGTATTTTCAAAACCCAGGACATGGGGGAAATAGCCTTGCTGCTGAACATATAGTTTTTTCTTTTAATATGGCATTAGAAGTGGTGGTCGCTGCAAAAGTTTCATTAAATAAATGATTGCCTTGGGAGCCCAATCCCAAGCTAAGTCACTAACCCTTTTTTAGGGTAGGGGGAGGTTCTCTCCCCCAACCAAAGACAGTACAGATTGGTCAGCTTAGTTCCTGCCCTCATTATTAACTCTCTCTACTGCCAATTTAAATTTTGAATTAAAAAAATAAAGAATACAGCCAAATTGAAGAAATCTTGTTAACTTGACTTTAATCATTACCGATATCATTTTTAAAAGTAATTTAGGAAAACAGCAAAGGATATTTGTAGAAATTTATGTGAAACTGCTTGTTGAGATGCTTTATAGGACTGAGAGCCCACAGGGATATATTCTTTTTCTTTAACCTTTTTGGTAATTACTTTAGAGTAATATTCTCCTAATTAGGTAGCTTTCCAGTTGTCATGGTCTTCATATAAAACTTTCAGTATTGATTGATGAGAGGGATTTGTCAGCTTGGAGTTTCCAAGAGCTTAGAAATATTTCAGTGATCCTGAAAATAAATGTGAGCGCACCCCTTTTCTCATTCTTGTTCCGGGGAGGCCTGAAGCCAAGAGGGCGTCTTGTTTACTTTCACTGCAGCCCCCACCCCTTTGCAATCCCACTGAACCTGCCGTGACCTCCTTTGACCAAGCCTCTTCATCCACAAGGCAGCCAGAGAGCATCTTGTGGCCAGATGTGCGCCCCCACACCCAGCGTTCCTGGGCTCGAATTCATAAATCCCCTGCTACCCGCACTGACTGCTTTCCTGCCACTAACAAATGCCTCTTTGGACCGCTGCTCTCTGACCCACTTCCAAGGCAGGGAGGCGATTGGCCAATTTCTGAAATGACACAAGATAGATGAGGTGTCGTCATGCCCAAGCCCAAGAAGATGACAGTTAGGCCTCATGCCCAAATCCTCCTTCTCCTTTTCTAGCAGGTACCAGGCTGTTGAAGTCATCCTCTATCACCACGGGTCCAGGAAGTTTCTCGATCCCAGCCACACGGGATGTATTTTTGTATCCCGTCCACATAGGCCCCATGCGCCATCATGGCTATCCAGTGCCCTGACTTACCAGCCAGGATCTATATTTTTCTGTCTGGCTTTGGCTTATCTATCAATGCATTAAAAATAATGTTTGGTGATGAAAAAAGCCACTTGCGTGCATACATCAACTGCAGGAAAGGCAGCTTGCGTTGTGAATATGTCATATCCGTCTCTACTGGACAGAAACTATCTATATACTTCAGAGCACGTTTTCTGTTCCTTCATTCTTTCCCCTTCACTTGTGGGTCCATAAACAAGTTGACATTTGTATAGCACTTAACTAAGGATTTCCACCATAATTCTCCCGTGGAATCCTCTCTACGTGGTCGTCTACAAGGTAGTTCTGGTATGTGGTAAAGATGAGAAAGGCAAAGCTCAGATATGTGGAAGCGACTTGTGGAAGACCACATGACCATCAATGACAGGGCTGGTCTCCAGACTCAGACCTACCGCTGCCGCATCCCGTGACTTTCCACTGTATCATTGCCAAGTCTCTCGAGGGCATCTGGTTCCGTCTTTTTCTTATTTTGCTGAGTGAACTGAGCCCCAGGACTTCTGACAATTCTCTCTTTGCAAGCAGATAATGGTAGAGCTGGGAGGGGTCAGGTTTTCCTTGCTCTTTCCATGCTCTTTCTCTTCTCCTCTGCTCCTGTTCCTGCCCTCCCTCCACTCGCTGTCCCATGCACCCATGCGGCAGACGTGGTTGTCTGTGTCCCCGGCACAAGTCTCTGAGAAGGCTGCTATGTTGAGCCCAGGATCCTGTGTTTCCAAAACTCGGTGGCACTGAATCATCAAATGAATCTCCCCTACCTCTCATATTCAGCCCCGTGGTCTTATAGACTTCTCTCCGTCTGACTCTCAGATGCTTTCGTAGAATAAATTAGCAAGTCCCAAGCAATGAGTTACTGAGATACCATGGATGTGGACAAACAAAACACTACTCAGGACAGTAAAATGTTTTTTCGATTTTTTTCACGAGCCACGGTCTCTCCTTGCCTTTGATCCAGTTCTGGAAAAATAGAGGCAAGGCATAATTATGAGCTTATTATTACTTCTGAAGCAGGATTTGTTCATCGTTCATCCCTCGGATCACTTGGGCAACAAAATGACCCCTGAGACTTGATGCCGAGAACATCCCCCTTCCTGTTCCCAGGATCTCCCTGGGAGAGGTTCGGGAGAAAGCCCTTGTTCAACTTTGATAAAAAGCAATGGTAGTCTCTCTCATTTCTATAGTTCTTCACAGGTTATAAAATCCTCACAGCTCATTTTTTTACAATTCCATTTATTAATAGTAAAACTGAGTTTCAAAAGCCTTAGGGAATTTGCCCAAGATTGAACAGCTAGCAAATGGCAGAGCCATTGACTCGAACATCAATGCCACAGGGCAAACCCTTCACATCCTCGGAAGCATCCTCACCGACCTTGGTCAAAATCACAAGTGTTTATTGATCGTGTAGGTTCTATAAGACGTACTGTGGGATATTTGAAGAAGTTATTATTAGAGGCAGTCTGTCCATGGAACTTTAAATTTTGTCAAAGGGGATATTTGTTTTAAGTTACTCAGGGTCATAGCCTTGGATGACTCCAAGAACCACCATCCTCCTGGCATTTTAGGGAAAATGAGGGTTTTCCTCTAATGCAATTTGGGTAAAATTTTTACCGCGATTTCTCTTAAATGAGTAGAATCATAGTTTTATAAGTGAAAAACCTCTCTCTGTCTTCAGGATGCCAGAACTGGACCTGGCTTTAGCCATTATCCACCCACGCCCATCCATTGGCCCCCTAGCATTCCTAGCTACTGGTTTTCCATCCCTTTCTGGAACAGAGCCAGCAAGGAGAAGCTCATGTTTGCACAAAGCAGCCTTTTGGGTTTTGCCAGAAGCCTATGTTATTAAGAAGTTCTTATACCAATGGAACAGCTCTGCTTCTTCCTACCAGCTTTCCTTTTTAGCCTCATGAAATTTGGACCAGGGGCCACCAGAGCCAGCAACAGTATCACATACGGGCTTTTCTAAGTCTTGTTTCCTAGACAAGAGCCAGTGTTAGATACTTGCTGGCTACCATCTGCCTTATTCTCTACCGTCCAGATTTGGTCTGGGCAGGGCAAGAGCACCTGGGGCTGCTTGGGTATTTCTGAGGGACCAGTGCAGTGACCCACACTTTCCCAGCCCTTGTCACGCTCTGCTACAGTAACTGCTTAATTGTGAGTTCTGTGAGGACCAGGACGGTGTCTGTCTGGCTTAGCAGCCTATCCCCAGGACCCACACCACTCATAGCATGTAAACACTTGTATTCTCAATAAATTAAAAAATGAACAGCAACTCCCATCACCCTCAGGACCTCTGCCTCGTATCCCCCAACCATGAATTTGCCCGGTCTGCCATGGAAGGCCACACCAACTTGTCCCAGAGTGACAGGCTTCTGGTTTTAGACACACAAGGTTCCTGTGACCAATTTGGTCCTCGAGACTCAAGAGGCAAAGAAATAATTCTCAGGCTTGAACTTTTCTCGTTCCTCGGAGATCGTTATCAAATTTTTCAACTGGAAAAAGTCGGGAGGGGAATATTAAATGCAAATGGACTTTGGCAGGGTGAGTGACTGTCAGGCCGCCACAGGAACACACTTCTGTGTCCACTCATGATGAGGGAAGGAGGCAAGATTTCAGCTCTAAGTGGGAGATTTATTTTTTTAGGTCAGGTGTTTTTTGAAGTTTGCAGATGGCAATTTCATTTGCATTTAATGTCCTTCAGATTATTTCCTTTCTGTTGTGCTAAACACCTCTCTCAGTTGGGTCTAATTTGATGAGGTCATGCTGTGACCCTTGACCCCTTGGATCTTAAATGAAACCATCTGACCAGAAAGGGGAGAGAGCACTCTTAGTCTTGTTCGCAGACATTTGATATTTGCAGATGTGCAGCCAACTTTGCTAACTACCCACTTGCCAGTTTAGTTCTTGATTAGAAGTGGAACTAGTGAATTATCCACATTTGCGTCCAACGTTTGAAGAATAAATGGGTCCAATTAATTCTTTGTCACATTCTTGTCAAAATAAAAGCACTATGCCAAAGGGCGGGGGGGGGGAAACAACAACCGCCTGTACCTACAGACGGTAATTTGGGATATTAGCAAACAATTCATCTTGGAAAACACCTAAACATTGCGGTGCACAAAATGTTTGCAGAGCGCCCTGCCAGTGAATTGAGATTTCCTACGTGAAAGCAGACAAAGACCCTTCCCTATGGTATAGACTGTTACCCACTCCATTAGGTCCTTGTTGCTATGGATTGGAAGAAAGACACCAATTCTAACTCCTTAATTAAAACTCAAAACAAAAATTGAGAAAGCAGATGCATAAGTGCAGGGTGAGATTTTCCCAGATGAATAACA
Organism: Ailuropoda melanoleuca; assembly: GCF_002007445.2. Lineage (NCBI taxonomy): Eukaryota > Metazoa > Chordata > Mammalia > Carnivora > Ursidae > Ailuropoda > Ailuropoda melanoleuca. The sequence continues at coordinate 117,072,418 of NC_048223.1, forward strand.
TTTTTATGCTTGGTTAGGCGTTTGACTTGCAGCCTTAAAAACAGTTTTGCAAGAATGCTTATTTTTTTTCCCCTGGAATTTCACCACGCATCTGTCTTTTCAGATGTACAAGATTCCACCTTATTCTCTCTCTGCTCCTAGGTTGCAGGATATGACCTATGAAGTGTCATTCCGAGAAGAGAAATTGTTACCCCAACTTTCTCCTCAGAAAGACATCTGCTTCCAGCGGTAATGATGAAGTTACTGAGTGGGCCGTGTCATCACCTTGTACTTCTTTTTTTTTTTTTTAAGATCTTATTTATTTATTTGAGAGCGAGAGAGCAAGAGAGAGAGAGAGAGTGCAGCAGCAGGGAGAAGGAGAAGCAGACTTCCGTCTGAGCAGGGAGCCCAAGACAGGGTTTGATCCCAGGACTTTGAGATCATGACCCGAGCCGAAGGCAGACGCCTAACCAGTTGAGCCACCCAGGTACCCCCACTTTGTATGCTGATGATATGTAAAGTTCTGATTAAACCATGTCTCAGGGACACACAGGAAAATATTATTCTGAAAAATTATTTAAATTCAGTTGTATTTTTCTGATGTGTCAAATATAAGTGATTTGACCAAAGCGTCTTTCCAGAGATGTGGGTGTTGGAGACCACTCGGCGCAGCTGGAGCCTAAGGAAACAGGAAGGACTGGGATAAGGGAACTGAGTCACTCAGGTGACCAAAACCCGGTTGTAGGGAAAAGGGCATGAGACAGAACAGATCTCTAAAATGAGCTTCTCGTGGCCTTCAGGATGCTTTTAAATATTTTGCATTAATTACTGACATTTAAACATGGAGGGATTTAACATGCAAAAGCTAGATTTCTGGCTTCTTTGGAAAAAATCCAAAGATCTGGCAACACGGGGCCTGCCTTCTCCCATGGCTGAGATCAGCTGGAAGAGAGGAATGGCTGCCCCATTCAGGCAGAGCATGTGGCCTCCAGGCTGCTGGAGTCCCCACCGTTTCCTAGTACCCACACCCTATCCTCTTGGCTCCTTACCTTTACCTGACAGTTCCTGTAGCTTCTGAGTCGGTGACCCTTGGTGTGGTAGGAATAAATATGGCTTCAGTGTTTGATGGGGACTGCTTTAAACCTTGCCTCTGCCCTGGATTAGATGTTGCCTTGAACAAGGTTTATTTTACTTTTTCTAATTCTAAATGAATACATGCTCATTTTAGAATGGCTGAAGGTAAAGCAAAGTATAAAACGGGAAAAAAGGATCATCCAGTTTAATAACTCTAATATGTAACTATATCACCCTTCATTTTTTCCTGTGATTTCTTAATACGATTGAGACAATACTGTATGTATAATTTTGTGCCTTGTTTTTCACTTAATGTTGTTATTCCTGTATTTTCCTGTGCTTTGATACACAACATATTTAATAGTTATATAGTATTACATTATATGTAATATACTTAACCATTGGTCTCCTACTTTCTTGCCCTTCCTTCCTTTTCTTTCTTTCTTTCTTTCTTTCTTTCTTTCTTTCTTTCTTTCTTTCTTTCTTTCTTCCTTTTNTAGTTATATAGTATTACATTATATGTAATATACTTAACCATTGGTCTCCTACTTTCTTGCCCTTCCTTCCTTCCTTCCTTCTTTCTTTCTTTTCTTTCTTTCTTTCTTTCTTTCTTTCTTTCTTTCTTTCTTCCTTTTGCTATTATAAATAATACTTAAATGAACATATTTGTGTGTCAGTCTCTATTAACGTTTTGGATTATTTCCTTAGACTAGATTACAAGAGTTGCAAGTACTGTGCCAATAGGTATGAATATGAATTTAAAGTCCATGAATCACATCACCAAACTGCTCTCCAGAAGGGCTGTAGCAAACTACGTTCCTACAAGTAGTATGTAAGAGCTCTCACTTTCCTTCAACAGCACAAGCTTGAGTAATCTTGCTCATAAGAAAAAAAAAATTGATGTGTTGAGAGTGATATCTCATTGGTATTTTTACACATTTCTCTCACTAGCATTTGATCTCTCACAATGATTTGATCATGTTTTCACATTCAATAGTTACTTTAATTTCTTCTAGTATAAATTATTTATTAAATCAGTTACTTATTCTTTCTTAGATTCATTTTCTTCATCTATAAAAGGGGCATAATAATGCTGCACCTGCACCTGGTTTGGGGAATTAAATAAGATTGCTTATATAAAGTTCTATGCACATAAGAGACACTTAATATGTGGCACTGTTCTTTATTTCCTTGCAATTAAACATAAGGATGAGCTCCACTTTTTGGTTTTTCTCTAGTTAATAAAACAATGTCGAATTGCAGTCCCTTCGAAACTCAATCTAAATCCTAACAGACATGCACTGGTTCTCGGTATGTGCCAGGCACTGGGCATCTTCTATTGATATTCACAAAAAGCACGAGATGGTCATTATTATCCCTGGTCTTCAAGTGAGAAAGCTGAGGTGCAGTGAGGTTTAACCACTTGCTGGGGTGCAAGAGCCAACACTCAAGCTTGAGCCATCTCGCTGTGCACCCACCCTCTTCACCATGAGGCCACGCTATCCAGCGACAGGTCCTGCTTAGTGCTTGGGACCACCCGTGGGGTTGCTCAGATTCCCATCAGCTCTGTGCTAACCTGGGATCTGAAGAGGATCACACCCCAGGTCCGCACCACAGTGTTCTCCTTGGTAAAATGAAAGGATTCAAATGGATGATCCGAAAGTCCCATCCACGGGTACATAGTTGACTTTACAGTCAGGTGTGCGTGCACTTCTATCATCCCATAGACACACCAAGAAGTCAGGTGCGCGCACACACACACACACACACACACACACACACATATCCCTTCAGGAGAGCCAAGCTATACTTTTGGATTGTTTTTCTTCCTAGTCTTCTAAAAATATATATATACATATGTATAATATCATATATAAGTTATATGAAATACATGTACACACAAATATGTATATATTATGTATACATTATTTTATATAATATATATTATGTATATAATATGTATATAAATACACATGTGTATATATACAAATATATAATATTATATATAAATTATACAAAATACATATATACACAGATATGCATATATTATATAAAATATGTATACACACATATATCTACAAATGCACACACACATATATGTACGTACACATCCATGTGTTTATTGTGTGTCAGACTTGGTTCTAAAAGTATTGTTTGTATTAATTGGCTTAATCCTGACCACAATGCTAGGCGGTGGCTCTTACTATCCCAGAGGAGGAAGCTGAGGTGCAGACGTGCTCCGTGTCACCTGTAAGCACGTGCTTTTACCCACTGTCCTCTGCCGCCCCTCAGAGATAGAGAGGTTGCTTTAAAAAAGTTCAAATAAGTTAAAAATAATCACTAAGGTGTGCGAGAATGTATGTCTTATCAGTTCTTACATTGACATCATTAAGAGAAGCCTAATTTAAAAAAGGATGAGGTCATGGGCACTTACACCACTCTCTCTGTCATGACTTAAAATGCTTCCTCTGTTCATAGGAAGCTGTAATTAGAGTACACAGGATCGCAGCATGACTTTAATTTTGTGTTTTGCTTTATTCAATTAATATTATATCACAAGCATTTCTATGCTGCTACGTAGTCAGCACAGCCGTATTTTACAGCTGGGGACCGGGGCACCTGGGTGGCCAGTCTGCTAAGCATCTGATTCTTGACTTCAGCTCAGGTCATGATCTCAGGGTAGTGAGACTGAGCCCTGCGCAGAGCTCTGCACTGGGCGTGGAGACTGCTTAAGACACTCTCTCTCTCTCTCTCTGGCCCTCTTCTCTCTCTCTCTCCCCCTCTAAATAAAATAAAATAAAATAAAAAATGAAATTGGAGAATAATATTTTATCAGGAAACTAATCCATAATTTACTTACCTCTTATTATACGTTACCATTATTTCCAATTTTCTTCACCGTTACAAGCAGCACTGCAATAAACACATTTATTCACGTATTCATGTAGCATTTCATTTTTCTTAGGGTTATTTTTAAAAATTAATTTAAACCAAAATAATTACCCACAGTTGATTATTTTTGGTTTCAAAAATTAATTCTGTACTTTATAGTGCTTTCACAGTACTTAAATTATGACCAGTGATTTCATTGGAAGGTGACAGAGAAATAAATAAAATAATGAATATGTGTTATATTCTGCACCTAAAATTTGTGACAGTAACACAGAAGAGATGCTTTTGGAAAGAGATTTGATAATTATTTGTTTTCAAAGCAGCTTTTTTTTTTTTTTAAGGGAAGTTCTTCCAGGGCTGGTTTATTTTGCATTGGTCACCACTTCTTTTTGAGCTTGCAACCTAAGGGTTTCAAGCTCTTCGAAGTTTGTGTGGACAGATCTCCTATTACAGGACAACAGATGTAGATGTTTCCCTAGAAATGCAAGGACTAACGAGCACAGTTAAGAAAGCACTGATATTTAGCCTGAGGAAGAGCGGACATGGAAGGGAGCTCAGTATCCCAACCATCTCAGCTTGCCAGGACCGAGCATTTTCTAGAACATGGGACCTGGAGTGCTGCCATTGGGAAGGTTCTAGGCAAGCTAGTCTGAGTTGGTCACCTTAGCAGGGATTTGACATTTTCTGTAAATCCTCCCAGGACAGAAACTAGACCAAGAGGCTAAACGTTCCTTAGAGGCTGATTTCTTCCATGTAGCATCAGTGGGATGCCGTCCCGCAATGGACACACCGGCTTGCCAGCCTCACAATATACTCCAGACCAGGCAGGCAACCCCTGCTGAATATGGAGAGGCACCCTGGTTCTCAAATGGTGCTGGGCATTAGAATCACCTGGGGAACATTCTGAACCGCCCCCACCCCCAGCAATTAAGCCAGAATTGCTGAAGGTGAGCTCAGACTTGAGTAGTTTTAAAAGATCCTCGGGGGCACCTAGGTGGCACAGCGGTTAAGCGTCTGCCTTCGGCTCAGGGTGTGATCCCGGTGTTGTGGGATCGAGCCCCACATCAGACTCCTCTGCTATGAGCCTGCTTCTTCCTCTCCCACTCCCGCTGCTTGTGTTCCCTCTCTCGCTGGCTGTCTCTATCTCTGTCGAATAAATGAATAAAATATTAAAAAATAAATAAATAAAATAAAAGCTCCTTGGATGATTCAAATGTGAGATGAGGGTTGACCACCTGTACCGTAGGAGATGCTTCCAGAATGCTACTGCAGGTATGAGCCACCGGGGATCTTACTGAATGTGGTCATAATCAGTAGCTCTGAGACTCCTTATCTCTAAAACGCTCTCAGAAAATATTGCTGCTCTAGGGTCCAGTTTGAGTGGTGAGTGCGTAGCAGACTCAGGCATCAGAAGAGGTGGGGAGACCGTGAGTCTGGTTGGGGAAGGGGGTGGTGAACTAGGGAAGTAGGACGGGACCACCCAACTTCAAGGATTGGGCGGGGGGGGGGGTTCTTAAACCATAAAATAAGTCTCCTTCAAAGATGTTTTGAAATGTAACTTTTTCTTTGAAAATGAAAAAGAAATCTAAAACTCATTCCATTTACATCACAATGTATATACTGTGCTTGGGATTCCTGCTGAACCTGTTACATGAACAAATTAAACAATTCAAAACACAGGCTGTTAACATAAATGATCCTGCCTTCACTTTTTTTTAAACAAATGAGAAGAGTTGTTATCATAGATTTTCCAATGGCAGAAAACTCCCGTTTCTACTTTGTCTTTCAGAGCTTTTTGACTGAGAGGGGACACTGGTCTTCAAGATAGAGTCTAGAGAGGGGTGTTTCCCTCTCATAGGTGAGTGTCTTTGGAATCTTTCTATATTTGGGAGATCTGACCCAGCCAAGAGGAAGAGGCGGGCTTCCTTGTTGTCATAAACACCCTTTTCTATTTTTTTTTAAAGATTTTATTTATTTATTTGACAGAGACAGCCAGTGAGAGAGGGAACACAAGCAGGGGGAGTGGGAGAGGAAGAAACAGGCCCCCAGCGTAGGAGCCTGACGTGGGGCTCGATCCCACAACTCCGGGATCACACCCTAAGCCAAAGGCAGACACTTTAACGACTGAGCCACCCAGGCACCCCAAAAAATGTGGATTTTATATATATATATATTTTTTTTTTCATGAATCCCTGACTGGTTCTCAAAACCCATTGGCCATGTGGCCCAAAGAAAGAAAGTTGCAGGTGAGAGGGCACAGGAGGGCATGGGAGGAATCTCTGGAAGAGAGGATTTGAGGGTCCTCTGCTCTGAGTGGGGAGGGGCCTTGACCTGCCCACCACCACCCCCAATAGCTACCCAGGTCATTCCTTTTGTGGAAGAAGGCCACTCACTTTCTAAGGAACTTCTCTTGCCAACCTCTTACTGACACGTAACTGACATGCCACTCTGTTCCTCGGGCCTCACTAAAAGCGGAGAGAAAAATCCCAATATCAAATACCCAAACACTGAAATCAGAGACAAAGAATGATGTAGCATTCTAAGACTGGACTTCTTTCTAAGACTAGAGCAAATTTAACTTTGAAATCTTGTCTGTTGGATTGCTAGGTATTTTGAATAGGGAGGAAGGAAATGTTGTTCATTGAGCTCTAATTCTTTGCTGAATGCTTACTCAGACCATCTCATTTCATCTTTCCAGTGAGCTTCTGAAGTATGGAAGCTCCATGGAATTGTTCCATAAAGGAGGCAAGGCCCAGCGAGCTTGGCTAATTGTCCAAGATGTGTAACTAACGGTAGGGCCTGGATTCAAACTTGTGTGTCAAGCTCTGTGTTCCTGCTACTGATTCCACATTTCTTCTAGTTTGATAGATGCATACGTGCTGACATTTATCTTTCTAAAAAAAAAATAAATAAAGACAGAAAGGAACACTGTGCTCTGTTCCACAGAATTACCCTATTGCAGGATTTTTATGTGTTTTCAAAGTATTCAGAGCGAGCATGTCTTCCTTTAAACAGGCATCAAGCATAAACAGATGCTGTCTGTATTACGGGCTCTTTCGGGGTCTTCCATTCCTCTGAGAAAATGCTGTGAACAATGGATTCTCTCCCCAGAGAAAGGCACATATCTACGCGCATACCAACACTTGTGCGGAGTTTTCGGCTCGCAGAGGCCCTGAAGCCCGCGATGAAGACATTTGAAGGACTGGAGCTGTTCTCACTGCCCCGACTTCCCTTCTTTGTAACTTTCCGAGAGGCCAGCTTCCAAGGAGACACGCTGGTATTCATCAAATATTGGTGGAGTCTGCCAGGCCCTGGGCCGGGCACTGAGAACACGCGAGAAGGGGCGTCCCTGCAGCTCTGGGGGCGCTTACAGGCTGACGAGGAAAGAAACAGGCGAGCAGACTGTCGTGGAGTGTCAGCACGGTGGAGGGTACACGGTAGCTGAGACAGGCGGACAGAGAAGAGCAAAGGGAGGCCCAGTCCTGCGGAGAACTCCGGATTGTTGAAACGGTGAACGTAGTGGACGTGGGTCACTATTTTTGTGTGCCCAGCATTCGAACCCCATCCTATTGGCGGAGAAGACCCCTTCCTAGAGCAGGCAGACCCAGAATGATACACAGCCTTCTTCACCTGCTGAGGCCCGAAGTGCCAGGTGCCTGCTTGCCAGCTTCCCTTACTCTCAAGGCTCAACCCGTGGCTTAATCCGCACCCATCACGGGAGGGGGAGTCCTCGGTCTTGAATCAGAAGCTGGTGCAGCAAAGACGTAGGTTCCGCCCAAGGACGGGGATTGGCAGCAGTAGCAACAGCTGTATCCTGTCTCCAGAGGTGGCTGTCACAGTGGTTCAAGCGGTTCAAGCGGCAGGAACTAACGCCCTGCAGTGGTGGGGGGGATCTCTGTNATCAGAAGCTGGTGCAGCAAAGACGTAGGTTCCGCCCAAGGACGGGGATTGGCAGCAGTAGCAACAGCTGTACCCTGTCTCCAAAGGTGGCTGTCACAGTGGTTCAAGTGGTTCAAGCGGCAGGAACTAACACCCTGCAGTGGTGGTGGGGGGATCTCTGCGGTACAACCCTGGGATGTGTCCTCTGTGACCGCCCCGGTGGCGCCCACCAGACTGCCTCTGCGGCATCACCTGAGCCTTGTTCTTGGCTGCCCGTCCCCAGCGCATTTTCTGGGCTTCCAGAGATACCGTGATTTACCCGATACCCAAGGAAGCTTAAATGGCCCAGTGTCCTTTGCTGTGCCTCGTACTCGCAAACCCAACTGATGCGGCAACTTTCTGTGACCAGCACAGAGCAGAGGGGTGACGCTGGGGCATGCCCTTGGACTTCCCTGGGGCTACCTAGTTATTCCACAGAAAGTCTGGTGGCTAACACCCGAAGTATCTCCACGGAACAGAGCTAGGGCTTACTTACAACATAACTCGTCCATTTTTTTACAGTTATCTTGCTTAGCACGCACTTTCCTGAACATTTGGTCTCTAGGTTTTTGTATTTGTCAGTTTTTGCTGGTGATCTTTCCACTCTCGTTCTAGACTCCACTAGAGAGCTCAGCGGACACCCATTTAGTGAGTGCTTGACATGATTCGAACAGCAGGGGCAGTGGGGATACCGTACCGAAGTATAAGATACAGCCCCTGCTCTGAGGGCCCTTAAGATTTGGTTGTGAAGCTAAGACACGTACACGTGTCAAGACAAAAACCCAGTTCCCCGAATACCTGTTCTGTGAGCAACACAATAAACCGAGTAGTGATATTACATGACCGGGGGGATGGACCTGTAGAAACGAAACGTTCCAAAATATCCTCATATTGGAGTCCGCTCAAGACTTCACAGCTAAATTTGAGATGGATAGGCTTTGACAGTTTGCTTTGATAATGACGTTATAGGTCATGGTCAACAACAGTCACAGAGCAAGGTTTTTGTCAGGTCCCTTACCGGTCGCCACAGCTCAATAAAATTGTCATTGCTGACATCCAAGAAGGGCCAAGACAGGCGGGCCAGAGAGAGAACCCTTTTGGGTTTCCACTTTGATGTAGAATGCTCCAGAGGTCTTGCCTCACTATGAGCCTTCGTGTACTTTGTTCTCCGAACAGTGACTTGTTAGCTTCACATCTCTCCCTAATTGGTTCCCAGAAAAAAACCTAAGAACAGAAAAGAATGAGAACCGCAGGCTGAATCAGAAAGCACGTTGATCATGTTCGGAAAGAGAAGCTGGTGTGCGTTTGTCCCTGGATGGTGCCATTAACACGCTTTCTTGTTGTTGTTCTTAGCACCAAATTTAAAATAAAAGTTTACAAAAAACCCGAGTGGAAATAGATTCGATGAGTCTTGCATTTAGAGGTACCATCTGTTCCATTTGTCACCCTCGCAGAGTGTTCATATCTTCTGCGCGAAGACACCATGTGTCAGCATTTTCTGTGGTTTGGAGTTACCAAACAGTTCATTTTTTATTCTTTGGCTCAAGTCCGCCGAAATTCCCTGAGTGCAGACGTCTTGAGTTTTGTGTGTGTTTTCAGTGACCTCCTTGTTTGAAGGAATTTCCTTTCAAAAGCCTATTAGGAGAAGCGACAGAATTTGGAACTGACCTGTGTGTAGTAGTCCAAGAAATGTTGGGGGAAGGGGGAAGGTGCAGGGGGTCAGACTCTCCCGGAGAATGGTTGGTGTCTATCTTTATGAATAACTTCAGCAAGACTTAAATGAGGTTTAAAGGCCCTCATAAGGGGCACCTGGGTGCTCAGGGTCAAGCGTCTGTCTTCGGCTCAGGTCATGATCCCAGGGTCCTGGGATCGAGCCCCACATCCCCACATCGGGCTCCTTGCTAAGCAGGGAGCCAGCTCCTCCTTCCCCACCCCGCTTATGCTCTCTTTCACTATCTCTGTCACTATCTGTCTCTCTCTCAAATAAATAAAATCTTTTAAAAAAATAAATAAAGGCCCTCATAAAAGAACGAGGGAAAGTCATCAGGGAGAGGAACATATGATATTTCTATTGTAACTGCCAGTGATTTTTATAAGCCCTAATTTAGCCCTGATGGGGTATAAGATATCCCAACTTTTACAAATGACTCTGTCAACTGGACAATATGCAATGTTCATATTCCCACAAGACTCACATTCATTTTCAATAGCATTTTAGTGGAGGGAAGAATATAAGTATTCAGTTGGAATAGTATTTCACTCGAAGAAGAATATAATCTATGACTTATTTCCGTACCGAGGCACACAGCTCTGGTTTCCTCCAGTTTGGCTCTTCCTCCTGGATCTGCAAAGGAAACCACACGCTGTTGCTGTTGATGGTGTCCCTGTCATGACTGCTTTTAAACCAGCTGCTGTTTCCCCTGCTTTTTCCCACCATCAGGCTGGGTGCGTAGGTTTTAAAAGTCATAAAATTATTATTTTTTCCCTTGGCCGATGCGTTAGTGATTTAAAAGTTTTTGAAATATGTGTTTGCAAATATCATTGATGGAGATGCAAAACATAGTGACACTGTGCCTATTTTCAAAGGTAAAAAGAAAGAATGTGAAGCAACCTACAGTAAAAAAAGAAAGGAGGAAAGAAAGAGAGAGAGGGAGGGAAGGAAGGAGGAGGGAGGGAGGGAGGGAAGAAAGGAGGAGGGAGAAAGGGAAAGGAAAAGAAAAGAGGAGAAGAGAAGAGGAAAAAAAAGAAAAGAAAACCAAAAAGCACGTAGACACCTGCGTGCACAGCACGCGGGACTAAAGTAGTCCTGAGAGCTGGACGAGAAGGTTCATCCGTTAACATAAAATGGATAAAATCAACACAATTTTTAAGATGAGCTCCCTTTAAAAAATGGCATGCACGCTTGAGATGTGACAGCAATCTCATCTGTGAACATGACCGGGGAAAAATGATGAAGGCAACATGCCTGAGACACTTTCCCAAAAAAGCAGAAGTCTGGGCAGTGAAAGGAAGCTAAATGCTAGAGAAGCAAGCGAGCCGTCCCTCGGAGGCTGCGAAGGCTGGGGCTGTGCTTAACTTCCAGCCGGAAAGAGATGCAGACGGGACCAAGGCAGATGTAATTTGTGGGCTGCAGAGAACTCCATGGGCTTCATGCACTAACCTGAAGATTTAGGCCCAGGAAGGGCAACACTGGTCAAGCTACGTGAGCTGGGGGACACTTTGTTAAGATAGTTTACCTCCCTCGGTCGTGAATCCATCTTGGATTATCTGCCCTTGGATTATCTTTTTGATTAGGACTTGAGTTCCCATGGGAGTTCTTCCCACCACCTCTCCACCCACTCATCATCGGGACTCCCATTTGTGTATTGCTTCTGCCGTGCTCTGTCCTCTCTTCCCTGGGCTGAATCCCTACGCAACATCTCCCCACGGTCCTTAGAGTCGGTACTATAATCATCGCCATCTTACAGATGAGAAAGCAGGCACAGAAAAAAGAAGTAATTGCCCAAACTCATACACTGAATAAAGAGCAGGGCTGGGTCTTGAACCCAGACTCAAGTCCCAATACTATGTTCTCAACCGCTCTCCAATACTGATCATATTGGCTGTTAGTAGGAATATTTCACATAGTGGGCATCTGTTATTATCATTATTAGCAATCAGTGTTGGCCTCTTGTGAAGTTGGTTAACTTGGGACAGTCTTCAAGAGACTCATGAACTCTGGTGTCTGAGTGGCTCAGTCGGTTAAGCATCTGCCTTTGGCTCAGGTCATGATTCCAGGGTCCTGGGATCAAGTCCTGTATGGGGCTCCTTGCTTAGCAAGGAGTCTGCTTCTCCCTCTACCCTTCCCCCCTGCTCATGATCTCTGTCTCTCTCACTCTCTCTCTCTCTCAGATAAATAAATAAAATCTTAAAAAAGAGAGAGAGAGAGAGACACTTGAACTCTAGTTTATTGTTCTAGAAAATACCGATTTGGTTGCCTGCAAGTATATTTCATGAAATAGGCGTTCAATAAAGCTTAGCTATTACTAGCTGACACGGTCATTAGTATTATTAGCACTCTTGGTTTCTTATGAGTTTAGTTGGCTTGAGATAGTCTATAAGACAATAATCATCTCTGGTTCACTGTTCTAGACAGCATTTGGTTTCTAGGACAACCAGACTGAGGACCAGACATGGTCTGAGTTTCTACCACAGGGTAATCCTGGGAAGTCTCTGCCTGAGTGTGTCTATGACACTTCTTTATCTCAGTGTTTTTGAATAACAACAATTTGTAATCAGGATAGCTAAAATGAAGTTGAATAGAAGTTGATTAGAAATTACATAAAAAGTAAAATAATTATAAAATCATACTGAATTATAACAGTAGTGAGATACATATTTTAGTTGGACCATGAATCTAGTTCAGAGTTTCCTGATAGCAAAGGTGAAAAGGAAAATCCATCAAGATACATACCTTTAATTGGTAAAAAGTAGTTTTTCTCTTCTTTCCGGTACTGAATCTTAGAGTTTCTGATGTACATCCTCATCAAATAACAATAGAGTAATGAATCTCACTAAAAAGTAGCCTTATGAAAGATCCAGACATGTGTATATTGATGCTTCCAGTTCCAACCGAAGATAGGAAGGTAGACACTGTCGAGTTGGAGGACCGTTTCGTGGAGGTTGTGTCTACATTGGAGTCTGGTAGGACGACTTGGCATCAGCTTAGAGCATAAGAGACTGAGAAGAACACGCCTTAGGCATCTCGATCAAGCCCCTTGAGTTTCAGGCATGTCTTTGATGGGCAATACAGAGCAGTTCATTCAACAACGAGCTGGCTGGTAAGAGTTGATTGGGAAGAGCTCTAGTCTTGTGAATGCCTACTGGGGACTGGATAAGAAGATTGATTTTGTTATGTTTATGAAGAAGCCCAACATGCATTTTTGTCCCAACAGAGGACAATTTTAATTATATTTGCAGTGAATATCAGTGGGACAAAGACACAGTAAGAGAGTATCTCAATATCTCATATAGCTTCGAACACGTTAGAATGAATTTCTCTACAGTTTTTCTATATAATTTTAAATAATTTTTCTGCTTGCCAAAGGATATATATAAATATATATGTATATATTTAACAATAAATCTGTCTCTGTTGATATCTATAGCCCTATATAGCCATCTTCATATATATGTATGTACATATATTTGTGTGTATATATAACTGTGTGTATGTATTTTGATTCCATATAAGATTTTTTGAGTTTCCCTGCTAAAGAAGTTTGAAAACTACTGGTCATAAATTATTTTTATATCTTCCCAGAGTTTTACTGTCTAACTTTGAGGGATTTAATTTAACCATATTCTAATTGTTCCAAAACAATGGGTTATTATGCTAAATTAAAATTATTTATTTATTATGCTAAAATGGACATTCTCATCTGTAATTCCCTGTGTACATCTTGACTGTTTCTTCCAGTTAAAAGCAGAGAAGTGGAATGGCTGATTCAAAGGATGGAAAGCTTTAGAACTTTTGGTAGAGATTTTCCAGAAAAACTAGTACCAAAAAAGTACCAATACCTCCCTCCAGCAGTGGGCTTGCATGACTTCGGGAACCCTGAACAGCACCAAGCAGGCTGATTCCATTTGCTGGGCACCTGTGCTCTGTCCTGCAGTTTATAGACGACTCTCATGGAGCCCCACTGACACCCTTGCAAGGTTGACCCTCTCTGCCCATACACACGTGGGTGTGAAGCACAAGGAGACCCAGTTGTGCAGGGTTACAAAGCAAGGAACAAGGCGTGCTGGCATTGGAAGCCACTTCACAGGGTCAGCCCAGCCTGTCCACCCCCCACACCCAAACAACAGCCAGCTCCCGACTCAGGACAGAAAATCACCTATTCTCTCATTCTGTTTCCATGGACACCTCTCATTGGGTTCCATTTCCAGAGTGCTACCTGAGCCTAACAGGGGCTCCCTGTCCCCACTCCCTTCGGTTTAGAACGAGCTGCTCAGCCTCCCTCTTACAAGGTCCTCCTGGCTTTGATTGACAGGCAATATCATTTTAAAGTGAGAAGTATTATGTTGGGCCTTCCCTTAGACTGTGAATATAAGATAGGGCTCCTCGATCCTGTCTGGGCCACAAGCCAGCACAGGTCCTGCGTTCTCTTTGTATCCTGTTTAGAGGACCCAGACACAGAGAAGGCAGGAGAGAATGGGGGAAGTGGCAACAATTATATTAATTAAAATAAAATACGAAATTTCTTTTGGTCTCATATTCAGCAATAATTCACTTAGTGGAATTAGTTCTTTTTTACTTAGAGCAATATGCCTGACTCATGGGTGTCTCTGTGAGCCAGATTTCATGGTCTGTGTCAGAAATCTCTCTCTAAATCCTTGTAAGTTGTGTTTCATTCTACACAGTGCATTTTTGAATGCCCTTGGGACTCATCCATAAAACTCCCTCAGCTGGCTGACGTCTCTCTCTCTTCCCACCCCCAAGCTTGGAGAACACAGATCACTTTAAATGCTGGGTTAAATCCAACCGCTAAGATCCAGCGCACAGAACTCTGACTAACAAGACCTGTCTTGGCAAAGGCCCACCATGGCTGCCGGCTCCACCATCTTCCTGGCTAGCTTCGTAGTCAACCCAGGACCCTCATCTTCTGCCTGATTCTGATCTTAACCATTCTGACCCTTTGAGGAACCAGCCGTGCCGCCACTGACACCCCTGTACATTAGCCTCCACGATTGGGCCGGGGGAAACTCCCCTGCCTTTGAACTCATCCCTGACTCACCCAGACTTTCCTCTTTCCCTGTCTTCTCTGTCATTGCCTTCTTACCCTCTGGCCAGAGAGAAGCTTACCTGTCTGTTCAACAGCGATTCAACCAAGCCCTGACTCATCTCTTCCACCTCAGTGCTGATGAAGAGAGAACCTTCCGAATGGTGACACTCTGGGACCAACGAGCCCCTTCAGAGACAGAATGTCTCCTACACATGAGAGTCCTCAGACTGATGCTGTCACTTCAATGACCCCTGCCCTCAAGGCACTTACATTTTATAAGTCGGACATTCCAACAGGTTCCTAAAAAAAAAAAAAAATCACGTCAGGCAAATGTCAACCTTCAGATTATTTAAAAATCTTCTTTTCCCTCACACCATACACAAAAACAAACCCCAAATGGGTGAGGGATTGACATGTAAAACATGAAACCATACATGGACTGGGATAAAACATAGGTGAGTTTCATTATGTAACTTGGACATGGGAAAGGTTCTTTCCAACTATGACTCCAAATCCAGATGTAACAAAGAAAACATTGAGTTAAAACTTTGTTTTGTGTGTGAAAAAGATCATAAGTCAAAACACAAATGTTAAGCTGGAATAAAATACCATAGTTGCCACAAATATCACAGACAAAGGTTTATTGCCCCATATATAAAGAACTCTTAAGAATTATGGGAAAAAAGAATAAACTTGACAGAAAAATGGGCTAAAGAGGTAAACAGAAAATTCACAAAGAGTATATAAATGTATGTATATACACACAGTATATACAAACGTATATACAGTTGACCTTTGAGTAACGTGGGGGTTGGGGCATCAATTCCACGCACAGTAAAAAATTCATGTATAACTTTGCACACTCCAAAAACTTAACTACGAATAGCCTACTGTTGACAGAAAGCCTTACCAATCACAGAAGCCGTCCCTTAACGCATATTTTGTATGTGTATTTTGTACTGTATTCCCATAATAAAATAAGTTACAAAAAAGAAAATGCTATTAAGAATATTATAAGGAGAAAATACATTTGCAGTGCTGTGCTGTATATACGGGGGAAAAAATCCATGTGTAAGGGGACCAACACAGTTCAAACCCACATTGTTCAAGGGTCAACTGTATACAAATGACCCTTACATGCCAAGAGACGTTCAACGGCATTTAGATAAGACACATGCAAATTAAAACTGCACAGAGATACAATTTCTTCCGAATCTGATAGGCAAAATATCAAAAAATTTGATAACATCTTCTTGTTGAGACTTCGAGGAAATGAACACTCACACATTGCTAGCACGCAACATCTAAATATGGATGCATTTACTTATTGGCCTAGAAATCAAACTTCTAGGAACTTACTCTGAAGATAGACCTCTAGGAATATAAAAACTTATGCAGAAAATTATTCCTTGAAGTTGTGATTTATAACAGCAAATAATTGGAAGGAGTCTAAATGCCAATAATAACTCTCAGGATATATTGTTACATGAGGAAAAAAATCAAGGTGAAGAAAAATATTTAATGTGCTACTTATGCATAAGACAGAAGGAAAAATAAGATTTCCCCCCAAAAGAAACACAGGAAGCATAAGCCAAAAAAATGAGTTAAATTGGCTATTCACAAGAGGTGAGTGGGAATGTAGTTGAAGGAATAAGAGGAAATAAGATTTTGATGAGTATATCATTTTGACTTTTGAATCACGTTTACATTCACACACAGTTAAATCAGAAATGATGGAGATCCTAAATTTGTACACAAATGGAAATAAACTGACCTAACTGTATATGAAGTTGATACATAATCACACAGAAAGAAGAAAAGAACCTAAATAAGTTTTGAGCATCTTCCTGACTATACACGGTCAAGGGGATATAGTCTGAAAGCATAAAGGAATTCAACTTGACTCAGTAGACTAGTTGTTGATAGCAATACTGGTAGAGGGTTTCTGAAATATTGTATCTTAGGACTGAGAAAATATGTAAATATACTGATGTTGCTGGGAACCAGGGTCCCCCCGTGGATAAAGGGAGATAAAGAATAGGAAAAGAGGAGAATCATGATTTTGGATTAGACTTGGAAGTATCCGATGTGTGTGTGTGTGTGTGTTTCCTGTTCACACACCCCTGTGAGAGGTGTGCGGGATATGACGTGTTAGGCTCAGCTGGCCTTCTGGGGAATGGGTCTAAATGGGTATTGAAGAAAATGGGATGATTGGGGCACCTGGGTGGCACAGCGGTTAAGCGTCTGCCTTCAGCTCAGGGAGTGATCCCGGCATTATGGGATCGAGCCCCACATCAGGCTCCTCCGCTATGAGCCTGCTTCTTCCTCTCCCACTCCCCCTGTTGTGTTCCCTCTCTCGCTGGCTGTCTTGATCTCTGTCAAATAAATAAATAAAATCTTTAAAAAAAAAAAAAAGAAAATGGGATGATTATTCCCTCTCTTGAGTAAAAAGCAAGTGACAGTTTGCAAAAATTAGCTATGAAGAGACACAAGGCCACAGGAAATGAAACCCTGTTTTCAGTACACTGTCTGAGGTAGGTCAGCCAAGTGGGAAATGCACAGGCTCTATCAGACCCAGAAAAAGGACTTCCAATGTCAGCATGCTTGTAACTCTGCACAACTGGGTCTCTTTGAGCTTCACACCCTTGTTGGCACGGGGAAAGATGGCCGAACTTGCAAGGTTGTTGGCGGGACTCTATGAGAGACGTCTATAAACTGCAGGGCAGAGCACAGGTGCCCAGCAAATGGAAATCAGCCTGCTTGGTGCTGTTCAGGGGTCCCAAAGTCATGCAAGCCCACTGCTGGAGGGAGGTATTGGTACTTAGTTTTTCTAAGTTTATCTGGAAGAAACGGTCGAGATATACACAGAGCTATGGAGGAAGACATCCATTTATAGTACAATAAAGAAATATTTTAAAAATCGACAACAACTATAATATGATTAAATTAAATTTCTTAAACCTAGACAATGAAATCTAGGCAGAC
The DNA here is from genome assembly GCF_002007445.2 of Ailuropoda melanoleuca. NCBI lineage: Eukaryota > Metazoa > Chordata > Mammalia > Carnivora > Ursidae > Ailuropoda > Ailuropoda melanoleuca. The sequence continues at coordinate 117,090,030 of NC_048223.1, forward strand.
ATAGAAATAAATTATATAAAAATAAGTTTATAATGATAGTTTTTTAAGCTTATTTTAGCAGGGGAACCTAAAGATAAAATCCAAATATATGCACATAGCTAAATGGATAGATATATAGATAGATAGATTTTTTGTTTAAAAAAATATGTAATTACTTTCGTGATTAGGGGAGATTAAATTAAAATCATGCAAACTGTAGATACTATCTCTGTCATTCCTTCTACATTCATTAGTTGGCATTCTTTGGTGAAGAAAATCTTTCCCTTCTTCTTCTCGCCCTAGTGCCCAAAGGTTTTTGTTTTTCTTTTTGTTTTGAGTATCGCTATGGAGTTCTGGATTCTTTGAGCTTTGATCCATAATTTTCTGCTGCTCAACTCGTCCTAAATTTGGCAATGGGAACTCCTTTAGCTGGCTCCTGTATCTTTTTGACAAGTCCCCATCCATCTTTGAGTACTTGCTTGCTTTCTGGCTCAAGATATTCTGGGCTCATCCTGTACTTCTCTCTCCCCTGGCAGTTTCTCTGAAGAACCCTGGTTTCTGTTAATGGAGATTTTGGTATTTAGAAAACAAGATCTGAGCATTGGCAGGGCTCATTGTCCCTGGAGTATCACTGCTTGTAGATTCTTCCAGTAGACCCTCAAATGTGTTATTATCTGAATTCTCATTAAAAAAAGAAGGATTTTTCATTTCTGCATGAGATAAAAAATATTAAATATAAAGATTTACAGCATTTACCCCCTTTTCTCCCCCTCAGTCTTCTTTGTTGTCCTCATCAGGATAAGGGGTGGAGAGATGGATTGAAAAATAAATATAGAGACCAAACGGATTTACACAAAGGCACAGTGCCTCTCTCTGGGACCCTGGGATGTAAGAGAAGCAAGCTGGAGTTACAGAGAGACAGAGGCGATGTTAGGGAAGCAGCCACAAAGAGAAGCAGCAGTGTTTCCAGAAGGGGGATGCCTACACAGGGTTTTAAGAAGTTTTGCTGTCTCTTATGTGATAAAGTTCTCATTTTCTACCTCATCACGAGACCTCAATGAAGATATTATTTCTCTAGAACTTTGGATAGATTTGTGTTTCTTTCAGTGGTGACACCAACCAGAAATGGTTCTAAGGCAAACTCAGGAAGGCCCGGGATTATATTGGCTTATAATTATTAAGCGAGCATTTCATGGAAGGAGCTAAATATCGCCAATTCCTATTGTCAGAATGGTGGAATGGAAAAGAAATATGCTCTGGAATCCAAAATGGTTTTGTGATCCATCCCACCACCTAGTAGGGACACAATCTTGGCCAACGACCTCAACTTTTCTGAATCTTGTTCTATCTGGAAAAATTGTAGACAATGTGGGAACAGTCAGAGTTTACTGGTGTCCTTTCAATGGAGTGCTGGCATTGCTGAAACCAACGTGTCAGCCTGGGGGGATTTTTGTCCCCAGTTGAAACCAATGTCTCAGCCTGGGGGGATTTTTGTCCCCAAGCAATATTTGGCGTTTCAGAGGATATTTCTGGTTGTCACCACATGGGGGTTGCTACTGGAATCTACTGGATAGAGAGCTGGGATGCGGTTAAACATCCTATACTGCACAAGACAGCCGTCCACTATGAAAAATTACCTGTCCCACAATGAGATTAAGAAAACCAGGTCTAAACGGATCCTCCCAGGGAGGCTGATCTGATTCTTTAGGGGTCTACACCTTTCATTGTTTTTTTAGCTACTTTACAACTCCATCAATTGCAGGAAACTTACAGTGATGCAAATGATTCTTGTTCACACAGATGTGAATGTCCTTTATCCCCAGGAGAGGCAGGTGGTTAATACCACAGGGATACTGACCAGTTGCACGTCTTCAGCAAATTCATTTCAGCATTCTCGATGACTTCTATATGCATCTGTTCAAAGGCTTTTCCTTATACCTATTACATCTTACTGGTTCTCTCATTAACTGATGAGTTAAATTTAAAGATTCGATACGTGTATTTTGCATGGGACCTGTGATTTTATTCGTAAAAAAAAATTATATTTTATTTTTCCTATCCATAAAAGAAAAAAAAAAAACCTCTCCAGATTACAATTGGGTTAAATGGTCCACGCGTGTGAAACCACCATCCTTGCACTTGGTAGGGTCGAGGCAACGCCGCTTTCTTTACTTCTTTTCTCTGGAGGACTATGAAGCAGGTTATTTATCTTTGATTACCACCCCCCCTTTTCTTTACCTTTGCCCGTTCCCCACAAAGTTTTTCTTTCCCCTTCTGAAGACTCTTGTAAGTATCAGATCTCTTCCCTCCCCTCTAGGAAAAATTATTCTCAGAGAGAGATCTAATCGCAGTCATTTACAACTTAGAGTCAATTCAGTTCAATAGGTCACCTCTTCCAGGCACCCTCGGTGAAAGAAATAAGGTATTAACACACACTTTTTTGGGGGGGGGAGTAATTTTGTAGAAAGAAGGGGCTCTCCGATCATACAGATATTGCGCCACAAAGGAATTGCTGACCCTATTTTTGAGCCCGCATAGGGTCTTGGTTTTCTCTGGTAAGCATTGAGATCAGCAGGGGATGATGACAAGTAATGTATCTGAATATAAAGGACCCATGAAACCTAAATTAAAAGGGTGTTAGCGGAGCAAAGTATGCACATTATATTTTTAAAGATCCCATGCAATGACAGGGCAGTTAAAGATGAATGGGATGGGAAAGGATTTAGCTTTTAGGAATTTTGTGGCCTTTTGAAAACATAATATTTTCTAAAGGATTTCTTAATCATTCCTGTCTTGTCCATCACGGAAAAAAAAAAAAGTGATGTTTGCATTTTTCTGCATTTCTGAATCTCTGCCATTTGGACTTACTTAGCAAACTCTCTCCTGAGATGTAATACAATGTGAATAAAACACAGCCTGATCCATAGCGAATACAAATCGTATTCATTTATCCTTTGGAGTACGAACTTCAACCGTAACTAAATACAATATGCTGGCGCTTTTTGTGCTTTTTATGAACTTTTGAAGCAGGTTTGTGATGAATAGATTTTATAGGATTATGCAGTTATAGTTTGCTTTCAAATATTTCAGAAAGAAATCATAAACATGACCTCATATGTTAATAAATCAATTATGGAATGCTGTTTTATACATATGTTCAAAATATGACCCTATCCGAAACTCCTTAAACGCGTCCTAAGAAATAACTTTAAATTCTTATTCAGGAGGCTCTGGTTTTCAAAACACTGTGTGTTGGAATTCTGCCGCTCCATATAAAGGGAAAGAAAGCAGTTTCTTTAACCTAAATTTATATTGTTTCTAATATATTAAATATTAAAGCCATGTTGAGGGTGCGACATTTGCTCTCCATTAGGCCTTTTCTCTCCTTATTTTCTCCCGCCAAGTTGAAGCTACGAAGGGCAAAGGCAGGAAGAAACCTACCAAAAGGGTGGAGTCATTGACACAGAGCTCCCAGGCGTCCATATTCTCGGTTCTGTGTTGTTTTATTTTTGTATCACTCTTTGATTCCAAAGGTCGTGAACCACAATGAGATGTTTAATGACTGTGATTTGCCTATAATTCTATAAGGCCACTTTCTGTTCACAGCAGCTGAACTTTTGGCACTGTTACGGACTCATTTCTCCATGTGGTCGTCAAAATGGCTCCAGGACAGCTCCGAATGCCAGCAACGAAAGATTGTTTCGTTCTCTAGGAACACACTTTAAGAATATAGAATTTAATATTTCTTTATAGTCATTGATCTTTGGCCCTCATTATTCAATATTCAATGGCATGATCAGCCAAGAAGATAGCTCAGCAAACTCATCTTTAAAAGTGGAAATGTTACCACTTTTAACTGGGAGCAGAAAACACTACCTAATCCTAAGTGCGAGTTTTAAATCATGGCCGGTGAACATGGATGATGTTAGCAAGCGTCAGGCAAAAGAAAAAGATTTAAAGTCCAAGATACAGATAATAATTTTCAACGTAAAGTCCTGTGTTCAGATTTTTATAATTACAAGATCGGAATTGGGCTTTAATACCTCATCCTCAGAGCACTGAATGCAGAGGCCAGCAGTTTCAGATGTGTCTGCCTTCAGAGTCACGTGGGTGATGGAAATGACTAGAGCAGACCGCCAGTAGAAAGACGTAAGGTAGGAGAGAGTAAATGAACCACGGCAAATGGGGGAATGTACCTTCCACCTGAGAAGTACAGGTGTGAATTTGTTTTTTAATGCTACCTCACTGGATAAATAAATGTCTCTGGGGCACCTGGGTGGCTCAGTCAGTTGTTTCTGACTCTTGGTTTTGGCTCAGGTCGTGATCTCAGGGTTGTGAGATTTAGCCCCACGTCGGGCTCCGTGCTCAGCAGAATGTCTGCTTGAGATTCTCTCTCCCTCCGCCCCTCCCTTCATGCTCTCTCTCTCTCAAATAAATAAATTTTTAAAAAATCTTTTAAAGATGTCTCTGTTGCTGTATTGAGATCATCACTTCCCCAGTGTGTGTCCACGGGTCTAAGCCACCCAGGAGTGCTGTTAAATATTCAGAGTTAGAGAACACCTAGCCTTTTCCAAACCCCTTCTGATGTTTATTCTGTTGTTCTTGCCCTTTGTCTATTTGTTTGCATTAATAAAGTTGGAATTCTCCCAACGTTGAATGGAAACTTCTGCTTTGATATAAGTCAGCTTGTTGTTGTCCGTTCACTGTGGTCAGAGAGAATTTAACTTTTAGCCTATCAGAGGGAAAGGAACCTAGAAGTTCCATTAACCAACTCTGACTATTGTACAGACTTCCTCTTCACTGTTCCCAGTGAGTGCTCATTCTTGGATGAACTCCTGAGTATATTTTTCAAAAGAATCTTCGTATTCTTTTTTTTTTTTTAAAGATTTTATTTATTTATTCGACAGAGACAGCCAGCGAGAGAGGGAACACAAGCAGGGGGAGTGGGAGAGGAAGAAGCAGGCTCACAGCGGAGGAGCCTGATGTGGGGCTTGATCCCAGAATGCTGGGATCACGCCCTGAGCCGAAGGCAGATGCCCAACCACTGCGCCACCCAGGTGCCCTGAATCTTCGTATTTTTTACCAAATTATACATTAGCCTTTTCTTCTCTAGAATGCCCTCTAGTAAGGAGGGCATGTATTGCATGGTGCACTGGGTGTTATACGCAACCAATGAATCATCGAACTTCCAGACCCATTGGCTTTGCCTGGTATGACCATGTTCTGTCACTTGGTCTGCTGTTTGAGAATGACCATCCTGCCTTTGTGTCTCTTTTTCTGCTCTGGAGTCAGATCAGACAGAACGTGGTTAGCACTAGCTGAGTCTGAAACTCAACTTTCTCAGAAGCATCTGCATATGTTTTTTCTCATTCTTAATTCTTTCAAGAATTTCACAACATTGTCATGATCTTAGTCTAGAATACTGTTAGCTGTGTGGCCCCTAAAACTTATGGGACCCCCACAAAAAAAAACTATCGATCATTTTGGGAGAGATTTAAGAAAAAAAATGGAGTTATGGATCTTTTATCAGAATGAGAAGATTAAATGTCATAAGTTGGAAGGTAAAAATTGTCTCCAAAGTAAATGAACTTGAATATGATGGCAATAAAAATCGTAAATAAAAGTGCTCAAAGTTTATGTGCTATGATAGTTGTGAATGGCAAACAAGTATTTAAGAAAATATATGAGGAAGAACTAGCCCTAAAAATAGGATTTCAGAGGAAAAGAGAAAGAGAGAGAAAGAGAAAGGGAGCTGTGATACGCAGTGTTGTAAATTTCTATGGGATAAGTACTCCCATCATAGGTCAATTTCCAGCTACCAATATGACGTCATCAGACATGGTGTTGGAAAAACATGTACGAAATTGGCTTTTGTGAGCTGGTAAAAGCCAGCCCTAGCACATCACTGGCTGAGGCACATAAAAACCATATTGCAAAGCAATATTAAAAATATTGTAAAACAACCGTTTTAGGGGGTAATCAGAGGGGGGAATGAAGCATGAAAAACTATGGACTCTGAGAAACAAACAGGGCTTCAGAGGGGAGGGGAGTGGGGGAATGGGATAGGCTGGTGATGGGTAGTAAGGAGGGCACGTATTGCATGGTGCACTGGGTGTTATAAGCAATTAATGAATCATCGAACTTTACATCAGAAACCAGGGATGTACTGTATGGTGACTAACATAATACAATAAAAAAATTATTATAATAAAAGTATAATATTTTAAAAAGAGAGAGAAAGAAAACAGAAAAAGAGAGAGGAAAAGAAGATCAGTGTAACATCATGAATATCCCCAAAATGGATTGTATTGCCTACGAAAGTGTAATAAGATGACAAAGAATATATCCCAAACTACTGAAAGAGGGAAACATTATAACAAGTGATATTAGGACAGTGAGCTGGCTGTTTTGATAGGGGAGAAAGGCACACAGGAAATCATGTAGACTTCATCTCACATTGTACACTAAAATCTGGATGAATTCATGAATTAAAAAAATCAGAGGAAAAAATAAATGTATGTGACTAAGACTTCTGGAGGAGGGTAGAGCTCTTAACAACTGACGAGATGGGGCAAATGTAAGTAAATAGGTCAAAATATTTAACTAAATAAAAAGCATTTGTGTTAAAACAAGCCTACAAATTAAAAATCAAATGGAAGGACTTCCACTTCTGAATATGATAGAAGAACATAGAGCAGATTTATCTTCTCACTCGAAAGAACTTAAAATAGACAAAGATTCATGTGAAAACAATTTTTGAGATCTTGTAAAATTAAGCAAAAACTAGACAGTGACCCTTGAGAGACATGAGGCAAATGAGATGAGCTCTATATTGCCCCAGGTTGCTGCTCTGAGAGAGCTCCTGGGCTGCATGCAGAAGGACGAACCAAGGCAGAGCTCAGGGACTCTGTGAGTCATAGTAAAAATACTTATATCAGGAAAGAAGAAAAGTCTCCAATCAAAGACCTCACTTCCTGTCTTAAGAAACTAGAATAAGAAGAGTAAATTAAACTGACAGTAAGAAGAAAGGAAGTTCTAAGGATGTACTGTATGTTGGCTACTTGAATTTAAATAAAAGAAAAGAAGAAAAGAGGGGCGCGTGGGTGGCACAGTGGTTAAGCAGCTGCCTTCGGCTCAGGGCGTGATCCCGGCGTTATGGGATCGAGCCCCACATCAGGCTCCTCCGCTATGAGCCTGCTTCTTCCTCTCCCACTCCCCCTGCTTGTGTTCCCTCTCTCACTGGCTGTCTCTATCGCTGTCGAATAAATAAATAAAATCTTTAAAAAAAAAAAAAAAGAAGTAAAGAAGAAAAGAAATTAAGATCAGAACAGAAATCAAGGGAATAAAAAGCAGAACAGGATAGGGGCGCCTGAGTGGCTCAGTCATTTAAGTGGCCGACTGTTGATTTCAGCTCAGGTCATGATTTCAGGGTCCTAGGATAGAGCCCCCACGTTGGGCTCCATGCTCAGCAGGGAATCTGCTTGAGGTTTCTCTCCCTCTCCTCCCTCTGCCCCTTACCCTGCCCATGATCTCTCTCTCTCTCTCTCTCTCTCTGTGTCTCTCTGTAAAATAAATAAATCTTTAAAAAAAGAACATGATAGAGAAAAATCAATGGATATATAAAGAACTCTCAGAACTCTGTAATGAGAAAGTAAACAACCCAATAAAAAGGGCAAGAAAATGTGGACAGGCATTTTATCCAAGCACATATATAGATAACAGGCCTTGAAAAGACGGTCAGCATCAAGAGCTCTCAGGGAAACATGAACTCAGGCAGACCGTACACGACTGGCAGGGAAGCAAAATGGTACAACTGACGTGGAAAATTTTGCCAGTTTCTGAAAACATTAAGTATACACCATAGTGTATGATCCAGCCGTTCCATGCCTAGATGTTTACCTGAGAGAAATGAAAACATGTCCCTAGAAAGAAGAATACATGAATATTCACAGAGGCATTAGTTGTAATAGCCCCAAACTAGAAAGAACCCAAATGTGTACCAACAGATGAGAGGGTAACAAGCTGTCGTATATCATCCATATAAAGGAATCCCACTCAGCAATAAAAAAAAGAATGAACTATTGATACACTCAACTCTATGAATAAACCTCAAAATATAGGGGCGCCTGGGTGGCACAGCGGTTGAGCATCTGCCTTCGGCTCAGGGCGTGATCCCGGCATTATGGGACCGAGCCCCACATCAGGCTCCTCCGCTATGAGCCTGCTTCTTCCTCTCCCACTCCCCCTGCTTGTGCTCCCTCTCTCACTGGCTGTCTCTATCTCTGTCGAATAAATAAATAAAATCTTTAAAAAAAAAAAAACTCAAAATACAGTGAGTGAAAGAAACAGACAAATAAAGAGACACACTATAATTAAATTTGTATAAATTTTTAGTAAATGCACCCTAACCCATCATGTCAGAAAGCAGATCATTTGGGGTGGGCAGATTACGAAGGGTTATAAAGAAACTTTTGGGGGTCTTTCTTCATTTTAATCACGGTGATGGCTTCACAGGTGTGTAGATATGTCAAGCTATCAAATTGTACACGTTAAATACGTGCGGTATATGGTCTATCAACTATACATCAACAAAGCTGATAATAAAAAAGGAAAACAATCACTTTAAATTTTTAGAAAAGGATTGTGGGCAGTACTCCGACTCCCTGGGACGTACCATCACCAGCCAGAAACACTGCCTAATTTCAAGCCATAGAACCGCTTTGTTTAGGAGACTTGACGTTGTCACCTGTCCACCAACCTACCCCTAGTGCTGCTTGCTGCCTTGCGGTCATTGTCGACACCATGGTGGGGACCCGCATCCTGCCTCTGCTTCCTCCTCCACTGGAGAGAATTTTCTGTGGTCCCTGATTGTTTGAGTCACTAGTTCAAGGACCAGGATAGCTGATACTGAAGGATGGGGTCTGGGCCAATATGCCTCAGCCTAGTTCCCAGAGAGGCTGGGAAAAGGAGTGTCTGGTATTTCCCTTTCCATCCTGGGAGACAGTCTTGCACCAAGACTCTTATGCAGTACCTAATTTCCTATTGGTAAGTGTCTTCTTCACTCTGCTGGGTGGCAGAGGCTATGACTTAATCATCTTTGCAGCCTTCATTCTGCCAGGAATCAGTTAGGTACTCAGTCACTCCTTACGGACTTGAACAGAACTGAATTGGATTAAATTATAAGTAACTGTATCCCTCCCTCCCCTCACCCTTTTCAAAGTGCAGAGGGCCTTCTAAATCCTTTTCTAGGCTGGAAGGCCTGGCTACTTCCTAGATCCGTGCTTGAATTGGGTAAAGACCTAGTCTTATTTATCTGTGCTTGGGAGACAAAAAGAGATTCAAAGAACATCAGAAGTTTCCATCCTTATGCATGTCTTAAGTCTGCAAAGTTGCCAGAGCATAAGAAACTCAACAAATAACTGTTTTCAGCTCTTTTTAGATAAATAGACACTTATTATTAGGATGATAAGCTGAATTGGATCAGATCAGATCAGATACACAGAGAAAAGGATTGCACAGACACTCAGACCAAGCGTCAAGCCCTACTCTGCCCCGATCACCCACATGACCTCGCATAAGCCGTCCCAGACCCAGTACAGATCTGATCTTCTTGCTGCCCTGTTCCCATTGAGCTGTCTTCTGGTGACCATAGCCTGGCTTCTCTCTGGGTAGCCAGCCTGCCCTCGCTCTCAGCTCATGGACCTCCAGTGTCTTTGTCAAGGGATCAGTACAAAGCCTGTGACGTAGGCCTACGTCACTCAGACGTCACGTTATGGACAGCTCCGAGTTGGGCATGTGTGATAAAGCTGATGGCTCCACTGTTGCGTTTGGCTACTGACAGCCTCCGGGGGGTGCCCTCCCTACTTGTGGCCCCTCCCGCCCTTCACCTCTGTGGCCCGCATGGGAGTAAGAGACTCTCACCTCTGCGCTTGTGGACATTTCCAATGCAGCCGCCTCTGACCCATGCTGGGGAACCCCACCCCCACCCCAGCTACACCCTCAAAGCTTCCCCCTGCCTTTGCTCTTGCTTCGCTCGGGAGCCTTTCTCCTTGGGGAATCCTTTTGCTGTTTATTTCCTATTCATAGATTCCTGTGTGTCCTTTGTCCCAATACTTAGATAAGTAACTGGATGGGGAGGGGCTGCTTTATGTCTCCCAATCCCAGCACAGAACGTGGCACAAGGATGACCTCAAATGATTGATTGATGGATTGAATGAACGAACAAACCGCTTTCTGTCTTCATCCTCACTTCATGTCCGGGTACCACGTTTCATCACCTGCTCCCTGTCACAGAACAGAGGCAACTTCAGGCCTCAGCTCCTCAGCTGAGCCATCTACAGAGGCATGCCACGCACCGAACCGGATTCTTTCAGGGGCCATGCGTGCTCTGACGTCCCAATTCAAGTTACTTTTCTTGCTCTAAATCCTGCCGAGTACATTAATTCTCCCCAATTTAGTTCTGATTCCTTCTAGTGAGAAGAACACAGATGAGGCTAAAATAGAGTGCAACTCCTTAACTGAGAACCCCTACAAAATATGTTTTTATTTAATTGTTTGTTGACCAAAATCACAGCCTTGTATATACGCTCTGAAGGAGCTCGCCAGAAGGGTGTTGACTAAAACCACTGTTTGCTTTTGGCTGCACACGGCGGAATTTGATTTACCACGATAGGAATGTCAGTCCGATAATTCAACTGCAATTTCTCCAGCTATTTACCTTTAAATCTCAGTATTACACTTGCTACAGATGATGTATGAAAGTAAAATATTTGCACAGAGCACGATTCAGTTGGGAGCAGACAGCACCGCGCCCGAGAGGAAGATGCCCAACCGGCCTCACCAGGACCAACACTTTTGTAGGAAAGAAGCGAACCTCAGTGTCATGTGCACTCTGTGGACATGCCCTGGGTTAGGGCCCTGCCCCGGAGACAGCTATTGACAAACACTGCTAGACTGTGACATAATCAAAATCTCCGTTTCAGTGTGTTGGGGGCTCGGGAGACAGGCGACAGATACCCATATTTTATTCATCACGCCTCCTTTGTGTCTTTCACACTGTCACAGACACTAATCGAAGCATGTAGTTTTCCTAAATCTCGGAAGGCTCAGGTTCTTTCCTCTATGTCCCCAATCTGCCTCTCTTTGCAAACTTGACCAGGGCCCCTTTGGAGTCCCAGACTCCTTTTCCTTCCCACTTCCCTGGGCTTGGGGACACAGGGCTCCAAATGAGACATTTAAAAATACTATATATATTTGGGGGAGGACCATGCCTCCCAGATTATGATAGTTTAAAACAGCTTGTAAAAGAAAACCCACTTTAATTTACCCCAAGAAAAGCTCATTTTGTTGCTAATTTAATTTTAGTGAAAGGCCTTATGCAGAGGGTGCCCCAGGAATTTCTATGAGATCTATTTATTCAACCCAGGAGGATTATCTGACTCTTATAAGCTAATCCTCTTGAAAAGTATGTCGCCGTTCCACGAGGAAGCATGCAATATTCACTATGAGTGTTTGAGTTTGATCGGGAATAAATGAAGCAGGTCATACTCCTGGTCACCTGTGCCTGAGTCATTGGAGACAGGGGAGCTGTTGCAAGGACCTTTGTGGTTCCTGAGATTTCTTTTTATTGTTAGGAAATCAAACAATGAATTTAATGTGATTGCCCAGTTGACAGATAGAAATTGGTCGCAACCAATGTAATCAATAAATATTTATTGAGTTGCCACTGTGTGTCACATACTGTTGTAGATATTGAGGTGAGGATAAAGGAGCCAGACGGCAGAGAACGCTGTCCCCAGGAGCTCACATTGGGGTGAGGAAGACAGGCATAGAACCAGTAAACAAAGCACTATGTAGCATAGATGAGTCATGTTATGAAGACACACCAAGCAGAGAAGAGAAATAGAGAGGTTGCAGGGAGGTTGAAATTGTAAGTCTTGTGGGCAAGGGTGGCCTCTCTGCAAATAATAAATTTTGATCAGAGACTAGAAGGAAGTGACAGGAAGTTATACAAGTGCAAGAGAGCTTTCCAGGCACCAAGGGCAGCATGTGCAAAGGCCCTCAGGCAGAAGCAAGGAAGCCAGACTGGAAGGGAGGGAGCGGAGGGAGATGAGGTTGAAAGGGTAGCTTGGAGGAAGTTCATGCAGGGCCTTTTCAGTACTGGCAAGGACTAGGGCTTTAATTCGAAGTGTGCAGAGTCGGTGGACGGCTCAGCATAGGAAGAAATTGGCTCCAATATGTATTTTAGGTATTGTCATCTTCTATTCTCAGTTTTGTATCATTTGCTCCTTGAGTCAGATGTATTCCCACTATTTTCATGTCTTGGCAAGCATCTGTCAACAGTTATTCACGTTCCTGGGTCATGAGACAAAGGAAACAAATTCTATTCTCTTCATATTCATGATGAAGATCGAAAAGCTGGTGTCAGACACACGCATTCAATCTCAGGTATGTTCAAAGATTTGGTCAGTTGTTTTCTTTTTCCCTCTGTTGTGGGTTTTTTTTTTTTTCTGGTTCTTCAGAAATACTGTCTTAGAGGAAGAATTTTGGGGGGCATGGAGAGGAATTTAGATTTTTGAATAAATTTTATTTCAACCATTATCTGGGCAAGCCCCTTTTAAAAATAGACGTTACTTTTTAAATTAATAAACTTATTTTTAGAGCTATTTTAGAACCACAGCAAAACTGAGTGGAAAATAGAGAGATTTCCCATATAACATCTGAGCCCCCCACATAACCTCCCCCACTACAGGCATTCTGAACCACAATGGTGCATTTGTTACAACTGATGAACTTACCTTGACCATCATCACCCAAAGTCAGCAGTTCGCATCAGGGTTCACTCCTGGCGTTGCACATTCTATGGGTTTGGATAAAAGGAGGACGAGCATCCACCACTGTAGGATCTTACAGATCACTTTCATTGCCCTAAAAATCCCCTGTGCTCTGCCTATTCCTCTCTCCCTCCTCCAGCCCCTGGCAGCCACTAATCTTTTTATCGTCTCCATAGTTTTGCCTTTTCCAGAATGTGATAGATTTGGAATCATACAGGATGTAGCCTTGTCAGATTGGCTTTTTCACTTACTCATATGCATTTAATTTGCCTCCATGTCTTTTCATGCTTTGCTAGCTCATTTCTTTTTAGTGCTAATATTTTGTTGCCTGGACAAAGCCCAGTTTTTTTACCCATTCACCTAATGAAGAGCATCTTGGCTGCTTTCAAGTTTTAGCAACTATGGATGAAGCGGCTATCAACATCCATGTGTCAGCTTTTGTGTGGATGTAAGTTTTCAGTTCATTTGGATAAATGCCAAGGATCACGACTGCTGGATCTTATGGTAAGAGTATGTTTCGTTTGGTAAGAAACCACTGAACTGTCTTCCAAGGCGGCTGCACCATTTGCATCCCCACCAGCAGTCAACGAGAGTTCCTGTTGCTCCACATCCTCACCAGCATCTGGTGTTGTCAGTGCTTTTGGATTTTGGCTGTTTTAATGGATTTGTATTTTGTTTTTAATTTTCATTTCCCTGATGACCCACGCTATTGAACATCTTTTCATATGCCTATGTGCCATCTGTCTATCTTCTTTGGTGAGGTGTTGGCAAGCTCTATTTTTTACATGAGATATCTATTCCTGCAATTGTGGTGAGAACAAGTTGTCATTCGCATCCCTTTTGCTTGGTGACTTGTATTATATATTAAGAGGAGAGCTCCATTTTGAATGCTTATCAACTGGCTATAATGACAAGATGTTTTATAATCAAAATTTATTTTAATTTTTTTTATTTTTCAAGATTTTATTTATTTATTTGACAGAGAGAGAGAGACAGACAGCAAGAGAGGGAACACAGATCGGGGGAGTGGGAGAGGAAGAAGCAGGCTCCCAGCGGAGGAGCCTGATGTGGGGCTCGATCCCAGGACTCTGGGATCACTCCCTGAGCCGAAGGCAGATGCTTAACGACTGAGCCACCCAGGCGCACCTATAATCAAAATTTTAAAATGGGAGGAGGAGTATAGTAAAGATGTATTATTATAAACAGCCCTTTATAAAATTGTATGTATTTGTTAGGGAGGATAATTACAGGTACCCCCTCCCTTTCCAGAAGTTCACGTGATGATACTTCAGTTTTATGGAAGACCTACGTTAGCATCTGCCTTCTCTAAATGAAAGAAATCCAAAGAGGATTGTTGCTTTTACGAGAAAAGGCAAAAAAGGAAACTAGCATTCAGCATTGGTTTTGCAGCCAACTACCATTACAGAGGCTGTGGAAACAGTGAAAGTGGTACCCAAGCTCCTTCCCCTGAGAACAACACTCAGCATCTCAGCATCAGGCCACCAGAGTTCCAGACTGTGTCAGTGAGCATCTGTGATGTATCCAGATTTGTTTTCTGTCTCTATTAACAAGATGTGTTCTGAGGGAGCAGAAAAGTCTAAGGGAGGTCTGGGAATGCTCAGAATACCTTCCATATAAATTGATGGTAATTGCTTCTTTGTGTTAAGCCTGAATTTCAGCTTTATAAAAGGTTTCATAGAAATACTGTACTTTTGGATAATAGGGCAAACCTGTACTCATTTATTTAACAAACGTGCATGGCTGCTGTGTACAAAACACAGGCATTTTAATATATATATTTTTATGTTTATGATAGCCCTTTATGGTGTTTTATTATCCTCAGTTTACAAGTGAGAAAATATCAGGCTTTATATAATTATTTTCCATTGCATATGATTAAAAAATTTAATTTAAATATATGTAATATGGGGCGCCTGGGTGGCACAGCGGTTGAGCATCTGCCTTCGGCTCAGGGCATGATCCTGGCGTTATGGGATCGAGCCCCACGTCAGGCTCCTCTGCTATGAGCCTGCTTCTTCCTCTCCCACTCCCCCTGCTTGTGTTCCCTCTCTCACTGGCTGTCTCTCTCTCTGTCAAATAAATAAATAAAATCTTTAAAAAATAAATAAATAAATAAATATATGTAATAAAACAATGGGAATACATTGGTCCATGTAACTTTATAGTCAAGAGCTAGAGGGACTAAGTCAGGTAGGGCTTGATCCAGGGCCGAAATGGTGTCATCACAAAATAATTTATTCTCTCCATTTCTCAGACCTACTTCCCCAGTGTTGGCTCCATTCTCAGGCTCTGCATGATGTCAACAAGGTTGCCACAGCTCCAGATTGTACATACACTCAGGTTATAGTCCTCTACAGGTCTCTTCCTTATTGCTCAAGCTGAAGACTTGGGATAAAGTCCGATTGGGCAAACGAGCTTGGCTTGAGTCACATGTTGTTTTATTTTGCCTATTGTCCCCCTGGATGCTAAAGGGCAGGTTTGATCTCTGACCTCATGGAAAGGAAGTCCAAAAAGCAATGATAGACATGAACCCATTATCATCCAGATATAAGGTCTTTGTTACATATTATTATAAATTCTATGAAACAAAAGGACAGGATGCTCTAAGGCAAGGGCTGGCAAATTACAGCCTGTGAACCCAAGCTAAGCCTTCTGTCTGTTTTTGTAAATAAAACTTTGTTGGAACCATGCTTATTTTTCACATAATGTCTAGGGCTGCTTTCTTCTACAACTGCAGGGTTGAATAGTTGTTAGAGAGAACATATAGTCAACAAAGCCAAAAATATATTCTCTCTCCCCCTCTAGAGAAGAAGTGTGATGCCCCAGCTTTCAGCACATCTAACAGAAGGAATCTAATCTCAGGGATCAAGGAGGTCTTTCCGAGGAACCAACATTTAAAATGAGGCTGAGGATTGAAAAATAGGCTGGCCTGGCAAGTCTTAAGGAAGAGTGGAAGGGCTGAGACAAATTTGGAGGATCTATGTAGTCCCAAATAGAAAGGACAGCATAAATGAAGGTCTTTAATCAGCAGGATCTTGGTCCATCTGGGGAACGGAATGAAGGTCTGTGTGGCTAAGACGCAGTAAGGGTGATGTGCTTGATAAGTGATACCTTCCAAGTGGGTGTGGGGCCACACGATGTTGGGTCTTGGAGAGCATGCTAAAGCATTATGGAGGACCCCACTGAAGGGCTTTAAGCAGGTGTAAGATGCATTCAGGTTGGTGTCTTGGACTGTCATCCTTGCTGCTGCATGTAGAATGAATGGGGAATGGGGAGAAGACAAGAAGAAACAGGGAGAGCAGTGGCACAGGGAGACTGTGGCCACAATGGAGGACGCAGATGGTGGTGATGGTGGTGCTCGCACTATGACGATGAGAGTGTAAAGGGAGAAGTGGACTCAGGATGTACTTGGACTTGGTGTTTGGTCAGATGCTTGTGGAGGGAGAGATGGATGCAACAGGGTGAAAGTAAGTCATTTCCTGAGCTGGAGGCGTTAGAAGATGAGCAGACTTGAGAGTGACAGACGAAAGTGAGAAAAGGTGATTGGGAGGGTCCCTCCTGGTCTGAAAGTTCTATCTGAGTTTCTAATTAGGTCCATCAGTGAGATGAGCTCTCATTAAAGGGTCAGTTTAGTGCCCCAAACAAACAATATAAGGTAGGTAATCTGGAAGACATTCTGTTCTTAAAGGTTTTGTAAAGACCCTGAGATATTCTTCCCGGAAATCACCGAGGACCTAGCTTCTTTGTGCTGCATCAACTTCTCTAACGTGTCACGGAAAGTTGGGCAATTGTACATTCTACTGATTTGTCACCCCACCCAAGGTGTTCCCGTAGCTCTCACGCATGAGTGGGCAATGCTAACTCCAAGCCGATGCCCTTGAAAGGAAATGAAGTTTGCAATTTGAAAAAAAAAAAAAGAAAAAAGAAAAAGCCACTTGCCTTCTAAAATAGTTACTGACACACAAGAGAATTTTTAGATTTCTTTCCAAGTAGAACGTTCTGTGACAATTGAGGCACGATGCAAGGTGAGAGGAGATGGCCAAAGCAGGGTGATTTTTCTGGCCTCTCCCCACATAACTCAAACATTCCACCTCACTTTAAGGAGACATAATCCAGAGCCAGCTGATTTCATGAGCTAGAAAGAAAATTATCAATAGCTCTGCAGCTCTTCCATCAGCTGACATGATTCCATCCATCGGGGCAACGCATGCTTTGAATTTTCTGTGTCTCTTGTAATAATCCTGTAAGAATGTTAAGGGTCCGGACAAAAATCCACCCTGTTGCTTGCACGGCTTCCCTCAACATTTCATCTCGATCTGAAACATGAAAGGCTTGGCTCGTGCGGTGTTCTTCCCACTGTAGGTTCCTGATTCCCCTCTTCTTTCTCCGGCTCCACAAAGCTGGGCGGCGACCCAGGAGCATCACCGTGTTTCTGCTGTTCTGTCCTGCTCGGCGACACAGACACGGGAAGTGGAGCTGTGGGGCTCTGAGCCTTCCCCAGCATGTCATCCTGAAAACAGAGGCCCACGAATGGATTGGCATCACTAACTAGAACTCAGTTTATCCCAATTTCATTCTCCTGAAGGATGTGATTGAGTCATAACATTTCTGTGTCACCCATTTATTTTTATCCCCTAGAGTCACGGTGAGGGTTAATTTTATGTGTCAGCTGGGGGGTCTAAGAGATGCCCAGAGAGGTCGTAAAACATTCCTTCTGGGTGTGTCTGCGAGGGTGTTTCTGGAAGAGATTAGCATCGGATCAACACACGGAGTAAAGAAGATGGTCCTCCTCGGGCGNGTAGGCGTCGTCGCGTGTGTTGAAGGCCTGGATAGAACAAAAAGGCAGAGGAAGGGAGAATTTGCTCTCTGCTTGAGCCGGGACATCCATCTTCTCCTGTCCTCAAACACTGGCATGCCTGGTTCTCGGGCCTTCGAAGTCAGACCAGGACTTAACACCAGTAGGTCCCTTGGTTCTCTGGCCTCCAGCTAGCAGACAGCAAACAGTGGAACTTCCCAGCCAATTGCGTGAGCCAATCTCTCAGAATAAATGTCTTTCTGTCTCTCTGTACCTATCTTATTGGCTCTGTTTCTCTGGAGAACCCACACTAATACAACCATCGTGCTTTTAGCTGCTTACAAGATAAAAGTAGGCCCATGTGATATTATGCGGCAGAGTTCTCTCAGTTTGCTAACCTTTAGGGAATGCCTCAGTTTCTTCACAGTAAAGGAAACAAGAAACTATCACCACATATGCACAGTTAGTCAAAGAGCCAGAGAGAACATAGGCTACTCCCAGCCACCCCAGCGAATCCAGTGTTCACCGGCCAAGACCTTGCTAAGAGCCTGCTGTGTGTAAGACACTGTGCATGGCCCTTTGCGAGCCACAAATATAACGAAGCCTTTATCCCTGTTCTGAAGAACTGGAGAGTTCCGGTTCAGAACCCAACACGAGGTACCCACTGATCTATGATGCAAGGGAAAAACAGACAAAGGGCTATGGCACAGCAGAGGCAGGAAGGATAATTCCTTTTGGCTGGGATGAGGCAAAGAGGATCTTGGAAGACTTCATGGAGGAAGGGGTATGTGCACAGGGTTTTGAAAGTTGGGCGGAATTTGGAAATAAAGAAAAGCAGGACAGGGCGCCTGGGTGACTCAGTCAGCTAAGAGACTGACCCTTGATTTCGGCTCAGGTCATGATCTCAGGGTCCTGGGATCGAGCCCCACGGGAGGCCCCCTGGTCAGGGGGGACTCGTGCTCTCTCTCTCTATCAAATAAATAAATGAAATCTT
>NC_048223.1:117109633-117319092 GCF_002007445.2 Ailuropoda melanoleuca
GCTCCACAAAGCTGGGCGGCGACCCAGGAGCATCACCGTGTTTCTGCTGTTCTGTCCTGCTCGGCGACACAGACACGGGAAGTGGAGCTGTGGGGCTCTGAGCCTTCCCCAGCATGTCATCCTGAAAACAGAGGCCCACGAATGGATTGGCATCACTAACTAGAACTCAGTTTATCCCAATTTCATTCTCCTGAAGGATGTGATTGAGTCATAACATTTCTGTGTCACCCATTTATTTTTATCCCCTAGAGTCACGGTGAGGGTTAATTTTATGTGTCAGCTGGGGGGTCTAAGAGATGCCCAGAGAGGTCGTAAAACATTCCTTCTGCGTGTGTCTGCGAGGGTGTTTCTGGAAGAGATTAGCATCAGATCAACACACGGAGTAAAGAAGATGGTCCTCCTCGGGGCCGGTAGGCGTCGTCGCGTGTGTTGAAGGCCTGGATAGAACAAAAAGGCAGAGGAAGGGAGAATTTGCTCTCTGCTTGAGCCGGGACATCCATCTTCTCCTGTCCTCAAACACTGGCATGCCTGGTTCTCGGGCCTTCGAAGTCAGACCAGGACTTAACACCAGTAGGTCCCTTGGTTCTCTGGCCTCCAGCTAGCAGACAGCAAACAGTGGAACTTCCCAGCCAATTGTGTGAGCCAATCTCTCAGAATAAATGTCTTTCTGTCTCTCTGTACCTATCTTATTGGCTCTGTTTCTCTGGAGAACCCACACTAATACAACCATCGTGCTTTTAGCTGCTTACAAGATAAAAGTAGGCCCATGTGATATTATGCGGCAGAGTTCTCTCAGTTTGCTAACCTTTAGGGAATGCCTCAGTTTCTTCACAGTAAAGGAAACAAGAAACTATCACCACATATGCACAGTTAGTCAAAGAGCCAGAGAGAACATAGGCTACTCCCAGCCACCCCAGCGAATCCAGTGTTCACCGGCCAAGACCTTGCTAAGAGCCTGCTGTGTGTAAGACACTGTGCATGGCCCTTTGCGAGCCACAAATATAACGAAGCCTTTATCCCTGTTCTGAAGAACTGGAGAGTTCCAGTTCAGAACCCAACATGAGGTACCCACTGATCTATGATGCAAGGGAAAAACAGACAAAGGGCTATGGCACAGCAGAGGCAGGAAGGATAATTCCTTTTGGCTGGGATGAGGCAAAGAGGATCTTGGAAGACTTCATGGAGGAAGGGGTATGTGCACAGGGTTTTGAAAGTTGGGCGGAATTTGGAAATAAAGAAAAGCAGGACAGGGCGCCTGGGTGACTCAGTCAGCTAAGAGACTGACCCTTGATTTCGGCTCAGGTCATGATCTCAGGGTCCTGGGATCGAGCCCCACGGGAGGCCCCCTGGTCAGGGGGGACTCGTGCTCTCTCTCTCTATCAAATAAATAAATGAAATCTTTAAAAAAAAAAAAAAAGAAAAAGAAAAAGAAAAAGCAGGACAGGAGTATCAGGAGCTTTCTTGGGTAGTTAGCAAGGACCATAACCAATGCTGGTAGCAGGGAGCAGAGGGGCACTTCCCAGGAATTGAAACAGGACTGGAGGGTCTGGCGGGCAGGGAGGCCAGAGGCCGAGGGGCCAGACCGGGTGGGAGACATGTCAGTCAGCTTCCAGAAGACAAGCAGGACCTCAGGAGGAATGGGGAAGAACAAGCAAGCTCACGAGCTGGTGAAACAGACTCCAGATGCCTGTTTCTGCATCGGCTGAGTCTGAAGGTCTGGGGCAGGCGATCAGGAAGGAATGACGGACACAAAGTTGGAAAGAGTCCAAAGGGACAACTTGGAAGCTGCCTCTGCCTCTCCCTGAAACCTGCACTGACCTCTCTCATCTCCAAATTCAAAATAGGCCTCTGCCTCGAGACACTTTACTTCCACCTTTAATGCATTATCGTAATATACTGATTTTGATAGAATCAGACACATCTGCTGGCAGATTGTGACAATAAACATATGCATCCATGTTTGCCACATGAACATGCCTCCTTATACATGGCCCTTCTGCAGTCTGCAACCTACACAACCGTGCGCAGTGACCGTAACACACACACACACACACACACGTGCGCACACACACACGCACACAAACACTTTGGGGCTCAGGCTAATTCTTGAGCATTCTAAAAGCTGCACGGTTTTCNGTGCGCACACACACACACGCACACAAACACTTTGGGGCTCAGGCTAATTCTTGAGCATTCTAAAAGCTGCACGGTTTTCTTAGAAATTGTGCCAAGTGTCCTGGACTTACTGCAATTTTCTCAAGGCAGTAGTTTCCTGGACAGCCACCTCAAAGCGTGATGTAAAAGACACTGGACAGCAGCCTTTATATTCCTTCCAGGGTTCCGAATTCTTTTCCCTCTGGTCTCCTAGGAACCTAAAAGGCCAACATTGCTCCCAGCCTTTAACTCAAAGTGCTAAGAGCCCCTGTTGAAAGTCTCAAGTGTCCGGGGAGAAGGTACTGCACAAATGGTTTATAAACCGTCCTACTTTACGTTTAGCTCCTGAGAGGCCCCGAAGGACTGGCACCCAGGGTGGAAGCATTAGGGAGGGAAGGGGGAGGAGAGAGGCAAGTGTTCCAAGTACGCTGCTGTGAGGATACAGGACAAGTGTCAGAGAGCAGGTAGAGAGATGCGGAAGGCAAACATCTCACATATCTTGCCATCCGTGGGCCCCGGCCAGAAAGTACTTTTTGGATGGATTTGTCACTGCAGAGATGTTGACAGTCCTGGCTGGAATAGAAATTACAGCAAGGACAGAAAGAGGAACCTCCAGGGGAGTCTGGGTGGCTTAGGCTGTTGGACGTCCGACTTTTGATTTCGGTTTGGGTCGTGATCTCAGGGTCGTGGGATCGGGCCCTGAGTTGGGCTCTGGGCTCGGTGGCGAGTCTGCTTCTCTCCTTCTCTTTCTTTCTCCCTCTACCCCTCCCCCCACTCATGCTTGCTCTCTTTCTAAAATAAGTAAATAATAGATCTTTAAAAAAATTAAAAAAGAGGGGCGCCTGGGTGGCACAGCGGTTAAGCGTCTGCCTTCGACTCAGGGCGTGATCCCGGCGTTGTGGGTTCGAGCCCCACATCAGGCTCCTCTGCTAAGAGCCTGCTTCTTCCTCTCCCACTCCCCCTGCTTGTGTNCTCTCTCTTTCTCCCTCTACCCCTCCCCCCACTCATGCTTGCTCTCTTTCTAAAATAATTAAATAATAGATCTTTAAAAAAATTAAAAAAGAGGAATGCCCAAGAAAATGTCAATGGCAGCAGTGAGTCTGTCCACAACAAAAGAAGGGTACCCCTGGTCCCGCAGTGTAGGCCAGGGAGGGTCAGTGGGAAAGGACCCTATAAGAGTGCCCAGGCCGGTGTCGGGGAGAGACAAAGGACAGAATGGACAGGAGCTGAGGTGGNTATTTAAAAAAAAAAATTAAAAAAGAGGAATGTCCAAAGAAAATGTCAATGGCAGCAGTGAGTCTGTCCACAACAAAAGAAGGGTACCCCTGGTCCCGCAGTGTAGGCCAGGGAGGGTCAGTGGGAAAGGACCCTATAAGAGTGCCCAGGCCGGTGTCGGGGAGAGACAAAGGACAGAATGGACAGGAGCTGAGGTGGGCGGCATGGTGAGGAGGCCATCCTTGATTACCAAAGGCACTTATAAGTTCTACTCTGAGTCCCAGGAGATGGTTAGATGTGAAAGGGTCCTATGTTCTTGCATCCCCCCCATAACATCCCAGTTTCCAGTTTGGGAGCCAGCAGAGGAGAACACATGGCAGGATTAGAAAAAGAAACCGAAGCACACCTCTCTGTCTTCTCGGGGGTCCTCCAACCTCAGTGTGCTTAAGAAAACTGGGTTCCCTACATCCAGAATCTTCACCGTCAATGCCTATTCCTATCGCGTTGGTGCAGGGGGACCACAGCCACACTTAGGAAACACTTGGAGGCAGAGAAGAACACCCAGAAAGCTTCGGGCCCCTGGAGAGGAGGGATGGTGAACAAAATGCACTTATCCCACGGGTAATGCACAAAACTGGGTCCCTGCCCCAGCCCAGCAGGTGCCCTCGGGATGAGTTTGTCGCTGCAGAGGTCCTGACACTCCGGGCTGGAGTGGAACATCTCCAGGCGGGCCAGCTGTGCCTGGGGTGAAGGAAAGTGGTTAGCACCCTCTGGCTCCTTCAGCTCTGTGTGCTTCCCCGCCGGCTCCAGAACCTCTCGAGGTCACCCGGGTTAGCACTGAGGTCCCTGGCACCGCCCTCATGAATGCAAGGACATTCATTTGGGGCATGTTTCGATTTTCTTCTCTGCTTTTCTTAGCAAATCTCCTTCCAACAGCTTCAGACAAAGGCAGTCAAGATGAAAGCGTTTCAGAAGCACTTACACAATAATCCTGTCACTCGTGGACTTAGAAAACAGATCAGCTTTTCCCGAGGATGTGACAAGCCAGAGTGTGACCTATTAACTGTTGTCAAACCCTTCGCTAGAGCCTGGAGGGTCCTCCAATTCGAGCCAAGCCCCTTTAAAACCACCCCTCGCAACCCTTGTCTCAGAAGTGCCCACCTCGGCCCCGCCAGCCCAGCCAGACAGCTGCTTATTCACGATGTGCTTTTCCGAAGACATTGCCAACCAGCGCCCTGTGATGGAGCTTGCTTGGGAGTCAATGAACACAATTTCAATCAGCTGCTGCAGATGAAAATGTTAATAACTTTGCACTTTCTCCCTATATGGAAACACACATATATACACCCTCGCCTCCCACAAATCCCGTGCACATTAGATACTAAAAACAAACAGAAAATTCCTGGCAATATATTTTGTGATACATTCTACATCTTCGCAGAAAGTGACATGACAAGTTGGAACTTGCCTACATACATCTAATAATTTTCTTTTTGAATTGCACAAGGAACCATCATCAAATGATCGCTTTTTACTTATAGAAAAGAGTCAAAACAGACTCTCTTTTTCAGGCTTACATCAGAAGCGTCATGTTGATCTGGGCTAAAGATGGCTAGCACCTTTTCTCCCGATGAATGCCTGAGGCAGTGGGCTTTCTCTGGAGTCGTCATCCTAAAAACGTCTGGCTGGAAGAGACAGGCAGGGTGTCTGAGGTCGGGAGGATGTGCCCTGGGGTCAAAGCGTTTGCTATAGCAGCAGCACCTTCCCATGAGAGTAAACCCAGGACGCCTTCAGGACTGCCCTCTGCGTTCTTCTCAAAGCCTCAGTCTTCCCATTCAATTAAACTCGGTTATAAAGACATGAGAAGTTCACAGCAGACAGAGGGGACCCCTTGAATGCCTCTGAGCTGCATCACCCAGGCTCAAAGAAATGTTAGACTTTATCTATGTCTGATCTTTTCATTTTTTTTCTCTGAACTTAGGTGTTGTTTTGGCTTAAAGATAGATACGCCCCTGGGAGAAATGTGCCTATTTCTCCGTTGATCTGAAGGCTATTCTCACCTCTCAGTGAGAGAGAGCACCCTAGGCTTGTTCACTCAGACACCAGCCCCATGCCCCAATGCTGACTCATGGAAAACCACCAGTTCTTAGATCTTCTCTCTGGATGGCACCAGCTCTGCTCCCCTTGTTCCCTCGGATGGGAAAATGTCTCAGGATTGTGTGCCTTCTCTTGATCCCACAAAGCCTGGTTTAGGCTGGGAACCCACTGTTTCTTTTCTGTAAGGCAGTGCCCTGAGCTGTTCAGGGTTGCACCTGGTTCTAGTCCAGTCCGGCAGAATCCATGCGGCTGCTAAGATCCTTCCCTTCTAGTGAGATCCATGTGCTCTCTGTGGGTTCATGAACAGCACCTGCAGAGACGTGAGAGCGCCACGCGCTGGGGCTTATGGGGTACCAGGGGTAGGTGCTGGCTGGCTGGGAGGTCCACAGGCACGTTGTCCTGCAGGATTCATGGACAAGCCTCTTGGAGCCCGCAAAGTCAGTCGGGAGGATCTGGGCCAGCTGTTGAGACCCGCAGGCTGGCTGCTGTGATTTGTAACCCTTTCTCTCTGCTCCTGGCTGTCCCTGATGGCCCCCAGGTGATGCAGCTGTGCTGATCCCTTTAGGGCTCTGCGTGGGACAGGACTGAAATGGGCCTCCTGGGTATCATCCTGCAAGGGTGAGGAGGCCAGGGGCTCACCTTGCTCTCATTTTCCCCCATGGGAGAAATCACAGGCTGAGGGGACCTCTTTTGGCACCAAGACATGTTACCTTAGGTGGGGGTGACATGGGTAAAGTTGTTCCTTATTCTTCTTACACTCTTCATTGCACCACCAGGTGCTGGAATCTCAGCTAAACTCCACAGTCCCCCACAAAAGCATTCTCATTGGGTGGCGGTTGCCAAAACCGGTGTTTTTCCGGGACTGGGGGTAGGAAGGGACGGTGAGGGCCGGAGCCTCCTATCCTGCCATCTTGCTGACGTCATTCGTATACTTCCTTTCTTTTTCTTATAATGGCTTTTACTTACTCTTGTTTGTTGGTTTTCTAAGGTGAAAGATGAGGTCATTGGTTTGAGACCTTCCTTCTTCTCCAATGCAGGTATTCAG
Source organism: Ailuropoda melanoleuca (assembly GCF_002007445.2). Lineage (NCBI taxonomy): Eukaryota > Metazoa > Chordata > Mammalia > Carnivora > Ursidae > Ailuropoda > Ailuropoda melanoleuca. The sequence continues at coordinate 117,116,145 of NC_048223.1, forward strand.
CGCTGTCCATTTCCCCCTCAGTACTGTTTAATGACATCTTCCAAAGTTTGATAGGCTGCATTTGGATTTTCATTCCATTGAAACATTTTCCTAATTTCCCTTTTGATTTCTTTTTAACCAAGAGTTTATAGAGAAGTCTGTAACTTAGTTTTTAAATATTTGGTGACTCTCCATATAATGCTGTCATTTTTTTGTCTAATTTAATTCCATTTTGGTCAAAGCACATACTTTGTGTGACTTGACTCTGTTTAAATTTATTGAGAATGTCCTATGGCCCAGAATACAGTCCTTAGAAACTGTAATATGGGTCCTTAAGAAATAATATTCTGCTGTTGTTGAGTGGGGTCTTCCCTAGGTGTCAATGAGATCAAGTTGGTTAACAGTGGTATTTAGACTTTCCCTCTCCTTAGTGATTTTCTGTCTACTTCTTTGGTCAATTGTTGACAGAAGGGCACTCAAAACTCTCTCAATGTGGATTTCTCAGTTGCTCCTGAAAGTTCCATCAGTTCTGCTTGTGCAATTTGAAGGTTTGTTATTAGGTAACTAGAGAGCTAGGATCACTATGTCCCTTAACGAAATGGCCATTTTTTTTTCATTATGAAATGGCCTTTATTTCTCACCTTATTCTTTGCCCAGAAATCTGCTTTGTCCTATATCGACTTAGCCATTCCAACTTTCTTCCCATTGGTGTCAGCGTAGTATATCTCTTCCATCCTTTCACCTTTAGCCCCTTTGGGTATTTGTATGTAAAGTACATTTCTTGTAGACACGATATTCAATATGACAATTCCTGCTTTTAACTGGGTGTTTACATCATTTACATTTAATGTACTTGGTGATGTGGTTAGATTTGAGTCCATCGTCTTATTATTTGTTTTCTATTCCTTGTTCCCCCCTTCCTCTACTTTCTGCCCGCATTTTTAGATGAACTATTCTTGTTATTTCATTTTATCTCCTTTCTCGGTGTATTAGTCCTAACTCTTTGCTGTTATGTTAGTGGTCTATTCAGAGTTCATGGCATCCATCATTTAATTCATTGCAACTTTCCTTCAAGTGATATTAAGGTACTTCACTGATTTTACGAGATTGTTTCAATAGTATGCTCGTGTTTCTTTCTTCCCCGGCATTGACTGTCACACGTTTTACTTTCACACGTGTCACAAGCCTCACACTAAATTGTTACTGTTTTGTTTAGTCAATGACTGCTTAAAGACATTTAAATTCCATGAAAAAAATGAAAACCTTATTTAACCACCTAGTTACAATTTTCCATGCTCTTCATTCCTTGCCAAGATCCACATTTTCATCTGGTATCCTTTCTTTCTGCCCAAATAACTTCTTTTAATATTTTTTTGTAGTGAATGTCTGCTGCTGATGAATTCTTCCCACATTTGTATATCTGACATTTCCAGATTTCACCTTTGTTTGGGAAAGACATTTTTTATGGCATAGAACTTTAGGTTGACAGATTTTTTTTTCTTTCAGCTCTATAAAGATGTTCTACTCTCTTGTCACTTACATGGCTTCTGACAAGAAATCCGCAATGATTCATACCTTTCTTCCTCTGTAGAAAATGTAATACTTTTCTCTAGATACGTTTAAGATTTTTTTACTTAAAAAAAACACTTTTTTAAAACTTTTGAGCAATTTGATTATGATGTGCTTTGTTGTGGTTTTCTTTAGGCTCCGTGTGCTTGGGTTTTGCTGAGCTTCTTGGATCTCTGGTTTTATACTTTTCATGAAATTGGGAAGTTTTTCAGACATCATTTCTTCAAATATGTTTCTCTTTTCTCCACTTTTCCTTTCCTTGGGGATTGTAGTTTCTGTTATATTCAGTCTCTAATGTTCTCCCACAGCTCACAAATACTTCCTTCATTTAAGAAAAAAATAATTTTTCCTTTAGTGTTTCATTTTAAAAATTTCCATTGATATCTTCAAGTTCATGAATCCTTTCTTCTGCAAGATCTAATCTCATCCAAAGTATTTTCATCTCACACATAGTAGTTTTCCTTTTTGGAGTTCAATCTGAGTCGTTTTTATAACTCCCATGTACATCTTTACTTAATTTTTAAACATATGGAATACATATAACAAGTGTTTTGATATTCTTATCTCCTAATTCTAACACCTGTGTCAACCCTGAGTTGGTTTTGATTGATTGGTTATTCATTTCAGGTCATATTTTCCTGCTTCTTTGCATGCCTGGTTATTTTTGCTTGAATGCCAGACATCACACATTTCACCTTCATGGGGTGCTTGATATTTTTATATTTCTGTAAATATTCTTAAACTTCATTCTCTGACACTTAAGTTATCTCACAATAGTATGGTCCTGCTGGATCTTGATTTTAACGTTTGTTGGGTGGGACCAGAGATGTACACAATCCAGAGACACTTATTTTCCAGAACTGATGTAAGACCCTTTAGTGCACTCTATCCAAGGCCCTGTAAAGCAAGAAGTTTTCCAGTCTGCCTGGTGGAAATGGACACTTTTCCCAATCCTGAATGTATACTGGGTTCTGTCACCTTTAATTCTTTTACCTAGCTTTTTTGGCAGAGAGAGGGGGTGGGGGTATTTGAATAGTTTCTTTGTACACATACAATGATCACTAATCAGCTAAATATTTGCAAGGGACCCTCTTCAGGTTTCTGGAATTTTCCTTGTGTTCTGCTCTCAATTCCCTGGCATTCTGTCCAATGAATGTTAGTTTCTTCGGTCTCCACAGATTTTCAAATCTATCTCTTCAACTCAGGAGTCCACTAAACTCTACCAGGTTATCTCTCCCGTGCCAGAATCTGGAAACTCTCTCCAGGCAGTAAGCTGGGACAATCATAGGGTTCACCTGTCTCGCAGGCATCACTGTCCTTCATTGCCTGATATTCATTGTTTTGAAAACTGTTGTTTAATATATTTTGTTAGTTTTTTGGTCACTTCAGGAGAGTAAATTCAGTTTCTTTTATTCCATTTTGACTGCAAAAGAAAGTCCCTGCCCAATACCCTTTTGAATAAGTATCTTTTGTTCTATATATATATCCTCTAGAGTCAAGGTCTATTGCTTAGCAACTAAGAACTTGTCTGATGCATCCTGTTTGAATCCATCAGTCTCTCCAAAGGGCAGAATCAGACTTCCCATCTTTTCCTGTTTCAAATGTTCTCTTTCTTCCCTTTGAACTGCCCATTAAGATCCTGTTACTTGTGGCAGATGCCTCTACCCCTCAGGTGATTTACACACTTGGATAAATGACTTTCACCCTCTGTGCTCCCATCACACGTCCCTTCAGCTCACTAGCTATGCTCCATCCTTTAGGGCTCTGCTTAAGTGACAGCTTCTTCAGGAGCACATTTCCTAACCCTTAGATTTCACTGGACCTCCCTTGACAAATATCCCCATAGTTTCCTGTAGCTCCTTATCATTTTTGTTTCTTCCACTTAATTGTAAAGATTTATTTTTTAAAAATCTGTGTCCTCCATTCAATTGTAAGCTCTGGGATGGCAAGGATCCTCTGTCCTGCCTTTGCTTTATTCCCTTTGTTGTGGAAGGACCACAGTGTGTACTTAATATTTGTTACATGAATGAATCAATGAGTGAATGAATGAATAAATGAATGAATCATTCACATGTAAGATGATAAGATGGGATCTTCTGTGTTGATTGATCACTCTGGTGGCTCTTGGTAAGTGTTCTGTTTATTTGATAGCTTTATCATTCAACAACATTATCAACTTTAATTGTAGGGAGATTGGGATTCCCACAGCAGGGAGTAGAGGGTAATTTACTAACCGAGAGTGATTTCCTGGGTCCACCACCATGTGAAATAAGCTTTGTTTCTCCAGAGGGGAAAAGGACACAATGTCCTAGGTCAGAATTGGAAGGGAACTTCAGAAATCAATGCGTTTGCCCCTTTTTTCTACAGAGATGAAACAAGGATAAGACTTGTTGAGGTCACCAGGCTATTTGGTGGCAGAACCTGGACTAGAAACAAAACCTCCTGATTTTCTATCTTGTGCTCTTTCCAGCCCCCAACTTCCATACTGCCCCCCATTCCTAGACCAACTTGAAATATAGCCGGGGGAAATGGAGTGCTATAAATAATTTCTGGCTGTAACGGTGCCATTGGTTTGCTGGACTTGCTTTTCTGCAAAAGGGAAAAATGATAGCAATGCACATCTTCCATACAGGAGTGCATAGCCTAATAAATCCATGCAACTGGAACTCTGAAACAACCCAAATGTTATACATTAATAATAGTAATGGCCACGAGCAAATATTTATACATACAACCATCTGCAGGTGCAAGCTGAAGCCAAACTATTTGAAAAGTAAGAGTGAGCTTTATTTGCAGGGAAGGATTTTCACCCAGCATGCTGCTCCCGACTTTTAACTTATCCTGGAATTGCTTTTGCTAACCAACCATTCTTCAGCAAAAGTTTTATTGTTCCTTTTTAATAATAGCCTAAGCAACTATTCTTTTTTTAATGTAAAGTCCTGGAACTTAACAAGCTGATTAAATGATAGAGACATCTCTTGCTTCTTTCTGTGCCTCTGCTGTCTTCTAGATCTTTCTGCTCCTCCAATTCTTAATGAGTATGTTATCTAGAACACCAGCCCAATAGAGGTCATCATAAAACAAGAACGAGATAAGCTTACTTCCTCTCCACACTGTTAGTCTCTGAACACAGCTAGATTATTTTGAGGCTTCCTGCCTGGAGAGGTCATGTGGTGCAGCCCACACACTGTCCATGAACTTCTTTTTCCTGGAAAATGAGTCCATGGTACTGGGGAACAGTCATCTGTCTGAGTAGACATGTGCCCCTCAACGATCTCGTCACAAGTAAAACTCTGAGCCTAAAAGTGAGGCATGGGCAGGGGCTGCCATGCTGTGAACAATGTACAACCTACATAAGCAAAGGTGGACATGAGCCTTATAAATTGAACACATCTCTAGAAATATCTTTTCCCTCCCTGACACAGGCCATCAGTAGCAAGTGATAGGTTTTTGTTTCTTAGCTTTGATATCCCAACTCTTTATTCACATTTTTATTCTTGAACCATTAAAGAAGAGAGAAGAAAATTCTGCAGTTCTTCTGTGTTGTGGACTAAATGTTTGTGATTCCCCCCAAGCTCATATGTTGAAATTCTAACCCGCAAGGGGATGGTATTAGAAGGCAGGGCCTTTGGGGGATGATTAGGTCATGAAGGTAGAGCCCTCACGAAGGGGATTAGTGCCCTTATAAAAGAAACCCCAGAGATCTTTCTTGCCCCTTCCACTATGTGAGGACAGAGTGAGACAATGGAATAAAAAGACGTCTATGAACGAGGAAGCAGCCCCCATCAGACACTGAATGTGCTGCCACCTTGATCTTGAACTTCCCAGCCTCTGGAACTGTGAGAAGCGAATGTTTGTTGTTTAAGTCACCCAGCCTGTGGTATTTTTTGTTATAGCAGCCTGAACAGACTAAGACATTCTGCAATCAGCTTTCCAGAGGGGAAGATTTTACACCCAGAGTATTGGATAAAGAGCTCGGAACTGGAAGCAGGCCTACACAGGTTGGAGGATTCACGTCATCATTTACTGTTTAAAACTGGGCAAGTCATGTAATTTCCCTGAGCCTGAGTCTACTCCTCTCTAAATGTAAATAACAATTCTTGTCCTCAGAGCAGGAGTAAATTGAACTTGATAAAGTATGTAAGGCACCGGGCACCGTGTCTGGCGCGAGGCAAGTGCTTAATAGATGAAAGCTGTCATTAACCAAGAACATTTTGTGCAAAGTAGGTGCTCGATATATGTTTTTGATTGTCATTGAATTCAGCTAATGTGAACACAAAACAGGTTTCTTGGGAAAATCATGTACTTTTCATTTGGTGAACTACACTCCGATGCTATTTAACATCATCTCCTATCTTCTCATGTGAGCCTTACATTAGTTAAATCTCCTTCAAGGTGCTCCTTTGTCATATTGTCATATAAAAGAATGGTTATTGTTTTGATAGCAGGCTCAGGTTTTGAAGGAAAACACAGAAAAGAGTAAAGGAGGGAAAGCACACCCTTCTTCCCAGTCATTGACAGAGTCAACCTGGGGAATCAGAGAGATGACAGATGTTGGAGACAGATGCCCAAATATCCACTCGGTAGTCAGGCTTAATGAACTAACACAGGAAGAACAATTAGAGAATTCATTAATTATACTCTAGGTTCAATTCCATTGTTAACTCTAATCCTTTATTTGGGCTAATGACTTCAGCTTTTCTTATAATAATTTGTGCCTATCAATGAATGATTACGTCTTCAAATTTCTATTATCGTCTAAGATTCACACTGTATGTATAACTTTCTAATTCTAAAAAGACCTAACATGTTTCTAAAGATACATAAAATATGTCAAGATAGCATCAATTTGGAGAAAAACAAAATAAGAACACAAAATGGGGCAAGGAATGAAGCTTATAAAAAATGTGTGCGACAAAGTCTCATACACTTGCCTCAGGTTCAATTTTATAAGCAGGGATAGCTTGGATAGGTCAGCCAATGAAAATCAACACACAGACTCTCGTTTAAACATCCGCCATAATAAATGCACTCAAATTCAGTAGTTTGCTAATTGTTTATTCTTGAAAAATAATATATTACAGGGTATCCTGTATTCCTTAACAGCCTACTGTAGAGACCAAAACAGAAATTCCTCCAGTTAGTGAAATATAATGGAAGTTTCATTTTTGGTCACTTTATGTACTCCAGCCAGCTTCTGAGAGGAGGGTAATGAGATTCTGAGCTCCTAACCTCTAAGACGCCCAGTCTTACTCTTGAACTAACACATATGCACTCATTTGCATACTCTCTTTCCCTTTCTCTTGAGCAAGCCACTCTCTGACACAAGGAGCCTCCTTGCTAGGCACGGAAACTGTTTCAAGATGTTTCAAGCCAAGAAATGACCACCTGCATGCATTCTGGTTAAGACTTTAAGTTATCCTACCACTCAAGTCTTCCTGAGGAAAGTTCAAAAGGTGTTCATCTGAATCATTCATGCTTTTGTTATCCTTGACCTAAAGAAATCTGGTACATTTTTTTTTCCCAGCGGGGGCGGAGGATGTCCAACTTCATACTTGAAAATGTAAAAAAAAAAAAAAAATCACATATGTTCCAATATTTCAATCATTATATCGATTTTACTGTGTTATAAAACTGCATATTACTTATCAGCTAAGTTTTAACATGAAGTATGGTCAAATAAAGTTTATAAATATCTGTTATTTTGATCAAAAGAGATTTATATATAAAAATAGGATTACACATAAATGTGTCATTTTATTTTTTACATGTATACAATTTCATTTGCTTCCGGAAGCGAAAGTAGCAAATAATAAAGCTTAATTTACTTCTAACCTGGTTTGAAATGCCTGCGTTAGAAAACAATTACAAGTAGCAGAATTTTATTTGTATTTATTAGTATGGAAACTTTTATTGTGATTTCAGGGCCAGAACATGCATGACACGTGAGAAGACGCACCTTCATCTGTGGGGCGAGAAATGTGCAAATCGGCATCAATACAGAACTGCTGAAGAAAAAAATATATAGTGTGGGTAATTTCACCTTTGCAAGCTGGGAGCCATTAAGTAATGGCTCCCTCCGCTCCCCCACCCCCTTCGGTGAAACACAGCCTGAACATTGGGCCCATGTTTTCCAGAAGAATGTGCCCCACTGCCCCTTGGAAACTCCGTTTCGTTTACTTGGTTCAGTTAGTTAATGACGGTCCATTTTGTCTCAAACATCCAATTCCCTTTCATCAATCATGTCTTTTTGGACTGTCAGTTTCAGAGCAATGATTACCAACCCTTTCCACGCAGACACCCACAGACATTCTCGGAGAGAGACCCCAGATCCTCTTCTCCATGTAGGATTCCTGGGGACCCACTTCCCTCCAAATGGAAAAAAATGAGCTATGTGAACAGTGGAAACTCCCCTGGGACATGGATGTCGGGGACTCAAGTGTTAATCTAGAAATTCTTATTTGGTGCTGGAAACGAGCGTTGTAATAAGATGGTTTTTTTATACAATGCAAACGTCAGGAATACAAAACACTGTCAACCATGAAAATAAGATTTAATTTGGAATCACAACACACAGGGTTTTTTCCACTTTAAATTCTTCTTATTCAATCATATTTGTTATAAATATTCAATAGAAATGCAGTTTTCCAGGACTGAAATGGTCTTTAATGAAGCAAGCCATGTGTGGCTTTTCAGTCAAGCATTTTCATGCTTGGCTAACTGTCAGTACGTTCATGTTCCCTTCCCAAAAAATATTCTTTGTGACTCTGCTTAGGTCTCCGAAAAGCAACGTATTCTCTGGAGACTTCAGGAATCATCTACACATCACAATTCTATAGACTTCAAATGCATGAAGCATTTGGATGTGCTGTAACCCAGAGGCAGACCTTCCATTTAGACATGGCCACCCGTCCACACGTCACTACGATTCATTCAGCCCCGTGTGAGCACTTGCCTAGAAGCTGGAGCCAAGCCACTTGTGCAACCTGTTGTTTAACTTTGGGTAAATTACTTGCCCACAGAAGGCCCAAGATGTCTGATCTTCAAAAATATGAAAATGGAGCTCAGGAAGAGTTCATCAGAATACTGCCCTCAGGCCAAATCCAGCCCGCTGCCTGCTCTGGTAAATAAAGTTTTATTGAAACACAGCCATGCTCATTGGTTTACTATTGTCCGTGACTGCAAGGGCAGAGTTGGGCAGTTGTGACAGAGACTACCTACCTGGCGGACAAAGTCTAAAATATTTACTATCTGCCCATTAACAGAGTAAGTTTGCCAGCTCTGGACTAGACATTTTTTTGGGTCTTTTCCAAGCCTAGAATTCTTTATATATTTCTCTAAAACACCTAATTCTTATATATTAATCCTTTCAATCCCCATATATTTACCGGGCTTCTCCTATGAAGTATGCTTTGTGATGCTTCAAAAGATACGTATAATACATTAACCAAACTTTGTAATAGTTTCTTTTTCTTATAGGATTTAAATTATATTAACAGCTCTTGGAAATATCCAAGGCACTATTTTGGGGCAAATGTCTTATGATTTGATTATCATTGGTAAATAGAGCGTATCTTTTTTCCTGCTAAAAACGTTGAAGAAGTTAAAAAAAAAAAACACCGTATGGCACAGGAGACTTATTGCATTAAGACATCATTTTAACAGATTGTTTAGTTTTGGTAATATAATTTGACATCTAAACATAAGCTGAGAGGGATCTCCCTCAAAACCTTTGATAATATGATTCATTGTCAAATGTTTGTTTTGCCTATCTGGCACTCATTAATTAATTCTTTTTAATATAGCTTGGATTTACTGATTTTGAAAAAGAGAATTATTCTTATTGATGTTGCTAAAATATCCAGGTGGCTTGAATTTCACCAACTAGATAGTTTAATCTAGCACATTTGTGTAGCCCTAATCAAATCTTTACTAACAGATGTGAGAAGCCCAGTACTGGAGCTAATGTTTGTGTCTCTATGATAATTAAATTAGCTCAATAAGGAAAATAAATAAACAATAATGACCAAAATTTTTCCCTAAACTTGTATTATAGTCTTTAAAACATTTCCCCCCCCCCACGGAGCCTTTCAGTAATGAAATACAAAATGAGAATTTTTAATTTAAAGATATATATTTATTTTTTTAAGAACTAGTCATGTACTAAATTGCTTACAATCAGGCAATCAAGTAGCACTTCTCTTACCAAAAAAAGCAAAACCTTTAACTCAGCCAAAATTCAGAATTAAGGTTTCTCAACAAATTCATTATAAAGATGGAATAATCCTTTCTTTTGGCCAATAGTATAGGAAGCTTTTTTTTTTCTTAAGTATTATCTCTTCATAGTATTTTCTAATAGATAGGAAATGCCTTTCTCTGGTTGAATGATTATTTCCATATATAATTAGTTCCTGCTTACGACAGTACCGCGCTAATGTCATGGCTCAATGAACTGGCTTTATAATTCATTAATCATAGCTTTCATTGAGCTTTTGGCTCCAGGTGACAGTGCCCACCACAAGCCAAATAACTTCTCATTTAAAGGCAATTTGTACAAATAGGAAAGGTTAGAATTCTCACAGTCACCAAAGGATTGAAATGCGTTTTAAAAGCCAAGCTAAGGCAGTTTGTGGAAGGCAAGTTCATGGAAGAAAGGTGGCTAATAGGTGATGGCAGATGGCTTTCCAGGGAGCCCCTGGCGCGGCCGCCATGCGGGAAGCCATGTTGCAGCTGCAGATCAGAGCACATTTGATGGTGTTCCGTGTGACCATGGAGACAATGCCGCCTCTGTTCCTGTTCCCTGCGCTCTGACCTCGCTGGAGGCCAAGTGGTGTCACAGCTGCACTTGAGGGATGGTCAGCGGTGGTGGAAAGGGGGCCAGCGTGGTCCTCCCAGAACCAAGCCTGTCTCACCCCACTCACATGCCTGCAGGTGTGGCGACCTTTATTTGTGTATTCTACTGTATTTATTTATTTGCCTGGCTAATCAGCTTGGGATCACATTCCCAAGCTCGATGTGTCCCTTCTTTGTTCCTTCATAAAAGAAAGAAGGAAGGAAGGAAGGAAGGAAAGACTTCTAGTTTCTTTAGTTTCTCCAATAAATTGTCTTGTTTTAAGACGTCTTAGACAAAGAATAGAAATATGATTTGACCATCACTTAGAAAGTATATAGGGGTTTTGTTTAACATGTTATAGGCAAAGTAGCCCTGCAGTAAAGAAAGAGCCCCCACTCCTGCTCTGTGCTCTTAGTCTAATATATTCCCTGAACTTAAAAAGTTCTAAGACTAGGGTTCCTTTAGCTTGACTAGCGAAGTTGTGGGAAACGAATGTGCCAATTACTTTGAATTTTCAGATTGAATCGGAGATAAGGTATTTCCTATTTCATGCCAAGCAGCGTATTTGCCTATTAATTTTAATACTAAAATCAATGATGTGTGTCAGTGACTGGTCACCTAATGGGACAGTCCGGTCCTAATGCATTATTTATCTCACGTAATTCACATAATGAAGATGGAAAGAAGATCTCATGTGTCCCATTGCCCAGAGGAGGAAATCAAGGCTCTAAGACGAACCTGCCCAAGGGCGCTTAGAGTCAGTGGAGAAGCTGCCGTCAAGGGTGAAGCCAGCAGCATTTCTGCGGGGCACTTAGCCTCGGAGGTGGGGTTAACTTTCTGTGTTTAGGGAACCCATCCCTGCAGAGTGCAAGCTCTCAGTCAAGTTCACACCTGCAGCACGAAACCCACATTCGAGACAAGACCACCGGATTCCCACCGAGTGGCTAGAATGTGCCCAGCAGGCCTAGAGTGCACATTTAAATGAGCATTCTTTTAGTCTAAACAATTTATTATAACTAATTTATTTTAAATAGCTAAACTAATTCTTTCAGGAGCCTCTGGTTTATAGAACTGACCATACGTAGAGCAGAACTAAGCATGTATAAGACAATGTGAACTATTGACAGTATTATAGACCGAATTCATGGAACAGCTCAAGAAATTTGAGTAGGGTGTGTCGATTAGATACCAGCAGTGTGCTGTAGCAAGGCGACGTTCCTGATTTTGATTACGGTACTGCGGCTATGTCAGAGAATACTTTTACATAAGGGAAATAAACATTGAAGTATTTAGGAGAAAGGGACATCATGCCTACAATTTATTCTCAAATGGTTCAGGAAAAAATAAATATATCTCTATCATCTATCCATCCATCCATCCATCCATCAGGAACAATAAAGCAACTGTGATAAATGTGGACATTTTGCAATCTGGATCAGGGATATAAGGAACTCTTTGTCCTATTTTTGTAACTTTCCCATACATATAAAATTATTTCAAACTTCGAAATGTAATAAAAATAGAAACGGTAAAAAAAGTGAGCCTCGAGACCAGACATCCAGTTCCGGAGGGTGCAATGGCGGGAGTGTAAGTAAAATGCTGGAGTGTTCTGAGACAGATCACTGCAGGAAAGGTTTCTCTCCACATGTCTGGAACTTGGTTTCTGGAAGCCAAAAGGACCATAGAATCCTGACAGCTAAAATAGGATCCATTTCCCAGCCATTTCTTTGGCCACCAGAAAATGTCTCACCAAACAACGCATACCGACTTTAAAAAGCACGCTATTTTCAGATTAACTGCTCCAAGTATAATAATATGTAACCACAATTACATTATTGTCTTCCTTCTAGACAAATGTTTCTGTGTGCTGAATTTTCAATTTTCAGTACCAATTATTAAAATATTCCAATAAATGGAGGAGGAGAACCAACACCTTGGCTAAGATTAAGAAGCATTTTTGTGAACATGTATTTTATACCCAAGGAGAGGTAACGTACACATGGAAAGTAACTTCATAACTAAACTTGGAGTATAAAAGAACCATAAAATTTAAGAGCAGGTGAGAATATGAGTCTGGAAAAAGTAATATTCAACCTGTATTTCAATTCTTAATGTGTTGAGCGCTTAATGCTTTTTCAGGTTGCCCTCCGCGTTTGAGGGTTTTCACTAGCACGATTAAAAAAAAAAAAAAAGGAATTGAGGAGATGCAAATGTCAGCATATTACAAATAATGCTGGCATCTTCACGGCCCCTCCTGACTTAGCCCGGACACTAAGCACTTGACATTTGGGGTCTAGAAAGAGCCCTGGACTTAGTGGATCCAAAGCCCATTCCAGTCCTGAATCCGGGACCAATGCACAGTCTCCAGACTGCTACCCTCCTCTGGCCCTCAGTGTCTCCGTCTATAAAATGAGGTCGGTGTACATGACATTTGTGATAACTTGTGGCTCTCAGCCTCTGGCCTGCAACACTGAAGAGCTTACCTTGTTAGACAAAGGACATGAAATCCAGCATTCAGATTATACTGGACAGAAATTTTATTACATTTAATATTGCTTGAAAATGTTGAGCAACCAGCTAGAACTCAGAAGCCTTTGGGTTATGTGAATAGTGTTGTTTTAATGAGAATTTTCTTTCTAATGAGAGAAATTGACATGCAAGCAAATGTATTTTCTTCTTAGGTTGACTGTTTGAGTTAACTAAAAATAACTCATTTTTCTACTTTTCATCTACATTTAGGAAAAAAAAAAAAGTTCTTGTACTGGAAACATCATTAGAGGGTTTGGTAGTTCCATCTCTTTGCTCTACCTCCCAAGAAGAATTTTTTTTTCCTCCCAAGAAGAATTTAACTAAATCTTGAAAAGTCACCAAAATGCCAGTCTTTCACATGCCACCTTCAATATTTTTCCACCTGTACTATTATTTACTTAACATTTTTTTTCTTCTGATTCATTTTTTTTTAAATCTTAAATGCTTACAATAACCTCACGCGTACCAGTGGTAGAGATATTGTCCTTCAGGGTAACAATGCCCCAAAGGGTAGTGATGATAATATGCAGAGTTTGCCGAAAGTCCCCCCATTAGCTCATTTAATCCTTACAACAACCCCCAATTTTACAGATAAAAAAAATACAAGCTGACATCTATGGAACATAAGAACTAGGATGATCGGTAGGGGGAGAAAGGGATAAAGAGGGGGGGTAATCGGAAGGGGGAATGAAACATGAGAGACTATGGACTATGAGAAACAAACTGAAGACTTCAGAGGGGAGGGTGGGGGAATGGGATAGCCTGGTGATGGGTAGTAAGGAGGGCACGTATTGCATGGCGCACTGGGTGTTATACGCAACTAATGAATCATCGAACTTTACATCGGAATCCGGGGATGTACTGTATGGTGACTAACATGATATAATAAAAAATCATTAAAATAAAAAAAAATACAAGCTGAAAGAGGTTAACCGATTTGCTATAATCACGCAGTTAGTGATTAGTTAAAATTCAAGTTCAAATCTTCTCTTTATCCCGTGCTCTCCTTACTACACCAATAACATTACAGATTCTGAGGTTCATGCTCCATTTCTCTTCCTGAAAATATTTCCCATTTCAGCTGCGTTCTCTTTCCCCAGGGCTGCGAAAGGAAGGAATGTGCTAATCGAGAAGAAAATATCCAGGGTTATATATTTTATTTTATGACATATTATGCTCTAAACTATACTTTGTGTTCTATGCTAAGCAGTATAGATCATATGTTTGAGCTTTTTAAAGATGGAAAGTTCACACATCTTGGTTTGATTTCTGTTTCCAAACACTCATAAGCAGAAAGACCTGCTCTTTAGCTCCTAGAAATTGGACTTATTTCCTTGTGAATGCAAGCAAAATTGAATTCCTCTCTCCTTAAAGAAATCAGATAAGTTACTGATTGGAGCGAGATATTCTGATTTTCATTTATTTGTTTTTAGCATTAATCGTCTCAGTTGGTGAGTACGTCTTGGTTGAAAAGGAGTTAAAAATACAGTCAAAGAGATTTCCTTTCCTCCTTTCTTCCTGTGGATCATGACCTTTGCTTTTTTCAACTTCCTCAATTTAGATTCAGTAAATTGTCATAGAGCGCCACAACACCTGCTTCGGTACTTGAGAAATTGACTTTTCCTGCAAATTACCCTGATCAGTGACCTTGTCTTGGCTACCAAAGGGTTCGGAGAAGGAGGGAGGCTGTACGTGTGGCCATGCCCCAGCCCATGATTGGTATTTAGCGCTTTGAAGTTCACAGTTATCTATTTAATGTACAGAAACAAATACCACATTATAATCATCAACTGGAAAACCCAACTGTCGCCTCTCAGAGAAATAACATTTGATCTTACAAGGAATAGACTGCAGTATAATTTAAAAGCTTCCAGTTATACTTTTCTTGAAGAGGGGGACATTTGGTAGATTTGCCTTTTTGTTGTGAGTGACTACCTCCGTCAGGTCTCTGGGTGAGTAATCACGCACGAGTGATACGACAGGAGATAGAAACGTTCAGTCAGCACTCAGCTCGTGTCTTTCAAAGGTGCTTCTTTGGGAAGAAAATGTAAGATGGGTGCCTCCTGCCACACAGACTTTGGGCGAGATCAAAGGTCGCCCCTAGAAGCTCAAGAGGTAAAATTATATTTTTATCCTTTAGCTTTGATTTTTGGCGGCTTACTGCATTTTTAAAAAAATTAATTGCTCTGTCCAGCCAACAGGTGTTAGCCCTCAAGTGTGGGCCCAACGGCTGGCTGCTGGGCAGGCAGCTTAAAGGCCCATAATTCACTGCAACCTTGAGCTCCCTCAAATTGGTCCAGGAGAAAGTTCTAAAAGTACTTCAAGGCCAGATGACATGGGAACCTGTGTCCCTGTCAAATATCAAAGAAAAACAGTTAGACTGTAAAAATGTAAACTTATAAAGCATGCACTTAATTTTGACAAGCTTTTAGTATCAAGTTGCAGTTTTTAGGCAATAAGGCAGCTTAGGCTGAAATCGGCCATAGGAAGCGGAACCTGAAAGCTCATTTCGAATTATATGGGGAGCCCCCTGACTCATTTTTCCACATCTGTTCAGTTTAATTTAGACAAGGAGTTTGATGCACAATTTTAGGGAATCAAACTCACTTTTTACCTGTGATTCTTGTAATTCTCAAGAGCCAAAAAACATTTTTTTCCCCGTTTTCCATGAAGTTTCCTACAGGTTAACTGGCATTTTGCAATCGATTAAAACTCTTTTAAAATATTGTTTCGAACATTGTCATGCCGTAAATGAAAACACAAGCTTTGCTTTGCTTTTTTCTTCTCCTTTTTTTTTTTTCTTTAGACAACTAAAAGCACAGGGCTTAATAAAATATTTGACCTCATACTGAGTCGGCTTACAATGTCTCCAGAAAGCCTCATTTCAGCAGGGCCATCTGTGCCCTGTACCCGGAAGGAAGGGAGACCTCGAAAGCTCTAATACAAAGAACGTCCAGCAGCCATTTTCATGACGAGCGCAGAGCCCGGCATGGGGGGCCCATGCGCAGCTCTGGTCCGTCTCTGCGCGTGCAGATGCATTGTGGGTATGTCAGCTCATTGGGGTACAACAGAGAACTGATGAGGTTGGGGCTGTGAGTGTCCCGCAGGGTCCCCTTTTCCCTATTTCACCAACAAATGCTGTCCCCCTTTTGATCAGTCATGGAGGACAAAGTGAGTCCATGGTGGGGGTGAGAGCATATCGTGAGCTGCCTACTGAGTAAATACGTTAACTCGCCCATCTCACTGCATCTGGGGAAGGAGAGCTATCCCTGGGTACAAAATGGCAACCTGAAAAAAAGAAAATAGGACATGAAGGCCCTGTGTTTGCATTGGTGCTCCCTCGAGTTCCCTTCTGCCTGCCCAGCAGGTCTGGGGGTCCGTGAAAGACACTCTGGGAAGCGCCCAGGCAAGCTCAGTCCAACCCATTACACTGGCGAGTAAACTAGAAGGTTCTCCAGGCTTTCAAAAATATCCTGACTGCGGGGTTGGTTGTATTCCTGCTGCCTCTTTCCTCCCGCCCCCACTGCTCCAAAACACATTGGCTCGGGGACCAGGCTGCTGATACCACAATATGGTTTCTCACGTTGAAACGAGGCCGAGCTTCAGCATGTGAATTGTATTCTCCACAACATATGGTGGAGAAAACAGACAGTGGGAAGGGACGTGATTTGTGACTGTTCACCCCAATGTGCGTTCTATTGTGTTGCCAAAAAAGGATAGACTTAAATAAATTGCTCTTTTTGGAATTTATACTCGTGCCTTATTCTCATTTTTAAAAAATGAAAACGAAAATCCTCGTGTCCGTGTAGAAATTCCCGTTTATTTATGTGGTTCCCTGGCCTGCCCCCTCCTCCCCCTGACTTCCTTACCCCAGCAGAGCCAAAGGCATTTGGGATATGGAAACTGCATGTCCCTTTGCAGTCGAGATGAGCAAGAAACGGGGATGAGCTAAAAGGGGAGGGGAAGCAATTAGTGTGGAATCCTAAACTCCAGATTCTTCTCAGAAATTTTTATGGCTTTTCTTAGGCAGCTGAGGAGAGACTGGATTTACTTAGAGAAACTATTAAGCCTAGTGCGAATTAATTTTTGTTGGCCTACACTTTCCGTTTTAATTTTGTCTGTTGTTGAGAAAAAAATTAGTACCTTAATGCTGTCTAAACATAAATCTCATCTTCGATCTGTTAACATTCAGCTGTGGCAAGAACAATTAGATGAAGTGTTTTTTAAGTATTATTTACAAATACGCTTGCAAAAGAATGATTTAAAGAAGTATTTTCTTCAATGGATTTAAAGACAGGCAAGTGAAATTAATCAAGAGAGTCTTGCCATTCTTAATTTTATGGTTTGTTGCCGGGGTGGGGGGGGAGCCTGCCACAACCCTGATAGATAGCAGCACCATGTGAGTGCATCACAGTGCCCTCCAGAGAAGGAAGAAGCAAATGAGGCCAAGAGAAGATTGAGAACGCCTGCAGATCACAGAGACAGGCCGGAAACGATCCAGGGGTCACAGTGGACCAGACACAGAGCCACATACATAACCCTGCTTATAGATAAAGAAGTGAGGGGGTGGAGAGACGTAGGATAAGGGGTTGTAAAACGAGGAGTTTGGAAGAAAACGTTGGTGAACGATTCTGGTTCTACCAAAACGGAGAGATGAGGAAAGGTTTGAGGTATACCAAAGCAGAGCCACCAAATTTACAACAGGGTTGAAAACCCAACAAATGTGACAAGAAACAGCAGTGGGGATACAGAGATACAGGGTAGGCTCCTGCGGACCAAGGAATGCCCTCCATCCTGGCTCTCCCTAGGGGAGCCTGTGCTAACACGGGTGTCGAACTTGGGCAGGTGGCACAATGACCACTTATGGCGGTCAGTCAGCCCCTTCACCCTGATGTCCAGGGTGGGCCCAACCCATCTCTCCAATCAGTCCTACACTCCTCCTGTCTTATTTTCTCTGCTCGAGCCAGCCTGGACTCGCCCCTGTTTCCCCCCAATCCTATGCTTTCTTGACTGACCGGATAGAACTTCACCCATCTCCAAACATAAAAATCCTTTACATGCATTATTTAATATATTCCCCCCAACAGCCATGAATCCCATGTTAGAGATCAAGAAAGTGAAGCATCAGGATCTTAAGTAATTTCTCCCCAAGCTCGTCAGTGAAATCAGCCAGAATGCAAACCCTGCTGGTCAGACGTGAGAGCTCAAGCTCTAATCACAGTAACTTGCCGTGTGAGGAATTTCAATGACACACTTTCAGTCTGTCTTCTAAAGAAGCATGGAACATTCTGGGCCAAGACCTGTGTATCAACCTTACCTTTCCTTGTATCGGCAAGCTGTTTTCCTCTGCCCCGTTGCTGATTTTCTCTCTTGCTTACTGTAGTGGGCCAAATCGTGCCCCCGCCCCACGATATCCATGTCCATCTAGAACCTGGGAATGTGATCTTATTGAGGAAAAGGGTGTTTGCAGATATAATTAGTTAAACTAAGATGAAGTCATGCTAGATCAGGGAGTAGTCCCTGAATCCAGTGATTGATGTCTTTCTAAGAAGGGAGGACACAGAGTGAGACCAGGGAAAATTCCACACGACAACGGAGGCAGAGACTTGATATGGCTACAATGCAACAGGAGCCCAGGGCAGCAAGGAGCCACTGGAACCCAGGGAGCGGCAGGGAACGATTCCTTGAGAAGCTTCAGAGGGAGTGCAGCTCTGATCTCTGACACAGGCCTCTCTAGCTGTGACAGAATCACTGTGTCGTGCGTGGCACTTGGTTATGGCAGTCCTAGGAAACTCGCACGCTCACTTTTTAACTCTGTTATCCTATCGGGTCTTGGTTAGGTGCCTTAATCTCTGTTTTTTTTTTTCTTTTTTTTCCCCAAAGAAATTGGATAAAAATTCTGTAAATAAAATTAAATTTCTGCAAAAGCATGAAAAGAAATTTGAGTAAAGAGATCTTTCACTCAACTGAGGAAGTTCTGACTTAAAATATGGAGTGCGTGTGAAAATCATTCTAGAAAAGCCTGGGGTGGGACACAGTAGCCCAAACTGGGTGCCGGGGGAGGCCAGCGTGACTGCTGATGGGGAGAAGTGTGACATGCATTTTAAGAACAAACAGACAATGGTTTCAAATAGCCCTCAGCTGCTAGAGGTTTAGCTGCCTCCAAATCCAGGCTGATTTGTCAAGCGGGGCTTCTCAGAAGGGCAAACCCACCAGTGTTTTCCTGGGTGTTGACCAGCTGGGGTTAGTGGTTAGCTCATTAACTCCGTACCTGTCCCCTCCCCTTTCTGGGTTGTGCGTTTTCCCTGAGCCGCTGGGCCCTTGCCACGTACCTTTCCAGCACTTAGCATGACTCTTCCTACTGAGCGGTCTCTGAGTAAAGTTTGTTGAATCGAATTTTTGAGAGTAAGAAAATAAGATACTCCCTCTTTCCTGACAGATACTTAATATATTTGAGATGGAAGACATTTAGAATAATTATATGATCTTCTAATATCCTGTGGGCCAGCATAAGTCTGATCAAAGCTTTCCGTATGAATACTAACACTTAACCAAGTGCCTTAAAAATGTTGTTACCAGGGGTGCCTGGGTGGCGCAGTCAGTTAGGTGTCTGCCTTCAGCTCAGGTCATGATCCCAGGGTCCGGGGATCGAGTCCTACATCGGGCTCCCTGCTCAGCGGAGAGCCTGCTTCTCCCTCTCCCTCTGCCTGCCACTCCCTACTTGCACACTCACACTATCTAAAGTAAATAAATAAAATCTTTTTTAAAAAATGTTATTACCCAACTGCTTATATCAAACCAATCCACAATTTGGGAGTTTTTTCCCTCCCAAAGAAATTAGATAAAAATTCTTTGAATTTTTTAATATCCAATCTCTCTATAATTGATTGAAGGATAAATTAGTTAATATGGAAATAGCCTTAACACAATTTAACTATTCTTCAAGGTAGTTCACATACACGATCTTCTCTGATCTTAATCAGCGCTCTGTAAAGGAAGTGAGGCAGATATTACTCCATTCTAAAGAAGAAACAACTGAGAGCCCGAAAGATCAAATGAACTTGAGCTGGAGTTTGGGAAGAGACTCCCCCCGGACCTCACTCTGGAAGTGATCTTAGATACCGTCCACTGGACCCCAGGCCAGGAAACTGATGCTTCAGCCTGTGGTCTGATGGGCCCTGCAAGGACCCAGACAGCCAGGCACGGGAGCCCGTGTCCCAGGGATCATCAGAAGGTAGAGCTGGGTGTTGGATCCAGCACAGTCCTGCCTGGACGCCAACCAGACAGGTGGCCCGCCCCAAAACCCCTCTGGTCTTCACGGCCTGACCTCTGATGTGAAAGATTTGTAACATCTGGTCTCAAAGGGCATTCTTAGCTCTGAACCCTGAGACGAACCCCACCAAACTCCTTGTCATCTTGTGTAGACTTGGCAGTTGGGCTTTTTTGTTCATTTTTAACCACTTGAACTTTTTTTTTCTTTTTCTCCCTCAAGGGCAGATAGCTGATGTAGCAAACATACACACGCAGCAAAATTGTAGCTTTGAGTAAATGTAGCCCTTGAATTGTAAGAGATTCCCTTTTTTTTTTTTAGTGGAAAAAAATGATAGTTTCAGTTCTGCATCAAAAATTGGATGTAGGAGCCGAATTCAGCACAGGGACTCAGAGGATGCTCGGAGGGTGTTTAATGGCGTTGGGATTGCATTAGGGAATCCCCAGGGCCGACAAAACTCGCACTTGGCTGCATTTGGATTTTGGACATTTACTTGACCATATTAATTGTAAACAGATCAAGAGGATGCAAATTAATTATTCCCTTGTGAAGGTTTGTTGTTTAAACCAAAAAGGAACAACTTCTTTCTAAATAAATGACCTGTCACTACTTTACCCAGGTCTCTCCTTTGCAATCCATCTTACGCTCCACCCGCTGGCTCCATCCCCCCAGTGTGTTTCCTTCCGCGTGTCACTCTTTCCCCCATTGACCTTTCCCAGCTCTCCTTCCTGGCCAAGAAAGTCCTGGTCTCACCTGCCCCACCTCTTGGGCCTCTTTTCTCACCATAACCCTTTATAAACACCCTTTGGCAGAGGTCCTGAAGGCCTATCTGTTCACCGCCCCTCAAGAAGAGGCAGAGACCCACGCTTGGGCCTTTCCTTCTTTCTCTTCTTCCCCTCCTACATCTTAAGCTTACTTTCCAGGGCCAACCCAGTCCGAAAATAACAGAAGCAGTCACATGTCTGTCCCATTAGCACCTTAGCACCTCCTTGTCTTCTTACCTCTAGGGCTGGTCTCCTTAGCCAGAGAGGAAGCTCCCTGAGGACAGAGAAAGAGTCTTCTTGCCCCCAGAGATTGCCTCGGACAGAGGTAATAGGCAGCAGATAATTCCTGACAGTAAACAGGAAGGGCCAGACCCTGGCCTACTTAGGTCAATGGTTTCTTCTCATCAAAATGCCTTGGATCTATTAGTGAACCATCATTGAGTATCTCCGTAAACTGAGTGCTACCTTCTGCCAGCTCTCAATTCCTTACTCTCAAACACTGTCTCTCTTATTATCATTTTATAAAAGATATCTTGTATTTTATTGTAGGGTTTCATTTCACTCTCCTCTTCGATTGAGTCTATATTTCAATCTCTAAAATCTGCACACAGCAATAAGATTCAACAGAGAAATTCCTTATGCTGTATCCCCCAAGAGACCCTCCATGACCACTTCCTCTATGCTTCCGGCCTCTTGCAGAACTATGTAGGCAGATGGTAGAGACTCGGTCTCAAAAAACATTTCCATCCTGTAAGATTCTTGGGTGCCCAAGAAAAATTCAGCTGCAGTGTACTTTGCCTGTAATTCAGAGTCCGCATGGGTACCATCTCTTTTCATCATTACATGTTCCTCAAAACGGTTCCGTGTTTCAGAGTGTGGGACATGCAAAGGCAGGTAGAAGAAACACTGCAGGATTTGGCCTCCATTGCACAGAAGGAATCTGAAAGTCAAAGAAGATGCCACTTCTCCAGCTTGGGTCCAGATGAGGATTCAGAATATGACTCAAGACTTTCAAAAGATGACTCATGAGTTGGAGGAGTTACGGCACAGGATTTTTGAAGGGGGTGGAGAAGTAGTAAATTCCCGTTCTCTCATTGATTCCAAATAAGTCTTCTCATAGATGGAACCTGGAAGCATTATAGCAGGCAAAATACTCTCTTTTTTTTTTTTAAAGATTTTATTTATTTATTCGACAGAGATAGAGACAGCCAGCGAGAGAGGGAACACGAGCAGGGGGAGTGGGAGAGGAAGAAGCAGGCTCATAGCAGAGGAGCCTGATGTGGGGCTCGATCCCACAACGCCGGGATCACGCCCTGAGCCGAAGGCAGACGCTTAACCGCTGTGCCATCCAGGCGCCCCTAAAATACTCTCTTTTAAGATGATAGGGAAGAAAGCCTTCTGAAAAATTAGTTCACATAATTTTCTATAGAAGAGAATTATTTATTTCATGGAGGGAAACAAATATGCCAATTGTTTTGTATAAATCTTTGAGGGTCCTGTGTTTTTTTTTATTTTTATAGTGCCATTTCCCCTGTCTGTAAAACTGGGACAATAGTATTTCCCTTATCCCCTTTTATAGGGTTCCCAGCAGGATCAAATAAGATAAAAGATAAGAAAGTACTGAAAGAGTATAAAGAACTAAATGTAAGGGAGCATTGTTTTTATTCGGTGAGGGTTTTAGATAGTCTTAATGACAAAAGATTTCTTTAAAAGAATTTGTTGAGTACTTATCTCAAGGTTTTATATCTAAGTTTGCTTTGTTTACCTACTCTGCAATCTATACTTTTTAAATTATTAGTTTTTAATGAAAATATTTATTTTCTTTAAATGTAAAGATACGTGAGAACTTCACCTTCTGGGAAGATGAAGTGGAGCTAGTCTTCCCTACCCTTCTTTCCAAGTACAACTAGAAATCTTAGCTATTATATGTAAGACAAGCATTAGGCAACTCTGAATGGCAGCGAGAAGGCAGGTGCACTGGGGGAGGGTCATAGGATGTGAAGAACAGGCACAGTGATAAGTCCCCTGAATTTCCTTTTTGCTTCATATATCCCAGACGAGGTGCTGGAGAAGCTGGTAACCTGGAAATCCCAACAGATGCAAACCAAAAAGCCCCAACAAATAGCCTGCCCTCTCTAGCTAAAGGAAAAGGAAAGGGTAGTCTAGCAAGAAAAAAAACTTCTCTCAAACTGGTAGAACGATGATATCAGTAGACTGACAAACTATGTAACAAACTATAGAAATCATCCCTGAAAGTATAGTCTATGACAAATTATGTAAATATAATGTAATACCTGGAGCAACCACTTAAAAAATCTCTAGAAAGAGATACTTTCAAAACACCATAAATAAATCAAAACTGAATTCTAAATGTTTAAGTGAATTGCAGGAAATCAGGAAAAATAAAACAGAGAAATTGAAACAGAGCACAAGCAAAAAAAAAAAAAGAAAGAAAGTGACAAACTTGAAACCTAACATATCAATAATAATTTTAAATGTAAATGATTTAAATGCATCAATTAAAACACAGAGAATAGCAAAGTGGATTAAAAAACATGATCCAAGTGTAGTCTGTCTACAAGAAACTCACTTCGAGTTAAAAAAGAAAGGCAAGGTAAAAAGATGGAAAAAGATACTTCATGCAAATGTTAATCAAAGAAAAACAGGACTTCCGAGTGAAAAAAATCACCAAAGACAGACCTTATGTAATGACGAAAGGGTCAATCCACAAAATAGACATAGCAATGCTAAACATGTATGCACAGCAAAACAGAGCAATAAAATATATGAAGCAAAAACTGATAGAACTGAAAAAAGAAATTGACAAATCCACAATTATAGTTGGCTATAAGCATCTTTGTGAGTAATTGACAAAACGGGGGTGCCTGGGTGGCTCAGACGGCTAAGCATCTGGCTCTTGATTTCAGCTCAGGTCATGATCTCAGGGTTATGAGATCAAGCCCTGCATTGGGCTTTGCACTGGGTATGGAGCCTGCTTGGGATTCTTTCTCTCCTTCTCCCTCTGACCCTCCCCCCACCCTAAGATGTGTGCATATATATACAAATGATTTAAAAATTAGGAAAAAATAATTGATAAAATGACAAGACAAAAAAACCAGCAAGGCTATGAAAGAACTTGATGACATTATCAATCATTAGGGTCTAACCAATATTTAGAAAATATTCCACCCAACAACAGCAGAATACCCATTCTTTTCAAGTGCCCATGGAACGTACACCAAGATAGGCCAAATCCGGGGCCAAAAACAAACTTCACCAAATTTAAAAGAATTTGAATCAAACAAAGGGTATCTTGTGACCCCAATGAATTCAAACTCGAAATCAATAACAGAAAGAGAGGAGAAAAATCTCTAAACCCTGAGAAACCAAACAACATACTTCTAAATAACTCACAGGTCAAGAAAATGAAATAAAAACTAAATAAAAATGAAAATACAGCATATCAAAATTTGTGGGGCATAGACTAAGTAGTCTTGAGAGGGAAACTTATAATACTTAATGCACATATTAGAAAACAGAAAAGTTTCAAATCAGTAATCTAAGCTCCCACCTCAAGGACCTAGAAGAAGAGGAAAATAAACTGAAAGAAAGCAAATAATAAAGACAAGAGCATAAATAAATGAAACAGAAACAAAAATCATGGAGAAAACCAATGAAACGAAGACCTGGTTGTTTAAAAAATAAATAAAATTGACAAACCTCTAGCAAGCAAGAGTGAGGAAGAGAGAAAAGACACAAATGACCAATATCAGTAGTGAAACATGGACTATCTCCATAGACACTGAAAACAGCAAAAAAAAATAATAAGGCAATACTTTGAAAAACTCTATATACATAAATTAAACAATTTAGATAAATGTAGCGATTACTTGGGGGGAAAAAGAAAACTACCACAACTAGCCCAATATGAAATAAATAATTCATTCATTTATTTATTTTAGAGAAGGGGAGAGAGGGGTGGGTGGAGGGGTAGAGAGAGGGAGAGAGAGAATCCTAAGCAGGTTCCACACCCAGTATGGAGCCCAACATGGGGCTCCATCTCATGACCCTGAGATCATGACCTGAGCCAAAATCAAGAGTTGGACGCTTAACTGACTGTGCCACCGAGGTGCCCCAAAATAGATCCTTTAAATAGACCTATAAATATTCAACAACGTTGAGTTTATAATTTTTAAATTCCCCAAAAAGAAATCTTCAGGCCCAGATGGTTTTACTGGAGAATTCTACCAAAAATTTCAAAATTAGCATGAATTCTACACAATCTGTTCTAAATCATAGAAGAAGAGGGAACATTTCCCAATTTATTTTATAAACTTAATATTACCTTGAAACCAAAACCAGATAAAGACAGTACCAAAAANACAAAAAAAAAAAAAAAAAGAAAGAAAGAAAGAAAGAAAGAAAGAAAGAAAGAAAAAGAAAAAGAAAACTACAGTCAAATATTCCTTATAAGCAGAGATACAAAAGTTCTAACAAAATATTGGCACGTAGAATTCACCATTACCAAATGGAGCTTACTTTAGGGATGGAAGTCTGGTTCAGTATTTGAAAATCAATCAGTGTAATCTGCCATAATGACAGGTTTAAGAAGAAAACTCACCTGACCACATGAACTGATGCAGAAAAAGCATTTGACAAAATTCAACACCCACTCATGATTAAAAAAAAAAAAACTTTCAGAAAATAAGAATAAAGGAAATTTTCTCAATTTGATAAAGAGCATCTACCAAAAAACCTACAGCTAACATTACATTTAATGGTAAAAGACTGAATGCTTTCCCTTTAAGATCAGGAACAAGGCAAGGATGTCCATTCTCACTGCTCTTAGACAACATAGTATAGAATTTCTAATCACTATAATAAGGCAAGAAGAGGAAATAAAAGGCATAGAGATTGAAGAGAAAGAAATAAAACTACCCCTACTTACGGATGATATGACGGTCTATGTAGAAAATTCCAAGAAATCTAAAAGATTCTAAAACAAAACAAAACAAAGCCACACACACAAAAAATAAAATAAAATAAAATAAAATAAAAATAAAACAAAACAACCTCTCAGGGCTAAGTAAATGAGTTCAGTAAAGTTACAAGGATACAAGATAAATATGCCAAAATCAATTCTATTTCTATACACTACCAATGAACACAACACCACAATTAAAAAATATAATACTATTTATTTATTTATCACTGTTTCAAAAAATAAAACCCTTAAGTGTAAATCCAACAAAACACCTCCAGGATTTGTAGGCTGAAAACTATACAATAGTGATGAAAGAAACCAATTAAGGTCTAAATAAATGAAGAGACCTACTTTACTCATAGATTGGAAGACTCACAATAGCAAGAATGCCAATTCCACCCAAATTTATGGGCAGGTTTAACATAATTCACATCCAAATTTCAGCAATTTTTTTGTAGATGATTCTAAAATTCAGGGACAAAGGGACATCGATAGTTCCAACAAATTTGAAAAAAAATAATGGGATCAACCTACTTGATTTCAAGATTTATTATATAGGAATCTACACTAATCAAGACTGTGTGGCAGTGACAGAGGAACAAACTCATAGACCAGGAGAACAGAATAGAAAACCCAGAAATAGACCCATACAAATATACACAACAGATGTTTTGCAAAAGCAATTCAGTGGGTGAAAGATAAACTTTTCAACAAATGGTGCTGTAGCAATCAGACATCCATAGTGGGGAAAACTAACCTTGACCTAAGTCTCACACTTTAATTCAAGAATTCACTGAAAATGGATCACTAACTTAAATGTAAAAGGGATAACTAAAACTTCTAGGGGGGAAAAAAAGAGAGAAATTCTTCAGAAACTAGGGCTAGTCAAGAGTTAGATACAATAACAAAAATCACATACCACAAAAGAAATTTTGATACATGTCACAAAAATTTAAAACTTTTGCTATGTAAGTGACCCCATGAAGAGGATCAACAGACAAGCTGCAGAGTGGGAGAAAATCTTTGCAAACCACATACCTGACAAAGAATTAGTATCTAGAATATACAACATGCTCTCAAAACTCAACAGTGGGAAAGCAATCAATCCAACTGAAAAATGGGCAAAAGACATACACATTTCGCTAACAAGAATATACAGATGGCAAACAAGTATGTGAAAAGATGTTCAATGTCATTAGCCATTAGGGAAATTCAAACTAAAACCACCAATACCTATCCGAATGGGTAAAGTTAAAATAGTAACAACACCAAATGCTGGAGATGATGTGAAAAAAACTGGGTTGTGCGTGTATTGCTAATGAGAATGTAAGATGGTATAGCCACTCTGACAACTGTCAGTTTCTTAAAAAGTTAAACATACAATTACTGTAGCACCCAGCAGCTATGGTCCTGGGCATTTATCTCAGAGAAATAAAAATTTATGTTGACAGAAAACTTGTGAGTTCATGTTTATAGCGGTTTTATGTGTAATAGCCCAAACCGGAAACCGCCCAGATACTCCTCAACAGGTGAATGACGAAACTCTGGTCCATCCATACTGTGGGACGTTATTCAGAAATAAAAGGGAAGGAACTCCTAATACGCACAACTATCTGAATGAATCCTTAGAGAATTATGCTGAGTAAAAAAATCCAGTCCCAAAAGATTACACCATACAACTTTCCATTTATGTTACATTCTTGAATGACAAAATTACAAAAATGGAGAACAGACCAGTGGTTACCATGGGTTAAGGAGGGATCAGGATGACGGGGGGTGGACATGGCTGTAAAAGGCCGGTGTGAGGGATCCTTGTGGTAGATAGAAATGTCCTGTATCTTGACTTTATCAATGACATTTTCCTGTTTTACAAGATGTTGTCATTGGGAAAAACAAGAAGTCTGCATTTTTTTTTGCAACTCTGTTTGAATCTATAATTATCTCAAAATAAAAAGTTTAATTTTAAAAAAATCCAGAAAAGGGCTTATCAAGCTATAAGACAGAACAATGACATTTTGACAGTAAAGTGAAAACGATTAAAAAAATGCAATAATTTTTTTAAAGGTAAGCACGAGAGAAGAAATCACGAAAAAGGAGGAGATGGAAACACTGAGTCGCATCGCATTGCAGGGCTTCTTCAGCCAGGAGTCATGACTTAGCTGTCAAGGTTCACGAATGACAGAATCTTGCTACTTCCACTGTTCTATTTGCTTTACCTTTTACCCTGGTGGCCTGCTGTGATCACAATGGACATTCCTGAGTTACTTAATACATAGTTATCATTGAAAGAACCTGAAGACTCACGATGCAGTGATAACGTTAAATTTAGAAGCAGCATTTACCCTANTGGGGCGCCTGGGTGGCACAGTGGTTAAGCGTCTGCCTTCGGCTCAGGGCGTGATCCCGGCGTTATGGGATCGAGCCCCACATCAGGCTCCTCCGCTAGGAGCCTGCTTCTTCCTCCTCCCACTCCCCCTGCTTGTGTTCCCTCTCTCGCTGGCTGTCTCTCTCTCTCTGTCAAGTAAATAAATAAAATCTTAAAAAAATAAATAAAAAAAGAGAGAAATGCTGATGTATCTAATTCTAAAGAATTGAAGTACTCACGTTTTTTGATACTCCTCCCACCCAGAAGTGGGGTCTGGGCCGCCCTCCTTTGAATCTCGATGGCTTCTGTGACTGCTTTGACCACAAAGAAGTCATATTGTGCCAGTTCCCAGCCCAGGCCTTAAGACACCGTCGACTTCTAGCCCCTCTCTCTCGCAGGGCCCATTCTGAAGGAAGCCAGCTGCCATTTATGGCCAACTTCCCCGGAGAACACCACGCTATGAGGACACCCCAGCGAGCTGTGTGGAAAGGCCGCATGGAGAAAGCAAGATATCCCAGCTCTTCCAGCAATCGAGCCCAGAGCCAGACACGTAAGTGAAGTGAGGACACTCCCAGCCAAAAACCATGACACAGAGAAGAACCAAGGAACCCAGCCAAGAGCCAGAACCAGGGTTCCCAGCAGATGACCCCAGTGAGCCATGCCAGTTACCTTTAACCACTGGAGTCACTCTGAGCCATCTCCACTGCAGCCTAACCCCCCAAATCATAAGCCTAATAAATGGTTGTTGTTTAAATCACTAATTTGGGGGTGGTTTATTATACAGCAACAGGTAACTAGAACACCGATATATCCAGATAGTCAGCAACAACTGGAATGTCCTCATGGTGGTTAATATGCTAAACTCTGGCATCAGGCAGACGGGTTTGGAACTAGTCTCTGCCTTCTACTAGTTGCATATTCTTAAGCAAGTTAAACCACACAAGGCTTAGTTTCTTCACCGATTAAACAGTAGGTGCTCAATAAATACTCATAAAAATAAGCACTTTTACTCTTACTGTTTATGAACAGAAATTGCTCTCTGCTCATAGCGGCCAGTTGTCTCTCCTGGATTCAGGGAGTCAATTTTACTAAAGTTGTGTTTCTCACCAAAGGTTTCACTTCCATTACGATAACATGTCTAACTTTGCTGCTTTAGGTAATAAACGAAACACAAATCTGCCTTCTTCCTGTCCAAAAATGTATTTCTGCTAACAAAAAATGAACTAAAAGAAATTTCTTTTGGTTTTAAATTAGGAAAATATTGACTTCTATCATGGATTTCCCTTTTCAGGTGGTCGTGGTCTAACCTGTAGTCCTTCAGTTTGGAACTCCATGTCCTAACATTCGTGCAACATTTTCCACTAAAAAACATGGAAAGATCCCATGGCATAAAGGCATTGAGAGAGCAATGTCCTGAGATCTGCAGTCCCCAGTTCAAACCCATTCACTCGTTCAAGAAATACTCATCTATTGTGAGAAGGAGCCAGATCCTGGACCAGACCCTGAGAGTTCAAGAGCATAGCAAGGCAGATATGGTCCCCGACCTCCTGGAACAGGCAGCCAACGGTGAGACCAACATCAGCCAATCACATGAGTAAATGTAAAATCACAGCTGTAGAAAGGCTTCCATGGAGAGGTACACTGTGCTATGGAAAAGAGCCTTTTCCAAGTTTGCAGCAGTGGGAGGGGAATTCAGAGAAGGCCTCCCTCAGAAATGGCCATCACACTGAGGTATGAAAAACGAATACACTTTCCAGATAACAAGACTAGCATGTGCAAAGGTCCTGGGACAGGAGGGAGCAGGAGAAGGTCAGGCAGCCAGAGAGCAGAGAATGGGGAAGAGAAGGGTAACAGGCAAGGCTGATGGGTGGCCAATGCCTTGGAGGTCTCAGAAAGGACTTCAGTCTTTTCTAAGAGCAAGAAGAAGCCACTGACATGTTCTATGTAGAGGAGTGACGTGCTCAGTTTCTCCTTGTAAGATGATTACCCTGACTATAGTACAGAAAATGCCCTGGGAGAGGGGAGATCAGTTCGGAGGCCACTGCGGCAGATAAAGAATCCGGTAGTATGGCAACAATGGAGATGTTTTCAAGAAATACGTGTAAAGTAAAATGGACAAGTTTGGTAGCATAATGGAAATAGAAGCAGAGGGGAGCATGGAAGGTGTTTTTGGGTTGTGCCCTAAGATGGAAGATTGTATTTTGGGCTAAGATAGGGGACCCTGGAAGATGACCCATTCTGGGGGAAAGAGCGTGAGTTTTGTCTTATTCCCGTTGAGGTAAAGGCACGTGGGAGACGTCGAGTGCAGAGATCAGGGAGCGGCAGGTGTGTAAGGGCTCAGGGTTCAGAGGGAACTCCTGAGCCAAAGATGTAAGCGTGCAAATACTCAACCCGCGGCAGTGACTGGTGTGGCTGAGGCGATCTGAGCAGCGGTGAGAAGGGAGGAGACCCAAGGCTGAGCCCTCCACGAGTCAGCATTTCACATGCTGGGGGCGGGGCGGGGGGGGGGGCTCTGCAGTGAGAAGAGTAGTTGGAGAGGTAGGAAGAAAACTAGAAAAGTGTGCCCTCCCAGAGGACAAAGGAACAACGGGCAGGGTCAGAACTGCCTCAGCATCCACTTTCAAACAAAGAAGGTGTGTGACAGTGTTAAGTGTAACCGAGTGGTCCTATAAAATGAGGCCTGAAAAGAAGATGTCCCTTGATGACGAACCTAAAACTCATGGGTGACGTTAGCAAAGCACACTGGTGGGACCAGAAGCCAGTTGGGGGAAACGAGGAGGAAACACAAATGGAGGAAATAGAAATGAATTCAGTTCAAGAAGTTGGTGACTGAGATCATGAGAAAGACAGAGTATGGTCACCGGGCAGGGGGACTGGGGATCCAGGAAAGGTTCTTTACATCTGTGAGAGTTGAGCAAATTTAAAAGTTAGTAGGAAGGGTCCATTTGAGAAATGTCGACCATGTGGGAGGGGATGGACAGTTGATTAACAGGGGGTTTCCTGAGAGGCCAGGAGGGGGGTAGGATCAGAGAGGTGTGTAGGATTAGGCCTTAAACAAGAGAGGAGGTGTGCGAGGAGAACAGGCATGGGTACATATGTTTGTGTGGAGGGGGGGCAATGTGGGGATTCTCAGCTGAAGGTGTCCTTTTTTTCTGTGAAGCAGGAGGGAGTGTGGTATTGACGGTTTAGGGGTATTTGCTGTTGGGAACTTGCGATCCCATCCAAGTGACTTTTCCCTTCAGGTACTGTCAGGACACAGAAGCTCTTTGAACAGCTGATTTATTATGAAGAATTGCTAATAAAATAATAAAGTTATCAATTAAGTAACTGAAAGTCTTAAAAGGACAACTTGAGGACATCACAGAGGCAGGGGCGCCTGGGTGGCTCAGCTGGTTAAGCGTCTGACTCTTGATTTCGGCTCAGGTCATGATCTCAAAGCAGAGACTGCTTGAGATTCTCTCTCTCCCTCTCCCTCTGCCCCTCCCCCTGCTTGCTCTTCTCGCTCTCTCCCTTCGATACATAAAATCTAAAAAAACCCAAAAGACATCACAGGGGTAGCTACTGCAGGAGGCAATAACCACCCCTACCGCTGGTGGAATAAAGGGAAGAGGTTAGTTGATGAACCTTTGGAAGCTTCCACGAGGGACGGGGGGGTGGGACCCAGACCTCCGGGTGTGTCGAAGGGGGCACCGTGAGGCCAGTTCTGCAAGTGTGGGGAAAGTAGTAAACTTGATTCAGCCACCACCTCAGAAAGGCCTCCAGCTGGTGAGGTGAGAGAGAGGTTTGGGGAAGCCGATGGAGACAAGAAGCCAGAGCAAGGAGCTCCAAGGAAGGAGCACGCCCCTCCTTCCTCCTCTGTCCCCCCGGAGCTCGCCCTGCTGGCAGAGCCTCAGAAGGAGCACAGACGAATCAGTCAGGGATGGGCTCGGCACAGCCCAGCCCCAGCATCCCCAGTGAACATAGAAGAGGCAGCGCCCAGAGGGGGTAATTGGTTCTGGAATGCTAAAGACTCCCTAAATGGGCCTGAATTTATGTCCATTTTCTGTCTTTTTCAGTGAGCTAACACTGGACATATAATAGGTACTCAATAAATATTTGTGGAATTGACAGGGGGACCCCATTTCTGAACAGAGATCTTCTGGTAGGGCATTTAGACCCTTCCATGCTGACTCAGGAGGGGACGGGAACTGCCGGATGCCCAGCGGGGACGACGCACCCCTCTGTCACCAGCTGATGGCCACTTCGTTTTCACCTGGATGGAGATGGGGATGGGGGATTTTCTTTTTCTTTTTCTTTTTTCTTTTTTAGAATTATTTATTTTTCTAGAGAGAGAGAGATTGCACGCGTGTGCTGGGAGGGAGGGGCAGCAAGAGAAAGAGAGAGAGAGAGAGAGAGAGAGAGAATCTGAAGCAGGTTCCCACGCCCAGCACAGGCCCCATGCGG
The DNA here is from genome assembly GCF_002007445.2 of Ailuropoda melanoleuca. Taxonomy (NCBI): domain Eukaryota; kingdom Metazoa; phylum Chordata; class Mammalia; order Carnivora; family Ursidae; genus Ailuropoda; species Ailuropoda melanoleuca. Next base: position 117,148,881 of record NC_048223.1, read on the forward strand.
GGCTCAATCTCACAACCCTGAGGTCTTGACCTGAGCCAAAACCAAGAGTGGGATGTTTAACTAACTGGGCCACCCCAGTGCCCTTCTTTTTCTCATTGTGTATTTTTTCATTAATTTGAGAACTACCCTCATTTGGTGAAATTTGATATATTCAGAAAAGTAAAAAGAAACATATTTTCTATATCCTTCCTGACTTTCTATGCATGTTCTCTATTTTATTCCATTACAATAACTTAAATAAATTTAAATTTAAAACTTTACATTCTGATTGTTTTTTCACTTTATCTTACAAACATTTTCCCTGTTGTTACAAAGCCCCTGTAGGCATCGTTATCGGCTATATGCTGTTCCTTTCAGGGGGACAGTCCACAATTTACCCGAACATTCTTTAATGATCAAACATTCAGTGATTTCTGCCTCCTCACTCCTGTAAATGATGCTTCAATATACATCCTGGGCAAAATAGCTTTTCTGTATTTAATTATTTCCCTAAAAAAAAGTGACTCGGAAGGAATCACCGAGGCGAAGGGTGTAACTTAAGAAAAGGTGCGATGATCTTGGACTTGGGAAATGCCAGCAAGAACCACAGCTGAATTCAGACCCGGACGAGCCGTATCTGATGGTGTGGGGCGCCCCTGGGAGCCCAATGCAGTAGGACATTTTACTCTTGCTTCTTGGGTGGGGAGAACGCTCAGCAGGGTGTCTCTCTCCTGGGTGTTAGTACCTTGTCCAAGCTGAGTAAGTGGCGTCCACATCTCACTTAAGAAATGTCAAGACGGGGTTGAGAGTCGGGGCTTAGGGGGAGGGGCCTTCCCATGTTTTGGTAGGATTTGAACTTGTGTCTTCGGCGTGCAGAGTGTTACAAGGAACACAGCACTGCTGGGGCCCCTGGCCTTGTCTTTGGAGCCATATGGAGCTGGCACTCTGGCCAGGGAAACCATTTTGTCACCACCCCCCTGCAGGTCCTGGCAGCAGGAATGCTGGTGAATTATCCCTTCCCTGTGGCTTCCTGGGGAAGAGGCAAGAAGGACTATCTGTGACTGTTTAGGAGAGGTCGTTCAAGAACCTTCTGGGGATTGCCGGAGGGAGCTGTGCTTCACGGGCCCTCGATATTATTATTATGTAGGTGGGGGAAGAGCCAGGATGTGTGGTTTATTCACGAAGGTGGGGTCATTTGCCCCTTCAAGCTGGTGAAGCCTAAGAAAACCAGGACCAACACTTTTCTTTTATGAAATTATCATCACAAAATATCTATTGTATAATGTGTATTACAAAATGTATAATGTAATGGATGTTGTGAGATGTTGAAACCGGTTTCAACTGGTTAAAACTCCTTTTAAAATGGTCTCCCTGAGACAGGTAGACGAAGGGAGATATGGAGACTTAAACCAGTTGGGAACCTCTTTTGACTTTGGGGTGGGGGGCGGGGGGCCTCCTCGTGAGAAAACACAGCAAAAATGTAGACCAGGGAGCTGGAGTAATTCCAAACTCACAGCTAAGTGATTGAAAGCAGGATGCAGGTAGATTCCGCCCCACAGTCCTGGGAGAGAGCCTCCAGCCACCAGCCCTAGAGGCCCAACCAATGGAGCTTTCTAGCAAGAGAAAGCATGGAGGGTATTTGCTGCCTCCCTCTCTCCTGGGAGCCGCAGGATTCTTCAGGAGCCCTCTGGGACGTCTGCTACACCTGCACGAGGCAGTTGGGAATGCAATTTGGCCAGAAAGGTTTGAGCCCGGCTGCTAAGCGGGCCTCCCCGTCCGAGTCTCTGTGCAACAAAATGACTTGAAAATGAGCCAGTCAATGACAAAGCACTGTTGGCGATGGAGCCCTTGCAAGTCCGTTGAAAACGGACTCTCTCCTCTGAGATGGACCTTGGCCACCTGGGTCAATAATTATGGAGCTGCTGACTGGAAGGAACTCTGCCGGGGTCATCGAGCCCGTTCCCATGTACTGCGGTGGGATCACGTTCATTCCTCTAAACAACCTGTAATAAAGAGGTCCCTCCTCTCGCCCAGAATAGCTCCAGGGATGGAAATTCCACTTTCTTTGGCGGTCCATTCCCTGTTTTGCTTCTTCTCTTGTTCTGTACAATCCCTGAGGTTTTGTTTTTGGGGGGTTTTTTTGTATTTTTTTTTGCTGTGTTTTTTCCTTTCTTTCTTTCTTCTTCAAGCTCTGAGCCCATGTTTTCCCTCCTGTAACTCAAGCCATGGGAAGCATTCCTGATAACATCTTCTCACCTATTGTGAAAGTGCTAGGGGCCCTGTCTCCTGTTGTCTTCCTAAGACAGAACACGGGGCCAGGCTCTGCACCGGTCTGTCCTCCAAATCCAGAGAGCACCTTTCTTTTGTTGGTTTGGGGTTTTCTCAGCTTCTTAAGCTGAACTCTCTAAAGTTGCTGCAGCTTTTAAACAAGAACTCACAAAAGCCTTTGCGGGGAGTAACCGGGATGCCCCACGTTCTAGGCCTTGGGCTCTCAGGACGGTTCAGTGGCAGCCCTTAAAGTATGAGTGCAGGAAAGGATTTCAGGTGGAATTAGCATGAAACAATTTCCCTGCATAGATATTCAAGGGCTTATCAAGATGATCTTACAATTCGGCGTTGATTAAAACACAAACCGGAAAGACATTTCCAAGTGGGCCCACTTGCTTCATAAATAAGGCCCAACTCCAAGGCTGCTCATTTCCACCCTGACTCTCTGTCTTTCTCTCTCTCCCTTCCTGTTCTCCAGCCCCTGGCTCAGCTCCCCTGGGTGCCCCACCCACTCACCCACCCACACATCCACAGCTGCCCTTGGGTAAACCCCACGCTTCTTTTGAAGTTCAGCTGTTCCCATCCAGGCAGCTGGAAGACAGGCTGAGCGAGGTGCCCCTCAGCCTCCTCCTGGCCGGTCAGAGCCCTGAACTGCACCTCAGGGACCTCCGAACTAATCCAAGCCCCGTTTCTTCTTCCCCACCCTCAGCTCCCAGGGCAGGAGGCGTGACTTCATCTGTCTCCGCTGGCCTCCCAGGCACCCAGACCTGAAGAATTGTGCCTTAGGGTTTTGGAAAGCGTGGGGCCCCCATTTCAATTGATTTCAATCCCATTCTCAATCAGGTGAAGAGTTGAGATAAGGGATCTCATTGGTGATAAAGATCAGGGCCCACTCAAAGCCTCCCCTTCCTTTGGGAGGACCCCCTCCCCCCCAACACAACCCTAGTCCACTCTGACCTGTCTCCTCTAGGTCTTTGTTTCTCGGTGTGAGGTCCATGGACCCCAGCTTCAGCAGCACCTAGAAACTGGATAAAAATGCAAATTCCCCGGCCCCCAGCATCTCGGGGGATGGCCGTCTTTAAGCACCTCCTCAGGCGCCCCTTGGACCAGAGCCGCTGGTCGGAGCAGAGAGGTATCCGTCTTTGGCATTTGCCTTGTGTTTCTCTCCCTTCTATCTGTCTGTCGCTCTGTATCTCCTCCCATCATCCTAAGGTGAGGTCTCCCGGGCAAGGGGTAGCCCACCCATGTCTCTGAATGCCCTACAAACTGAGCCAGCCAACCTTCACATGCCCCGCGTAACACGCCAGGTGCAGAGCGAGCAGCCGAGCACTTTCCACAAGGACACTGCACAGGCGCACCGTGAACTAGTGTGGGTGAGTCAGCCTTCGGGACCTCCATCGTCGGGCCTCCTACAGGAGGCCGGCCGTGACTGGCCCTCCCGAGCTCTTCTTGGGGGCTAGCGCTCTTCTGCCCAGGACTTGGGGTGAACACGGCGCTTAGCTCACAGGGTGACAGGGAGCTGTAAATGGCATGATGCAGGGGATGTACTTAGAACAGCACCTTGACTGTGGTAAGCTCTCCCTACGTTAGCGTCGACTGCTGCTGTGATGCTGAGATGACGGAGAGGAGGAGGGGGAGGGCAACGACGAGGACAACGACTTAACTGAGTTTTCAGAGGGCATAATTCAAGGTCTTCACGCGGGTGTGCCTGGCAGACGAGCCAGAGCCTCAGATCAGGACTTGGGTTCCTCCCTTTGCTCCTGTAGGACCTTGGAGGGAGCAGGAAGAGGGGCGCTGGGCCCTACAGGTGGACACAGATGGACGAAGCCGCTCACGTCACATCCGTCGCCACCAGGAGCACCGCTGTCCCCGCGCCTGTCCCCACCCTGGTCAGTTCCGTCTCATTTCCTCACTCAGCTGCCCGCGGTCCCAGCTCCTGGGCCCCCACCCTCCGTTGGCCAGTAGCTAATAAAGGTAAAAGGTGTTAATCTCCTCAGGAATGTGATTTTCTCATAGAAGAATGAGAACAATGTCAAAATTCCACAGAGGGCATCTCTATAGATAGAATTTCATAGATCCTACTTATATATTTGTGTATAAAAATGTTACCTTTCTACGTTTATGGTCCACGAATTTCCAAGGACTGGATGAGGCTTACTATGGGACACATGGAACAGAACTTTCAAAAATGAAAGAGAAAAGAGTAAGATTTTACTGTGGTGCGGGAGGGGGGAGGGGGTCACTGCTTCGTAACCAGGCCAACGGGGCTGGTATAGCGAAACATTCCACCGGACCCCAACCTTCCCGGTAAACGGGACAATTTGGGAAGCAGACCTACTGCCTCAATTCCTGAACACATGGCCCTTGTCTCCCGGCAGAGGTGGCCAGGAGAGTTTTAATAAGGCACGAGGCGGAGTGAAATCGATAGCTCGCACCTCCAACTGCAGGTTCTAGCGGGGCTCGGAGGCAGCAGATGGTGCCGGAGAAGCAAGATTCCCCTACAGTCGGTCAGCGCGCAGAGCCGTGCTCTCTGCCAGGAGGCCAGACCCAGAAGGGTGGCTGGGGGACGGGGTGTTACCTGGAACGGAACGAGGACAGCACATTCCTCCCTGGACACAGTGTCTGCGCATATGTGCGTGTGCACCACACTCATCTTTGGGGTGTTCTTTCTGCCATTAAAGCAAGAACGGATTTCAATTCTGAAAATGCCCTGTGCCCTCCCTCGGAGCCTGGCCGTGGCCGAGCCTGGCCGTGGCCCCGGGTGCGAGCCACAGTGGCCACGGCAGTGCTGTCCTCTCCCCTGCAGACCTCCAGGACAAAGAAGACACACAGCTTAGGAAAGTGAAATGCCTTGTAAAAATTAGACAAAATCTTAGAGGGTTTTTTTCCTTTATCTATAGACCTACATCCATTAACCCACAGTCGAAGACAATCAGCGCCTCTGTTTGGGCAGGCAGCTCAAATGGGTCGAAACTGCCATTGTATATCCAGGAAAGATAGAGACGCAACACAGATTTTCCATTTTTCTAAATGCGCGTTTCCAGGGAACCAGCTCCTGCTGAATGCAGCCTGATAGAAATTCAAGATAAAACTCTCCTGGATTCGGCTGAACCAGAAAGTGCCCCTTAATAGACAATTTGCACAGTTTATGAACTCCTCCTATTCGCTCAACTTCTTTTTTAGCGCTTCTAAACTCCATCTCATCAAACCAGTATCTTTTAACTCTATAGAGCAGCCTTTAAAACGATAAATTTCAAGGAGGAGGGAAGAGAGAAGGCGTTTCATGAATAACTGGGACCAGACAACAGCCAGGGAGATGTCTGACTTTCTTCGGAAGAATCCAAACCCTGAACCGTGACTTACTCTGGGCCTGTCTGATCCTCTTCGATCTCCTAGGACCTCTCGCTACTTTGACACACTTGCAAATTTCCCGGTTCCTTTTCCAGGCCTCGCTGTGAATATCTACCTTCCTGCAACAGTGGCCATCTCTTTGAATGCTTATAATACACACGGACTTACTTTCTGTCTTCTTGTGTGATGTTATCTATAGAAAGAAAGAAAAGAAAAAAAGAAAAGAAAAGAGAAAGAAAGAAGAAAGAAGAAAGAAAGAAAGAAAGAAAGAAAGAAAGAAAGAAAGAAAGAAGAAAGAAAGAAAGAAGAAAGAAAAAGAAAAAAAGATTTATCTTTCAGGGGTTGTGTTCTTATCTTGTGTTGCTTAAACAATCATCTTCTGTATTGTTGAGAAAAACCCAAAGCTGTCAGGTTTCCTGGTCTCAGCTCGCTAGCAAACTCCCCTCCCCCGCCCAACTCCCATCTGCTTATAATTTAATGCTCTGTATGTTTTAAACATTTCATTAGGCATGTCTTTATTTTGAAATGCAACTAATTCTTCAGTTCAAACAAACAGCCAGTAACTCTAAAATGAGACCATTCTTTTCTTTTGGTTAGAGGCTGGCTTAGAAGCAATATCACACCTAGTTTGAGAGGGTTTGAAAAAATTCAAATGCTCATTTTTTATTTTTTTCTTAAATCATTGCTTCTTAAAAGTGGAGAGGATCTTAGAGATTCCTTGATTATCTCCACAGGTGTGGAGCTAACTTTTGAAGGGGTCTTCTCACGTCCCCCTGAAGACTTTGCAATAAAGCCAGTGTTATTATCAAAGCCCATCAGCAAACAGACTAAAAAAAAAAAAAAAAATTATGCCATGAAGTATCTTGTTCCTATACTTGGTGACAAAGGACACAAAAGAGAAAACTGGCCCCACTGCAAGGCTTGTATATTTTATTAATTTATTTTCTTTACAGGAGTTTACAATTTATTAAGGCAACAGGCATTATGTTTTGCTATAAGAGGGAAGAGAATTTACAAAGTGTCTCATACGGTTTCCCGGTATTTGTATTCATTTCTGGTAATAAAATGTTCTCTCAATATTTTAGAAGCACGAGTAAAATTTTGCATACAACAGACATTTAATAAGTGTGTGTCAAAGCATTGGTAGATAAATGAGTAGGATACACACTGACATTTAACATTTGTGTTTTAATTCAGCTATAAGCACCAATGTTTATTAACGTTGATGCATAGCAGACGCAACAGTACACTTTCCGATATATTCTCTTCCAGTGAGGATTTCTTCTACTTCCAAACATAAATCAGAACCATTTCAATTTCTAATTCAGGTTGAAATGATCATAATAATCTCATAGCGAAGTTGTCGTGGAGGAATTGTTTTAGGACACATTTCGTAAGTTATCGACAGATGGGCAGCCAGAGTGTGGCCGATACAAATGGTTGTCATACGCCATCTAGTGGCGATGCGTGAAACTGTGCTCATTCCATAGGAAAGGCTTTTGGAGCAAGCTTGCCGGCTCCAAATTTCGCTGCCTGTCGCGCCGCCAATGTACATCTGTCCATCTTTAAGGCTTTAAACTGAGAGGACACACTGAAGAAAGCATGCTAAATTATCTTCCAAAATCTCTGTGTCCTAAGGAACAACTAAGAAGTAACTGGTCGGGGAAACTGTTTCTTTCTGGATCCTGATAAGCAAGACTGGAAAGCAACTGGAGAAAACTTTGCTTGCAACCAATGTGGTATAAAGCAAGGTAAGTAGCGCAACATTCCCCTCTACATTTCCCCACAGGAACTTTCACTGTGTACAGAAATCCATGATCTGGCCATGACTTCAACTGGGAGTACTTGCTTAACACTGCCAAATTTGCACAGGGGGAAGGTTCTGTGGCAGGTGTCTAATTTTAGCCAGCATTTGGTGCTAATTCATAAGACGTCTTAATTCTTACACACGTGCATAATCATGATCTTTGCACTAAGTTGCGATGTCACATTTCACAATTACCAGCAATCTGATATTCAACTTTCTAATTTAGGGCTATTATCGTAAAAGAAATTAAGAAATCCAAAATTAGTAGTGGAAGGTAAGTGTCTCCAGTTTTAAATTTGCAGTGTCAAGTAGTCCAAAATAGAGTGAACACTTCGAGTTCTTCTTCCAGTGTATCAACTTTAAATGTCCCCAAGACAAGTCAGAGTGAGACAGTAAATCATTTAGGTGTAAATATCACGCACGCGAAATCATTAAATAGGCAGTGTATGGGTACAAGGGAATGGTTGGAAGAACATCTGATATTTGAGAGTAAACAACTAAAATTAAGACAAATGGTTTAGGAACCTCCCAGACCAAGTGATTTTGCTTCTTTCTAGTTTTCTACATTAGTGTGTTTATAGTGCTTGAAATATGCTGCTTTCAAAGGAATGTGAACTGCTTTTTAAAACCATCAAATAAGAAATGATTAAGCATATTAGTTCCAAAATAGAAAATCCTACAAGATCATTTCCCCTTCGTGTTAAGATCCATTTCCATTATAAATATATGCTTTCGGTATACAGTGCTCAGCCTAAAAGGTTATTTATTTGCATTTGCCTTTTGAACTATCATCCTGATCTCTACGTTGCAAGAAAGCTTCAGCTACGTCTCAAACATTTATCTTTTCCTTTCTTTGTTAAAGGGCTATTTATTTTAAGGGAAACCTTGATCAATGTAAGGTATCTATCATTTATTTTTAGGAAAGGCTGTGAACAAGTAGCAACATGAAGAACTTGATTATTATACAGAGGAAGTCAACAATCAAAAAATTCTGCCATTTTTCATCACTTTTGTGCACTACCCTTAATTTAAAAAATCCATTGTCTGAAAGCTAGAAGTATGAGAAAAAAATACTGATATGTAAAAACAAATCAGATTTGTGGGCTTAGGTCTCTATTGTTGCCTACGTATTTAGATGTCTACAAAGAATTTTTTCCCCCAAACCTTTCTGCTTTCCTTAATCTTAAATGTTCAAAGTGATTGCATTTTTCTGGAGTATTTACCCATTAACTGACAATTATCACTTAAAAGGAAATCAGACTAATTTTTGGCTGTGCTGTGCCTCAGTATAATTCCTAACTGTATCATGAGGGCGCAGAAAAATACAATTTGCAAAATTCCAGCCTTTGGTGTTTTGCTGGCTTCCCTGTTTTCGATCAAGTCTCCTGTGTTTATGCCACAGCTCGGCGAAGGACCGAGGCACACGATTTTCTTCACATGCCAACACTACACCTCTAAGTATGCCTGAAAATAAAAATAAATAAGAATTTGAAAATTCTCTGTCCGTGGCAAGGTGGGAGTTGGTGCTTAAAGCCATCTGTGGTTGCCCTGATGTCCTGAGTGGTCCAGCAGGAATCATATGGTTCTTTAAAATAGCTGACTCTCTCCCCTGTCTGCTTTAAGGAGATGTTGCTGGGATAGATGGAGATGATTTCAGGAAGGTTTGAGGCTCAAGGGGACATCAATGAAATGCATTGTTTTGCACGGTCTGGCTGGAGGGGGTAGCACAAAGTAAAATTAAGACCTCCTCTTTCATTGTGAAGCACAGTTGGGCTGTTTGATCTCTAAGTCCCAGCGTAATTGGAAGACTCCACACAGCATGTGGGGAACCGGGGCCTGGGCAGCTCGCCCGCGTGCCCAGAGCCCGCTGCAGCCCCGCCGGGGGCACCATTTACCCCCCGCCAGATCCAGCTCGTATTCGGGGTTCTACCCGGACACAGGCGTCGATCCTGAGCTGAGAACACGACGAGGTGGAGATCTGAAATGGCAGACCTGCTGTTTGTTAGCCGGTACACGGAGGGACACAGAAACTCTCCGAGGTCGGAGCACACGTCCCATTCCATAACCGTCTCCCCCAATAATGGTAGTTTCCTGATCCATCTTCCCCACCGCAGACTTGGTGCTTACACTGGATTTCCGTGAAATCTGCCTGCCCGCCCCAGATCACAGTGCACTCTTCCTCCTCGAGCCCATCAGACCACCGCGTATTCCACAGAGTTTATGGGCACCTACGAGGCATCCAGCACTCAGCTGCCTGGCAGCTCTGTGGTGAACGACAGCGACATGCTTCTGTCCTCAACAAGGAAAGTGACCCAGCGTCCCAATCTGTCCAGGAACCAGGGGGTTTCTGGGACTTGGTGCTTTAGGCATTAAAATTGACACAGTGTCTGGCAAACCAGGCCGAGGTGCTCACTCTATAGTGAACCTAGCATCTGCTGTCCTCTGTGGCTTCTTATATTCTTAGAAAGAAATGTCTGTCCCTGCCCACAAAGGCGGGTCCTTCACCCATGTTTTCAGGGGCAAGACCTAAACGCTTCACATTTTTGAGCTAGGTAGGACCGTATCTGCTTTGCAAACCAAACGCTTCCTTTCCTAGATAATCACAGGGTGGATCCAAATTGGGAGGGGCTTGAAGCTTATACAGTCTGCGACCCTCTGTAAGAAAAATAGACATAATGATGAATACAAAATACAGTAGTGTGTGGGAGAGAAAGTGCAAGGCCCAAAGTTTAAGATTCCTAAGCCTCACAATCTGCCTTTGCACGTGATAAGAGTAATCAGACACTAACATTTATTAACTCATTTAATTCCCATAATCGGGCTATGAGGAAGGTGGGTTCATTATTCCCATTTTACAGATTGGAAAGTTGAGGTCCAAGGAGGTTGGGTAACTCATCTGAGGTCACCCAGCAAGGCCCACCACTCCATTTCCTTCCGCCAGGATGGCAACTGGCATGGGGGGGGCAAATGACTCTGCCTCCCCCCGGAGCGGAACTTGCAAAACGGAATCACCTGGCTAGCAATTCATCAAACTCAACTGGTTTAAGAATTAAATCCTTAAGATAACAAGCCAGTCCAGTGTTGCGGAGCCCAAGAGGTTCTTGGTGGCAGGAAGCCCGGGAGAAGCCCAAGTGCCTCTGTGGCTCTCAGAGAAGGGATTCATCCTGCAAACCTCACACGTTTCTCTAGCTGGTGGTGGGAAGTCTGAGCCGTGCCTCGCTAAGCATGACGGTTGGACCTGGATGTCCACCTACTCTGCTAACGGAAGGCGGTGGTCTCCCAAGTCTGTTGGCCAGTCTCTGAGAAACTGCTTTCTTGCCTTGGTTTTCAGCAGGACCCTTTTTCCACTTTTCCCCCTCCCTCTCGGTGCCCAGCCCATGCCAGACACGCTGATGGGCCTCCCGTGGTCCATAGTCCCAAAAGGAATCCTCTGAGCGAGAGCAGTGGATGGACGATTAAGAGTGTGTGCTTTGTGGCCAAACTCCCCGGCGTGGAGTCGGCTCTGTGACCTTGGCTGAGTCACTCAACTTCCCTGTGCCTCAGTTTCCCCATCTTTCAAAGGGGCGGGGAGCAGTATCTATCTCAAGGGCTAAGTAAGTCACTATATATACAATGCTTAGAAACGGCCTGGCATGTAGGGACACTCTTAAGTGTTAACTCTTATTATCATCCCCAAATTATTATTATTACTGGCAAGTGGGCACTTCTGAGTCCCAACTAGGAGGAAGGGCACTCTGCCGGGTACAAGATGACAGGTGGAGCATTTGAATGGCGCTGCCATGCCTTGTCAGCAGTGAGTAGTTCACGAAGTGTCACACGCAGGTTCGGGGTCAGGTCTGTCCGCAGGGCGCACGCTTCGCCTAGAAACGTCGCGTTAAATAGCACCTGTTAGGAGTCACGTCAATGGCTAATTAAGGCGGCATTACCCCTAATGGGCTGGGAAGCAGGACTCTTGTTTCCCCATCCTGGGCTCGCACCTTGGGGTGAGCGGGGCCCTTGGGAGAGGGAAGCCTGGTGCGGGGCCAGAAATGATGCAACGTCAGAATCTGCTTATTGTTCCTGACAAATAATACTATAATAAAGCCAGAAATGTGCTTGTACCAATCAGTCACAGGTGCTGATAATAGTTCACCTAATTACTTCATTATTTTTTGCCACTCCGCCGAGCAGTTTGTATTTACGGTCCTGTATATGGTTCTATTACTACCACTTATTGTGATGATTCCAGCAATTCTGAGGAGTCTCTGAGGGCCTGGACAAGTAGAATCTTGTTTTTCTTGATTTCCCCGGAGGTGGGGGTAGGGGGAGCTGTTGGGGAGGGTAGGGGAGGGGAGGCAAGGAGGAGTTGGGAGGAAAGCCTCCAGCGGGCATCGACCTACAATTGCTCATCTAAGATGAGTGATAAACGATGGGTGATTTTTGAAACACTAGAATTTTAAAACAAAACAAACATATCCTGTGCCACGGGTTCCGAGGCCAGCCCTGGGGAGGAAGAGGAGGAGACGGGAGGGACCAGCTTTGGGCCCGCACCCATGAGGGGGGGCAAGTGCTTGGCCCCCAGCCCCGCATCACTAGGTTAGAAGCCGAGGGGATGGGGGGGGCGGGGAGGGGGTCCTAATGAATACCAGGCCACACATGAAAAAAGCTGGTTTGGAAAAACATTGTGAATTTTAGTCACTCAGGCATCAGTCAATCTGCTGGAAGTCGGGCCGTTGTTTACAGCTTGTTAAGATGTTGATTGTTTACAAATTGCATTTTCCCTTTGAAAAAGTGAGCACCTCTCAGCGGCTTCTTGTCACTCATCACCTGCTGGGGTGCTTCCTGCCAGGGAGAAAGGCTGCCTGTCGCTGATCTAATGGGAGCCGCTCTCCACTTTGGGGCCCCTCCCCTCCCCTCCTCTGTTCCCTCTCTCCCTTCCTCCTGCGTTTACAAATCATTCTTTTTTTTTAATGTTTTTTTTATTATATTATGTTAGTCACCATACAGTACATCCCCGGTTTCCGATGTAAAGTTCGATGCAAATCATTCTTAAACCCAGTCCCCGGGCTCCGGGTTCTGTGCAAACTTCTATTTCCTCATTATTTGCAGATACCTAGAGGAGTGACTGCTGGGGCTGCCCAGGCTCCCCCCTGGGGCCCCACTTCCTTGCAGAGAGGCTACATACAAGGGCCTGATTTCCACATGTCAGGAGCCAAAAGCAAGCAACAGAAGGAAGGCATCCTCCCGCGACCTTCACTGAGTAAAGAAAAGTGACCAAGCCATAGACTTTTGGAGGGCCTGCACCCTAGTTCCCTCCCTTCCCTGAGACCCAGAGGGGAGGGCTCCAAAGCCCCACAGGGGGCGGACACAGCCAGGAGCAGAACAGGGCTGCTGACTTCCTACGTGCAAAATGCCTTACTGGGGCTGCTTTTCTGCCTCTCGGCTTCCCAGGTTACACCCATTCGTTCCTTTGTTCATTCAGCAGGTGATGGGCAGCTGGTCCACCGTAGACGAACCCAGAGCAACAGAGATGGCTTTGAGGAAACCAGAGGCCCAAAGGCACAGCCTTCAGCTCCTTGAAAGCCCTGCAGAAGAGACTGAACCATCCGGGGGTTCTCACTGCACTCTGTGGTTTGTGCTCAAGTTCCTTCTGGAGCCACGTTCCCTGTGTGGTCTTTGTGAGCCCACTCCCCTCTCCAGTGCTTGCGTGACCCGCACCCTGGCGAGGTTGCCCGAAGCCGATCAGCTGGCCTGCACCATGGGAGGTGGGGAGGAGGGGAGCGCACCAAGCTCCCTCTGTCAATTCACCTGCCGAATGATGTGGGTCCACATGCTGACCGTTTCAGTCCTGCTACTGCCTGGCCCGAGAGCTTTCTGCCCACACAGGGCCTTGCTGACCGTGGTCGCTCCTCCCACAGGAGCTTGGGTTGGGCCAGCTGCCGAGGGTGAAGAACAAGCAAGAGATCTTCATTACAGTTGCCCTGGTCCCAGGATGAGGGCAGGACCCAGGAAGACCTTCACATGGGGGATGCGCAGCCAGGACTGTGCTCAGAGGACCACTCCTCAGGAAAAAGTGAGAACTGAGAGGAGACCTTGCCCCTCACCCTGACCCCATGTTAGCTCTGCCCCTCCCACCTCTGCCCTTCCCCAGGCTCCCCTCTGGGAAGTGTGACAAGTGTGGCAGTGACAGTGACCCAGCAGTAGGACAGTCTCCTGGGGCCCTGTGCTGTGGCCTACGGCGACAGCACGAGCTTGCTGGGCCAGCGTGAGTTTTTACTGTGTCTAGACATTCAAATCCTGTTGTAGGCACTCACAGGAAAAAGCAGAAGAGAAGCTTTTCTATTTTCTGGGGCTGCTGTAACAGATGGTCACAAAGTGGGGGGCTTGAAACAACAGAAAGGTATTCTCTCCCAGTTGCAGAGACTGAAAGTCCAAATTCAACGTGTGAGCAGGTCCACGCTTCCTTTGAATGCCCTACACAAGGACCCCTCCCTTGCCCATTCCTAGCCTCTCGCGGTTCCTGGCAATCCTTAGAGTTCCTTGGCTTCTAGACATGTCACTCTAAATCTCTGCCTCTGTTGTCACTGGAGTTATGGGATGAGTTGTGTCCCCCCAGTACCTCAAAACGTGATTATAATTGGAGATAGAGCCTGTCAAAAGGCATTAGAGTAAAAATGGGGCCATTCGGGTGAGGCCTGCTCCAATATGCCTAGAAAAGGAGATTAGGACACACCCCCCCAAAATAAACAGGCAAAGACGACCACATGAGGGGACACACGCAAGAAGGCAGCCCTCTGTGAGCCAAGAAGAGAGACCTATGAGACTAAACCTGCCAACATCTTGATCTTAGACTTCCCGCTCCCAGAATTGTGAGAAGACAAAATTCCATTGTTTGAGCCCCCAGTCTCTGATATGTTGCTATGGCAGCCCTAACGGACCCACACACATGGCTTTATACCCGTGTGTCTCTCTGCACCTCTTCTCATAAGGACACTAGTTACACTGGATTAAGGGCCCTCCCCACTCCAGTATGACCTCATCTTATCTCAGCACCTTTGTAACAACCCTACTTCCAAGTACGGTCAGATTCTCAGGTTCCTGGAAGGGTATGAACTTGGAGGAGAACGCTGTTCAATACGATGTGCTTTGCCTAAAAGAGCAGCTCACTTTCGCCCACTCTCCGTGGTGCGTGTTTTTTATGGGCCACCATTTTCTCATCCTCCTGAAGGGAGGTCCAGGGGCAACGTAAGCCATGATAGTGGTTCTGCAAAGGACACGAGGCTGGTAGAGCAGCCCATGCTTCACTAAGGGCTGGGAGCACCAGTCTGAGAAGTAAAGAGATGTAGCCCTATGTCCTCCAACAGCCCACGCCTTACCCACCAGCTGGGATGGCCCATGCTGCGGTCTGCAACTCTGTCCATCAGAAAGCAAAGGGGCAGCTTTAGGGCCCTGGTAACTTATTATTAGCTATACCCACGATCTGTCACCAATTCAAATTTTTCCTGAGCCGTTTTCCAGGAAATGGAAAGTGAGATGTGAAGTTGAGCAACTGGTTTGATCCCTCCCCATTCGAACGTTCCAGCTCTTCTCAAAATGGTGGAGTTGGGGCGGGTGGGAGTGTTTAGGTGTCTCTAGTTCCTATTTATTAGAAAGAATGAGAGTTTGATGGTCCTCGGTCTTGGCCATATATTGGAATCCCCTGGAGATCTTTAACAAATGCTGATTCCTGGATTCCCCCAGAGAGATTGATTGAATTGGTCTGGGACGGACGTGAGCACTGGGATGTTTAAAAGGTCCCTAGGTAATTTTAATGTGCAGCCCTGGCGGAGAAGCGCCTTCTTAATGTGTCCAGAGTCCTGAGTTACCAAGTAAGTGGCATTAAGGCGAGCTACAGGTCATGCGCTCCAACACTCTGCACCAGGTTGCCCAAGCAGAGAACCCAGGCAGCCAAGGTGAAAACGCAGCCACTGGCTTCTCCCAAAGTTTTCATTTCCTTGCTGCAAATTAACATATTTAATGATTTCAGTCCTTCCTGCTGATCTGCCTTTTAATGAGGTCTGCAGGCTTTTATTGACCTGGTATCCCTGACCCAGATATCTTTCTTCATCTACATTTGAATATGTGCGTCAACCTCCTTATCACTTTGGAGCCCAATCTAATTGGCTTCATGTGGAGAAAAGCCACACAGCAGAGCCCCAGCCAGCGTCAGCATGGGTTGTCACCCCAGGAGGCCCAGGTGAGAACAGGGGCCTGGTTTCCAGTAAACTGTCCCATACTCCACGGCCATCCATGAAAGGCCCACATTCTCCCCCGTGACCTCCAGCGGCAATCTGTTGACAAGTTACCGGCTCAGCTTGCTAACGTTGACAGCCAGAAGATGCCTCATTTTCCCCACTGGCCTTTTCAGCTTGTCTACTTGACCTTTACAGACCGAAGAGTCATGATTCGCTTTCAGAACTCTCATAGCCTGGTGCTTCGTGTCCTTTGTGTCGGCTCAACATTGGAGAGCAGGAAAATGGGAAGAATAATGAAATAGATCGATGTTCAGTTTGCCGGGGATGAGGAAGTCGAGGGTGAGCTTTGTTGAAGTTAGGAAATAAAAGAGGCTTTTGTGTCCCCTAAGGAAGGTCTTTATAATAAAACCATTTTGCAAAGTGTATTTTTTCTTATATTTATTATAGCTTTTTTTTTTTGAGCCTTTCAGACTGTCTTCTTCTTGTTTCTTTTAAAGCAGGGTCTTCAGCTCTCTTGTCTCTGTCTCTGACTTTCTGTCCTGTCTCCAGGAAGCACGCGCATTCGGTGAAGAATCCTGACTCTTACAAGGTAAGTTTTCCTGCAAATGATTTTCAAACAATTTATTGCCATGTCCTGGAGGAGAAGAAAAGACTACGCTTTTGCTTTGGTGCTCTAAGGAATTTCATGGAGATCCTTAGTTGCAAATCGCCCACTTAAAATAATGAAAGCACAACCTAAGTGTTTACTCGCTGGGGTGCAACACTCTTCTGCTGGCTAGAAGGCCTGGGGCACCCGGGGTGCTGGGACCTGCCTGCTGGGATAGGAGGAGTTAATTAAATTACCTTGTATTTAGTGTTAATTTTGTCCTGGGCTTGTTAGATAATAGACAACAAGCCTGGACTTGACTGGAAGCATCAGCCTGGGCCTGAACAGAGTCTCCAGGGCTGTCCTATTGTCAGATTAATTGAGTTGACATCTTGGTTGCGATTAGTTACAAATGTGGTTCCAATATTATTTCAACAGGTGTCAACTTGGGGGCTGTGGTCAAAATCACACCACCTGCTAAAGCAGGATGGCAGTTCAGCCACGCAGGGACTAGCCCGACGGTGGTGTCTTGTCCAGCTGGGGGAAGGGAAGGGAAGGTTGGGTATGTTTCTGAAGAAGCATCACTTGCAAGAAAATTTAAGACTTAAATAGGTTAAGATGTCAATTTGGCACCCACTGGCTCTATGTTCAGCTTGCAGCAGGGAAGTCGTTTGGTGATAGAAGAAAGGATTGAAGATCTTTCTCCATTAGGAGTGAACGCTTTTGATTACTGAGCACAATTTGCATCAGGAAGTGGGTTGTAAGAAGTCCTAATTAGCGTGAAATTACATTTCCCCGTAGTGTTGTGGTCCCCGACCCATACAGACCTACAGGACTGTAATTCCCGAGGTAAGGAAAGCATTTGGGACTCCTGATGGCCAACACCTGGACTCAAAGGGTATTTTCCACCCTCACTCCCAAGCTCCGAAAGTCACCTCTCATTCAAATGAGAAAGTATCATCATACAAATGTAAAAGAATTTCAAGGTTATTTCCCCTTGTTTTAGACAATCAAACATGAGGCATGACCTAATGAAAGTATAGTTAGCCCTTGGACAATGTGGGGTTTGGGGGTGCTGACCCTACCATCCATGCAGTCAAAAATCCATGTATAGCTTTTGCTTCCCCCAAAACTTAACTACTAATGGCTAACTGTTGACTGGAAGCCTTACAAATAACATAAATAGTCAATTGACATGTATTTTGTGTGTTATATGTACTACATATGTAAGTATATATATATAAGTAAGCTAGAGGAAAGAAAATACTATTACGAAATCGTAAGGAAGAGAAAATACACTGACAGCACCATGCTGTAGTTATAAAGCAACAAATCCACACATATGTGGACCTGCCTGGTCCTCTGCCCACACACCTGCATCTCTGAAAGGGGGCCCCCAGGAATGACAATGCATGGACCGCACCATGGGGAGGCCCCCATGCTCTGGAAGAACGTCTGCCATTTGAAGCTATTACTGAACCAGATAATGCCAGCTCCTGTTTGAACGAGAAGAATGAGCCTCTCTCTGCCCTTTGAAAATTCAGTGGGAACTTACCATTTTCACACAGTTTGGTACAGTTGCCACATGTTAATCGCGCAGTAAGTAATGTGCTGTGCAAAGGGTCTGCGTCGGGGCAAATCAAAGCATGTTTTCTATTTCCTGATAAGCTGAGGACAACATCCACACAACTTATGGGGAGGTAGTTCAGCTCTTCCTATCTGACCCATCAAACAGATCCGTGGTGACAATAGGGCTGTCACAGAATGCCCTGGTAGAGATAAGCCTTGAATCATTGACCAGAGATCTGCAGATAGCCAAACACCTAAGAGCCTGTGGGTCACACAAATGATCTCAGAGCCAAGTAGCATTCCCTGTCAAGACCCAGAGAAAAAGCCTTGAGAGCACAGAGCCGGGCTGTCCGTAGAAAAGTTGTGGGGTGGGCATTCTGGCTGAGGCCCTAAGCAAGGCACCAGGAGCCCCAGTGCCTGGAGTTTCTGGAACAGCCTGCGGCAGCCGCCACCAGCTGGCAGCAGGAGACAGGGAGGGGAAGGGAATGGGGGGGGGTGGCGGTGGTGAGTAAACCACCATCCGAAGCCCACCCCCCCCCACACACACACACCCACACGGGTGTCTCAGCAATCAGTCCGCCCATGAGCAAACAAGGATGGGGGAACAGCTGGCTTTGCTATAGTCTTACATACCTGCCACAGGCTCTCTGGACATGCGGAATCACGTGTTGGGTGGAGGGTGGATAACTGGCTGAAAATATATCTATTCATCATAGTAAGACAAGGGGAAGTCAGGACACGGTCCCTAACATTTGGAAGAGCTAAACTGGGGCCCCGGTCTTCAGAAACAAAATGCCATTATACACAAAGACTGAAGGGTGACAGGTGGCCCCATTAGGAAAGAATTCACAAAGCTTCATTTCTGATCGTTACCTGGAGACTGAAATATAATGATCCCATTTACTCCATCAGCAAGAGTTGTCACGGTCTTGTAAGAAGGAGCCTCCACCCTTTGGAAATTCAACATGAACTTGGCATTTTCACATACTGTTCGTTATGGTTTCCACATGTTAATTGTCCAGTAAGTAACTTCCTGAACAAAGATCCTTTCCCTCCCAGGCATTGAAGCTGGTGTCAGGTCTCTGAATAAGTACAAATCAAAGCATGTTTTCTCTTACCTGCTAAGCTTAGGACAAAATTAGCATAAAATATGATGAGGTTGTTTAACTTTTCTTATCTCACAGAGCAAATAAATCAAAGATTTAGAAGCATCACAGAATGCCCTGGTTGAGAAAAAACTTGAAGTAATTGTCTATGTTCGCTGGCTAATGAGTATAGACCTTTAGCGTTAACACCATCTCGTATGTAACATGTGTGTTATTTACATATATTAAATCACACGTTCGTGCAATAAATGTGATAATCCTATACACTCTATACATCTATAATAAAAAATAAAAATTCTATTCCAACTATCCTGAAGTCAGGTTTTTATACTTAAATTGTTTTCTGGTTTTCTATCATTTATAAATTTAACCCCTGTCATTTGCTATTTCATTGTACGCCATCGAATCCCCAGCCCATTTGGAATTAACGAGAAGACAAATGAGCGAGTGAAAGAGTGAGGGAACCTAGGAGCTTAGGTGCCGCCCTCTGCTGACCACTGTCCTGGGAGTGGACAGTCTCTTAAGAGAGTCGGGTTCACACTCCACTTCCTTCCATCTCCACATTCTCGATTGATAGGTAGACATTTTCCAAGAGCAGAATACGTCCTAGAGAAAGCACTATTTGAAAAGTATTTAATGATATTCCCTGAAGTTACTTAGCCAAATACAACTGAATCTTTATCACACAAAGAGAAAACAAAATTATTTACTCATTCAGTATTTATTAGTTTGAAAACAAGGACACAGTACTTACGCACAACGGAGGGCCGATGTTTGCTTTATCAAGGAACCTGCTCGCGCTCCATCGGAAGATGAGAAGGAGAGGCTCACAGCTCCCCAGCTAATGTTGGCCCTCTGCAGCACAATTTCTTACGTTTTAGGGAGCAATTAATTCTGATAACTGATGTTGGTACAACATGGATCTGAAATGGTTTATAAGAGTTTTCTGTCTCAGCACAGGCGTCTCTAAGAGTGTCCTCACCCATTGCTGGCAAATTCTGTGCAATGCCAGACACAGAGGTGCACAGAGGACCGGCAGAGCTGGGGGGGTGGGAGTGCCATGTCCGAGCTCAGGCTTGGGGATAGCACATGCTAAGCCTGGGCCACACCAGCCTCACTCACAATCCAAAGCAAGTCACACAGAGGGCAGCCCCAAGATGGAGTTTCAGGTACAGGCTGTAAGTGAGACCAAGGAGCCTGAAATGGGGCTTCCGGCAGTGACAATCTATGGTCACGTGGTTCTACCCAAGTCAACAGAGCGTCCATCAGCCCAAACACCAACCCCATTGGCTATCACTCCGCTGCTCCTGGAGATTTTGAATGCTTTAGGATTTTCCCTTCAAAAGACAAAGACCTCTAATCCAGGTAGTCTTTGAGCTGTTATACTTTCTTTAGAAAGTAAGAC
The DNA here is from genome assembly GCF_002007445.2 of Ailuropoda melanoleuca. Taxonomy (NCBI): domain Eukaryota; kingdom Metazoa; phylum Chordata; class Mammalia; order Carnivora; family Ursidae; genus Ailuropoda; species Ailuropoda melanoleuca. The sequence continues at coordinate 117,169,165 of NC_048223.1, forward strand.
CTAACTATGATTAATTGATTAATTAGGATTAATAATGGGGCATGGAGCAAGGGAGTGGGGGGAGAAGGATGTAAGGGGCAGCGGAGCGGAAAGGACATGGGGACCAGTCCCCAAGAACATTGTAAGATGGTTATAATTATCCCTGATTACAGATAAGGAAATCGAGGTTTCAAGAGGGTGAGTAACTTGTCATTCGCATCTCTGGAAGTGGCCGCGCTGGCCTTCCCACCTGAGAGCACCTCACACAGTGTAGGTTTCTCCCACTCTGCCGTGAGGGTGCTCCAAAGACACACTTTGCATCCACCTGTGATCCTGCCTGGGTCCCCCTCCCCCTCCCAGGCTCCCTCGGAGGACCCAGGACTGGGAGGGGGAAGGTGGTTGACTGGCTCCAAGGAAGCTGTCCAGTGGTGACCCCAAGAGAGAGGCAGGTGCTTCATTTCTTCCCCCACATCTCTGGCCACTGCTCCAAAACAACTCCATGTAAGATACAACGTAAATCAAGATAGCGTGAGAGCTTGCTAAGCAAGTGCATCCTCAAAGCACGAGCCCTAGAATCAGCTTCTGAGCAGATCGCCAGCTCTAACTCCTCTCATATGGGAGACTTCCTCGATTTACATAATTGTAGGTGAATGTCTCCTAGGCTGAATGCTCCCTGAGAATAAGCATTGTGTCTGCTCAACCTTGTGCTGCATGGGATAGGCCATTGACAGACCTCATAGGCAGACCTATAATAATTTCCCAGTAAATATTGGTAAAATGAGTGAAGGAAGACAAATCTGTCCTTCTTCAGTTTTAAGCCAAAAAAAGCCTGAAATCAGTCACTGTGGATTTCCAGGGCCCTCCCCTGTAGATCCAGTCCCCAAGGAAAGAGAAGTCTTTGCATAGTTCTGATAGCTTCTAGAACATTCTGTACTCACCTGAGCCAAGGAAGGCCTGTGACAGCCTTAGGACACCAACGAACTGCCAGAGTATATACCAAGTTCAATGTTCCCCCAGTAAAAAGAGAGAGAAGTACAGGCCCAGAGATAGTTGATATCAAATGCATACGTGTTAGCTGAACAGCTGTTTCTAGGGGCAGGGCGAGAGCGTTTCTCTCGCCTTCAAGAAAGGTCTGGGTAAAGGAACTTGGAGAAGCCCCAAAGGCCGAAGACTAAAAGGGGGCCGTCCATAATTTATCGCTTATCTGACTAAGAGCTGTCTTGGACAGATTGAAGTCATTAGCTGAACAGGCTTGGGTGGGAGGAACGTCTCAGGTACCTGGTACAGCAAGTCTGGAAGGGGCAAGCATCGGCATGGGCAGGTCCTAAATCTCTAAACTAAAATTACTAGGGCAGAAAAACCTCAGCACATTCAGTGCCGTCCTCCCTCCCACCTCTTTAGAGCAACATGTGCCCTTAAAAAAAAAAAAAAGTGGCACAGATAAAAATCACATCCATTTACTGCACCGTCTTTTCCATAGTTGTAAAAGAAAGGCCTTTATCATCCCCTGAATTAGATCTGTGATTTTTTTGAATGACATGTATAATAATTAGACTATGAAGATGTGCCGTTAATCCATTTAAAGGTGTAAAGAAGTCCATTTAATGAACATTATAGTCACATTAGACTTGGAAACATCCAACTCTTTTGTTGAATAAAAAGAAGTTCAATGAGATTAACTTCTCTTAGTTGGTTTTAAAGAATAATCAAACATGTCTCCCTCTGATAGTGTATTGTGCCTTCTTGCATGGCTTCTGCATACCAATGTCTGCCAGCCCAGAAGGGTAAGAACAGGGCCGCCGGACCTCACATTTCAGTTAAATAATTACGAATTAAAGAGGATCACTCCTACTTTCTATACTCACTATAAAGTGATAAGAGGCTGAACTCCTTGAACTCGTAATTATGTAACAGCAACGTTAACCTTCTGGCTTGGCATTCTCTCCTGCTGCATTAAATGTATTCTTACGATGATTATCAAGTTTACTCCTTGACACATAGATATTTCTACTGGGAGACCTGTGAATACTTGATCCTATCAGATTCTGACCGCAAATAGGGTAATGGATTCTGTTTTCAAATCTCATGCTGTTTCACATCTCCGGATGAGTCTGTCCACGATGCCCGCTTTGCGGGAGTAAGTGGGCATGGGCTCTCTGCTCTGATTTAGAGTGGGTCGGAATCCAGATGTCCTAGCTAACTCCTGGGGCTATTTAGAAGAGCCAGACTTTAAAGCAGAAATGGACAAGTTGGGAATAATTCCAGATTCGATGAAAAAGAAGACGCTAAATCCTAGTCGCTAGACGGGCTGTATCCTTTCCGCGGAGAATTCCCACTGTCGGCCCAGAGTTTATCCAGGAGACGGGATTGGCCAGATTGAATCTATTAATTAGCCTCTTGTCCCTCGGGCACCTGACTTACTAACTTCTTTTTAGCTCAGGACCGTATATTTTACCTTATACATTTGCTCCGTGTTTTATCTACGGTTGTTAAGAATTTAAAAACAAGCAAACAAACGATTGAGATGTGTAACATTCTGCATTAGATTTCAGAAGGCAAAGGGTATAGAGTTCCTCTTATGAAGAAAAAGAAAGCCTCAGTAGGAAGAAAAGAGACAAGCATAGAAGAGCTGGTTTCAACATGAAATTAGAGAGTTGGCTCGGGAAGAGCATGTCAGCTGCATCCTGTCCCCTAGCTTTGTGCCTAATGCCTCTTGCTACCCGGTGACAGTGATGGATGACTGTGGAGATTGTCTAAGCCAAACTGCTAACCAGCACTGTGTTAGATCTTTTTGTAGTTTAGGAAACAAAGCTGATAAGATCAAGAGGCAACATAATCCTGGCTAATGTAGTGTGATCGGTCTTGTATAGCGTAATCGGGCATGATGCAGACATCGTACCTTAAACCAGCCATGATATTTGTAGGACTGGAAAGGAAAGCTTACTGCAGTTTAAAAGAAGTTTGGCTTATAATAATAATAATAACGTCATGTGCCTTCCAGAGTCCGGGGCAGTGTCTACTCCTGATCAGCTGAGACTAACTCAGAAATCAAACCAGGAGATGGGGAGGCAGGCATCTAGAGAGTCCCTTTTCACTTCTGTTTTGCTCTGGCACATTTATAGTCCTCAGAGATGAATGTCCAAGAAGAGCTACGGAACAGGGAGAACTTGTTCCAGAAGGTCAGGATGAGATCACTGCCTTTCACCAGTCTTCAAGCAGGTCCAAGGGGAATAATGCCTCGGGCCCTTCCAACGCCCTCGGAAAGGTGGTTTTGTTATTGTTGCTCTCACTTTTCTTCATCCTGAGATTCTGCTCATAGCACGTAAGACTCCAAGACAGAAAGGGCAAGATGTTCAGTGTCCAAGTGAGCTCAAATGGCAAAGGCAGAGGACAAGTTGGGTGTATGCAATTCCAAAACTGATGGCCTGAGTGTAAAAGATGTCATGTTCTTCGGTCTCTCCCTGTCTGGGTTTTTCGTGTTGTTGAAACTGATTTTGAGGTCTAGGTGGCCCTAGGATATTCATCAGTGATGATGCTTGCTAATACCACCAAAGTTCAGAGCTATTCAGTAACTGCTTTATTCAGCCTGAAGTTTAAAATTACACTTCAGTGAAGAATATCTACAAGAGCTTCCAAAAAAAAAAAAAAAAAAACCCCGCTTACAGACACATACAGGGTAGCATCTATTCATATGCAGAGAAAGTGTCAACACGGTTTTACCTCAGACAGCTCCTAAGCACCATGTCCCTTTCCCCCTTTCACTGAAAGGATCATTTAAATATGAATACATTTTGGGGGGGTTAGGTTATTAGATCTTGCTCAGATTGCACAAATAATTCTACTTCTTGGGTCCGTTTCGGGGTTGCTCTGGACGTTCCTCGATGGGATAATAATGTTATGAAAATTAAGCAAATGCAGAGAGCAAAAATAGTTTGTCAATATGCTGCCCCAAGCTTGCCCAGAGATAATTATCATTGCTTATAAATACATGTTGGAGGTTTGCTTGAATACGTTTTTGTGAAAAAGAGAAAAGTTATTATCTTGAAAGGAACTAAGTAGCGCCTAGAAATCGCGATCGTGGTCTGGAGTGAACTAATCACTTTATCCTCATCCCTGAACACATTTATCCCCCTCCTAATTCTTCACCTAATTAGAGGGAAATGCAGAGCTGTCCTGGTCAGGGAGGTAGGGATTAGGGTTAAGAAAACACTTGTATTTGGAACCCCCTACCTCCCCTGGTCAGTGTGAAAGATTCTCAAAGAATCTCCCAGCCTAGCTAATCCATGACCCTCAGCAGGGAGGAAGTGTTAACAATTTAGTTTAAAACTCACACTCTCAGACAAATGCATCAAAAACGGCTTTTCTCCTTTGATTTGTAGGTATTAGTTGTTTTTCCAGGCCCCATTAAGGACTCTTCATCCTGTAGGCAAGGGGCATTAAGCCCTAGCAAGTTAGAGTTGTTCCCAGCTCTGTGTTATTCAAAGGCAATTTACACTAATTATTCGAGTCCACAGAGCTACCCACATTAGCGGAATGAACCATCTCAGCAGGTAAAAGTACTTTTGAAATGTTAATTTATTACTAAGGTATAAAAATATCCTTGAATTAAAGTAAAAAAAAATAATAGCCATTTTAAAGGATGAGACTGAGACATTCTCTACCCCCCTTTTTTTATTTTCACCAACTCCTCCGTAATTACTTGTCTTTTACAAACTCGAGTTGTCAAGGCAAACGGCAATGCATTCTCTGACATTATGGTTAATACAAAGCTATCGCCTCGTTCGGTGCATTTTTCTATCCTGTTTTCCAAGGGAAGCCAAATGAATCCCCTGGCCCGGCCGCTGATTCAGAAGCAGCGATGTGATTTTATGCCTCACAAAATCTGCTCATGGGTGTGGGTTGTTGTTTCTTAGTCACTGACGTTTTCAACGGCCTCTTCTATATCCCGCGGCTTGTTCTCCCGGGAGCATCGGTGAATCCGCCCAGCCAGGACGGACTCACGGGCCCGAGGCTCCCAGTCTTCATCTTGCAGGATATCCCAGGCACAAACACATCCCACCATAGTCACAGGCTCCGGCTCGCCTTCTGGCTCAGTCTCTGTCCCCTTCCCGTGGGAGTGGGTAAGAGAAGGGGTCGGGGAAGGAGAGGTCCTGAAGTTGACTGCCGAATTGGGGGAGAACGTGTCAGCGAAAACTTTCAGCATCCACGGTCTCGCCATCACAGGAAGCAGCAACAGCGACCCCTCCTGGTGACCTAGAGGAGTCACAGGGTGCGGCTCCTCGTCCTTGAGGTCGACTTTCCCTTAATTCTTCATTCATGCATTCCGCCAGCATTTACACACGAATGTCTGAGAAATGATCTCTGCCCTCAGGCCTCTCAGAAGACAATAAGGGTGAAGAACTTGAGAAGCTGTGGCAGAGACTTCTGAAGGGGGTGGAAGGGCCCGCAGAAAGAGAGATCGCTGTCCAACCAACACAGGAAACTGCTTACAAAAGTAAAATAAAGATTCGCTAAGCAGAAGGAAAGCGAGTCCAAAATTGAAAAGAGAACAGATCCTGAGGGCCACAACGGCATAGCATACTCGGAGACCCAAAAGGTAGGTGGGAAATGGACAGAAAGGAGTAGGCAAGTCCCCCCACCCTCCCCTCCCCACCCCCAGCTGTCCTGGAAAATGTGCTGCATCTTCTCTGAGACTAGAGGTCTCCAGACTGTCTTGGTCATGTATCCCCAACCCTAAAAAAAAGGATTTGATCATCCCCAGTATATGTTTATTTATGATTATACACAGGTGCTGATTTCAATCCATTCTAATAAGTACTAGTAATGCTTGTTTCATTTCTTATCTTTCGGATCAAAACATGTTAATCTAGCATTTTCTTTCCTCATCCCGATGGACTGGGGACAGTGGCATGTGCCCCGAAGTTGATGGGCCCGTGGGAACCAAAGGCCTGCCCGCAGAGAGCCTCCTGTCCGTCCGAGTAAGGCCTACGTGCACCCACCTCCGACTGCAGCCAGAAGCTTGATCGCGGGCCCAGAGTTCGGACCTAACTAGGTCAGAAGGGGGTGAACTGCAGGTATAGCAGGAGCTTGGCAACCAGTACGTGGACAGATGTGCCCTCACCATCCCACTGGAGGAACCTAGCCGTGCACCTCCTAGCATCTTTCCCTTCCTGTCTCGGAGTCCACGCATTCAGCACACCCAAGAGCGTGTCTTATAGACCCTAGAGTCTGGAACGCAGCCAGAAACACATGAGAGCCCCCCCATAGGTCAAATCTAACATAAAATCATATCAAAAATAAGTTTCAGCATAAATTTAAAAATATATAGGCCACCACGGAGCTGGAAACTAATTTGTGAATTCAAATTATGTTAAGCGCAGATTTGCATTGATGTTTACAATTCCCCCCACTACACACATATAAGCACATCTTAACTTGAACTACGACCCAAGCAGTTCCAGAGTGATTAGGAACCCATATTGGATCCCCACAAGATACATGATAGAGCAGATACTACTAGAAGCCATGAATCATAGTGACAACTTTGTTTACAAAACTTTGCCCCAGGACTATGATTGGTACTTAGGTTAACTGAAAATAATGTCCTCCTTCAGACTAAACAGAGTCTAAACAGAGTCAGGATGCTTCATGCTGCCACAACCATCCATCCATCCACCCATCCATCCATCCAACCAATGTTTACCGGTATTGAATATCTATGCTCTGTCAGGCATTCACACACAGTATTTACAGCGATAATTCGAAGGAATGTATGTCAGCTCGTGTTTAAATGTTACCGGCCAGACAATAGTAGGAGTTGGAGCCTCTAAAATGATTGTACAGAACGACTGTACTTCAGATGGAAACCTCATTCCTGATCACTGCTCTCTTCACATCAGGTGCTCAAAATGCCTTTTTAAATCAAATTATCACACTACGGCCATTTCTACATGGAGAATATGTTTTAAAATAATCTTATAAAAATCTTTTAAAAAATAAATAAAATAATCTTATTTATTTGGAAATGATAATAACTCAGATGCTATCTGAACTAGCTCTACCTTTTTTTTTTAAGAAATGTGTTCTATTTTATAGACAGTGTAACTGAATAGCATATAAATAAGGAGGGAGGGTTTAAGGTAGGGTTTAGTGTTGAAATGCTTAGAGAACAAATTACTTCCAATAGTTTCATAATATACCTTTGCCTCCAAATAATGGATATGATTTCACAAACCAGTTGATTTAATCGTGTGCCCTAAGTACCTTTGGAGACACAGCCCAGCTCTAATTACCAAACATCCGTGGAAGTAAGAATAGTACATTCCCATAAAAAATTTCTACGGTTCAAAGTATTCACTAGTTAATCTGGCTGCCCCTTCACCACCACCATCATTTAGTTTGAATTAATGAGGATAGATTCACTAATGAAAGCCAAGAATTTTCTTCATTCTGATGAGACAATACAGTCATGGGGACTAGCTCTGTAAGATAATTTCCACGGCAGAAGCTGCAAGTTCTAAAGGTGACAGTGCCTGGCTCAAGGCTTATGATCAGAAGGGGGTGAAATTAAGTTAGAACTGAGAGTTTTTTTACTTTAAAAAGCATAAAAAAGCAACACTTTTTTTTTCCAGATTGAAAGACATATTGAAAAATGTACCGTGAAATTAAAGCCCTGAAAATCTTTAAGGAATCTTTCATTCTCTTTGGACCAATGCAACAATCGAAGACTTGCATAGGCAAGAATCAACACATATGTGTACAAAACATAATGTTTGTTGAGAAAGGTTGTATTTATAGCATGCATTTTCTATATGTAATACATATATGGAAACCTTTCAAATCGCTTCAAGAGGTAACCACATAGGATTTCGAGGAAACTCTATACACTGGGTTTACTGGCCGTTGTGTCTTGAAACTTCATTCATACAGAGAGGCGGCACAATTCAGTCAAAAAAGCATGAGGCTTGAAGTCCAGAAGCTCAGGCCCGCCCCCCAGGCTCAGCTCCGTCACTAGCCACTGAGGTGAGTACAGGCAGATCACTTAGCCTGGCTGGAAAATAAAAACTTTGGTTGGCTTGGCCTCCGAGGGCTTTGTCAGCAGTAAAATCATCAAACTCCATATAGGAAGCATTTGATATAGCCATCAGAAAGGCAAGTTGGGTATGAAGGCAAGGGTTTCCAAAAACAGACATACCAAGGTTGTTGTTTTTTTTTTTAGATCAAAGACCGAAAAACATAGTTTTGTTTCAAGTACATAGACACACACACAAACACACACAGGCCTATACAGTGTGCATTCTGTGGGACCTAGCAGTGTTTTCCCCAGTTGAATAAAATGTGGCTTTGCAGGCATTCAGAGCCCATTGCATTTGTGCACCCTGTACAAGGCTGTTGGCTCTAGACAGCCCTTAATTCTAATTAATCCAAGTCCAGCTGAAGCCGTGGGTGGAGGAAGAAAGACTAGAAATGAAGAAAGAAAATGAGACGTTAGCACGAATGCCTATCACATTGTGAAAATCTATTCATCTGCATAGTATTAATGATAGCGAATATGCAAACAGATGTTTCTCTCATTAAATTGTATATGCAAATACTACTGGTAGGAGTGGTAATGTTGTCTCAGGGTTGAGAGATCGTTGAGGGTAATTAAAGGTTAATCCAGTTTTCAGTTCACAGACTATTCGACAAGAGTGGTTGTAAAGAAAAATTGTCACTTAACCTTCAATTCATTACCAATGGCACATGGATTTTCTACTAAAATAACATAAACATATGCACTAATCATCACTCCCTCCCCCCACCACCTCTGCATGGCTCATCACCAGCAACCACGGGCAAAGACTTGTGAGTTGAGCTAAGTTGAGTGTTGCTGTGTGAGGCATTAATAAGAAAAATTACAGTCCCTTGAAAAGTGTTTAGAGCCCATTCGGAGTCATAATCTCTCATTTTTAATTTAAAAAAATCTGAAGCATTTACATCGCCACTTCTTGAATAGAATTAAAAACATTGTTCTAGGTACTGAACGTGAGGAATTGGAGGCTGCAACGAGCTGACCAGTCTTGACATAGTTCACTCTTTTTCTTACTGGGGTGAATTGAAAAGGACAAATGGTTTGAAACTCCTTTTTGCGTGTGTGTGTGTGTGTGTGTGTGTGTGTGTGTGTGTGTGTGACAGAAATGTTTAACTGGCCAGCTGGGGTATTTTCACTTCCTGTTCTGAAGGGTGGGAAAAATTCAGCAATGAAGGCCAGAGAGTTCCAAATTGACAGGTGTGTGAGAAGAAATGCAAGGTCAGTATAAACCCCGTATCTGTGGGAAGAGGTGTAGAAAAGCAGAGGGAGAAGGGGTGTCCCTGTGGAATAATAAAGGGGATTTATTTCCTGATCAATAGTTACAAAGGGCTTGTCTTTGGTTTAGTGGGGATCAGGGTTCTGGAAGGGTAATCTCCTCTCCCCTTTACTTCTTTAGTCCTTGATTCTACAAGAAGTGATCTGCAGCGTAAAGACCCGCACAGAGCTAGCAAGCCGAGTACCTGAGATCTCCATGCTCCTGAAAATTAAAAGTGTGCTTTCTGCCCCGAGTGTTCGAGATACCAATCAAAATGAAATCCAAAGTTGCATGGGCAGACAGATCCCTAACATTTAATCCTCATTTTGCATTGAGGGTTTCTAGTTAAACCCAAATTTAATTTTGGTTCTTATGCCACCAGAAAAACCGAAGCTCCTTTCAAAGTTGCAATCCTACATTAAATCTAAATCAAATCTTGTATGTAAAACGAAAAGGTCTTTTTTGGTCCTACTTTCTCATAGGGAACGGTGCTTGTTTAAGATGTTACAAATTGCGCTGGAAAAGAGTGCGTTTCTCAACAAAACTGGTTGTGTTTAATTTGCCCAAAGCATCTTGGTAAAATTTTAACAACACTTGCTTATTGGCAAACCCAAAACAGAAGGTAGCTACCATGATTCCAAAGGGAGGAGGGAGACGACCTACAATCCCGTTTTGTTTATTTGTTTGGGTCTTCACAACACTAAACGATTTCACTTCTTTCCCCTCAGTACTTCATTTTTTTTTAAGATTTTATTTTTAAGTAATCTCTGTACCCAACTTAGGGCTCAAACTCACAACCCTGAGATCAAGAGTCACTGGCTCTACTGACTGAGCCAGTCGGGTGCTCTGCTCTTCATTTATCGACTTTTTTCCTTCTCACTTTGTTTTTTCATCTTTGCCAAACTGTTTGGTAGGTCTGCAAGGTTGAGAGCAGCAGAAGGGACCTGACCGAAATCTCCACCGGGTTGACCAGATCTCTCTTAGCAGGAAATCGGAGGTTAAGGTGAAAGGGCAAACAGCTATGGTTCCCACTGAGTGATTAGTATACAATGTATGCATTTTCCCCTGGGTATGTGCTAAAAGGGCTGCCCTCTCCCAGCTCATTCCGGTAGCATTTGGATATATCCAGCCCTACTCTCAGGAGACTCTTTTGAAATAGCATGGCTCTGTGCTTCACTGTTTGTTAAGTAATTGAAAGATAATAGCAATTATTATATATTGAGAAGAAGCCAAATTCCCCGAGCACCAAGCAGCCCCCTAATGGTGTACTGCTCAAAATAGCCTGTAGGTGATGCTGAGGTTGAATGTGGGGAGTAGACTTGGGTTAGAAAACTGCCCACGGAGCCAGATGGCTTATTTTGCTAAATACAATGGAAACACACACACACACACACACACACACACACACACACACACACACCCCAGTATGGAGGCTTTTGATTCGGAGAGATTCGTGGCCCCTTTCCCTAAAATACAAGGGCTGCCTGGGGTTGATTTAGGCCATGTCAGTGACCTGAACCTCCTTCTGACTCATTCTCACTGACCATCTCAGCTTAGCTTTGGCCCTGGCTTGACAGGGTGCGATGAGTGTACTATGTCCAGAGCTCAGTTGGGCAGAATCATGAGAATAGGCAAGGATGCTAGAACAGCCCAAAAGGGGGAGGTGAGCTGGGCTATCTCAGGCTAGTACAGCAGGAGACAGTTTGAACAGTGGCCACTCTACCTTCAGGAAAGACTGGTTTGAGCTTCAGTACCTTCTTTTGCAAGGTAGGAAAATAATAGTACTGACCCACAAGACAGTTGAGACGATTCAGGATCATAAGTACGTAACGTGTTAAGCACCCAATACCAAGCAAGCTAACAACATCAACCCGGAACAGTGGTAGTCTAGGCCCCCTTGGAACATAGCCACTCGGAGGATGTCTCCAGGTGTCCCTAACGTGGCCACTGCTGTATTTCTGTGGAATAGGGTTGGGTTTCCATCCAGTTAGAGAAATTAGCTGAACACACCTCATTAGAGTTACGGGGAGCCCCAAATATCTCTTTTAACAGCCTCCTACGGTGCTCACCCCGGCCTCCTTTGGGTCGCTGAGTTGCATGAAGAGACTAGCCTCTGCGGGTAAGTCAGATCTGAAGTGGAATCACGGGCTGTCGCTTTCAAGCCAGTACTGAGGTGGGCTCTGGCAGTTTGTAATAATGCAACAAGTGTTGTGTATGCCCCAACCCCAACAAAGTGTGTGACTTCACCAGAGAAACTCTCCACTATCATGCCGAAGCCCTGGGTGCCAAAACCCACATCCGAGTGCTCGTCACGAGCTCTGAGCTGGCACTCCACCACACTTCTCTGAGTCCTCAAAGTCCTCATCTGTAAAACGGCCATTTTAGTGCCCGTATCAAGGAGTGCCTGCCGTATGGGTTGACTAACAAACGGAAACACTTTGTCAGGTGTCAAATAGCATCAGAAATAGAGGGGTTTGCCGCTTGCATACACACTGCGTCCTGGTGTCCAGTGCCATAACTGCAACACCGTGCCGGCATCACACCACGATTCTTAACCCTAATGGTTTGTTAATTTAACTCATTAAGGGCTCTTAGCACTTGAAAGGTGTTTAAAAACACAAACCAACAATTAGTCTTTGGGGACCAAAGAATAATGCAAGCCTAATGTATCACTTTTCCTGGCTCAACAAACACCATTTTGATGTGCTAATGGCCCTCGTGAAGGCAGTGATTTTCAGTTAAACAAAGCGAGCCAGCAGCCCAGAGAGGCACTCTGCCCTTCCCTGTGAGTCAGCCAGGAATGAACATTAACCCAGTACCACTTATAAATGAATAACATACAAATACAGTACTATGTGTAATATAAAATGTACTGTCAACGACTAGCAAAAGGGAGAGGTTAAAAAGCCCAGAGCCAGGAACCAGAAGACAAGGATTGGAGTCCAGCCTCTGACACTCACCTGTTCCTTCTGTGAACTCAAAAAATGTCACCAGGGTTAACAGCACATGTAACAACCACAACTAATCCTACTTTCATTGATCCTCAAGTTTGTTATCTGTAAAATGGGAACAACAATGTTTCTTGCTGCCAACCTCACAGTATGATGGGGAATGTAGTTTCATGCGAATAAATTACAAAGCACTATTTAAAATTTGAAGGCTTTGGGGGTGCCTGGGTGGCTCAGTCGGTTAAGCGTCTGACTCTTGAGTTCAGCTCAGGTTATGATTTCAGAGTCTTGAGATCGAGCCCCACGTTGGGCTCCACGCTCAGTGTGGCATCTGCTTGTCCCTCTCTCTCCAAGACTCCCTCCCCCACTCTCCCTCTGCCCCTCCCCTGCTCATGCTCGCCTGAGCTCTCTCTCTCTCTCTAAAATAAATAAAATAAAAAATCTTTTTTAAAAAATATGAAGGCCTTTGATTATAATACAAGAGTGACGACACAGATGGGTCCTGCCTCTATGACTGTCAGGTGGATACGTGATCTCAAAGAACAGTGAACTGAATCCAGAAATGTGTGGAATGGGTCGGCTTTACACAGTTTTTTTTAATTGTGGGGAAATATACATGCCATTTACCATTTTAACCGCTTTAAAGTATAGAATTGAGTGACATTTAGTACATTCACAATGTAGTGCAACCATCACCACTGTCTAGTTCCAGAACATCTTCAACCACCCAAAAAGGAAGCCCCTACCCTACCCATTAGACAGTCCCTCCCCACTCACCTCTCCGCCTAGCCTCTGGAAACCTTTAATCTACTTTCTGCCTCCATAGATTCACCTATTCTGGACATTTTGTATTCATGGAATCATACATCATGTGGCCTTTGGTGTCTGATGTCTTTCACGTAACATAATGCTCCCAAGGTTCATCCCTGTTGTAGCGAGTGTCTGTACGTTTTATACAATATTAAGCCTAATATTCTTTAAGCTGTATATTCAAAATGCACAGCTAATAAAAACAAAAATCTGCCATTTATTGGGCACTTATTATATGCCAGGCACTGAGTACTTTATATACTTGATCTCCCATAATCCTTCTCAGACCAGCAGCATTAGCTCCATTCTCCAGATGAGAAAGCTAAGATGCAGAAAGGTTAAGTCACGTGTCCAAGGTCACACTGCAATGAAGTGGGCAGGAATCAAACCTCGGTTTGTCATATTCCAGGGCTCTTTCTTTCAACCATCATATGTGGTATTTGCACTGCCCAAGAGCTCCAGGCTGCAAAGCACGGAAGTATGTCCAGGCAGCCCATTATGGGGACCCCAGTGAGCTCTGAGAAAGCCCACAAAGGGAGGCCTCAAACAGAAACCCTCAGTCTGGCAAACTCCATCCTGCTGGCACCAACAACCAGCTGAGAGGCCGACTGGGGCACGAATGCCCCCAGACATGGTCCCTGGGACTGCCAGCCCCCATCCCATAGTCCCGCACTTGACTATCCTCTCCCTGAACCAGACAGGGCAGAGAGCGGCCTTTGGATGACCGAAATGCTCTGGTCCTGTCGCCAGTACCCCAGAGGTCCAGGCTTGGCAGAGCTTCTAGCAGCATCTTAGTCCTTGAGAAGTGTCCTGTCTTTGGGTAAATATTCCATCAGCTTCCTCTCACATGCTGTCCAAACACAAACACTAAAAACCTGAAGACTAGAGAACTGGGCCTAACTATGTACTTGAAGAAATCCGTAATGCCGCACAGTCCCGGAGCCCTGGGGACAAGTGCGGCTGCAGCCAATGTTCACTGGATTCGAGGGGCAAGAAAAAATTAACACTGAGTATTTAGCAGCAGGCAAAGATCTGCAAACATCTCCCTTTTCAGAGGCTGGTACTGGAGGCAGAGGACAGAGAACTCATCTTTAGTCATCAGCTCACTATTCTTCGACCTACCCAACTTTCAGCTGGTATAAATGATATTGACAGAAATACAGTATTAAGTGGAAAGAGCGTGGGATTAGGAAGAACAGGGCCTTGATTTGAATCCAGGCCCCACCGCTAAGTAAATGTAGTGAGACCTGGGGGTAAAGCATTTCCCTTCTTGACGTCCCACCTTCAGAATGCTCTTGAGGAAGGGACTGGTGACTGTCCAGAATGCCAATCTTCCACACCTGGAAGAGCCAAGCTTCTAAAAGAATATTCTATTCAGGTGCCTCACGGGTGAATCTCTTGATCTGCTATCAGGGCAAGGAGGGCTGGAAGGGCACAGCAGTCCTCCACCACTTGCTGATGAGGTTCTCAACCTCCAGGAGACCCAACTGGTGGATCTGCAAAACAAGAACCACGATTCTTCCCGCCCAGCATGGCAGGGGGCATTGGGAGCCCTGGCGTAGCACCCAGTGCGGGGTGTGAAACAGGTTCAATAAATGTCAGTTCTCCTTTCGCCTTGCGGATTCAAAAAGAAAGAAAAAAAATCTTGGTGCTATTTTTTTCAGTCTGGCCAAATGATTTAAAGAACTGATCCCCCCAAACAAAGCAAAGCAAAGCAAATTATATACCATGAAAACCCGTTTCTGAACTGGGAGCGGAGGGAGGGGCGACTGGCTCAAAGTCTAGTCAAAAGAAACGGAGAAAGGTGTTCCAGTTTCAGTGACATTTCAACAAGTACATCATCTGCTTTAAGTGGGAAAAAAAAAAAGACTTCAGTGGATAGTGGTTAGCCCAGGTGATTGTAGCTCACCTCCACAGTTGTTTTGTGACTAAGAGCATAATTGATTGAAGGGCATTGATTTATGAGAATCTAATGTCCTAATTCTGCGGGCATTTAAGCGAAAATGAAATACTAAACTTTAAATCATGACCTGCAATTATCTTCCACCTCAGAGATGGATCTTTGAGTTGCAAGAGAGACACAGACTTCATTTCGGTGGGGTTGCAATAAACCTGGGAGTTCTACACTCCTTCAATTCCATTCTCATTTCCATGAAGATTGCGGGAAGTCAGGAAAACCTGGAAGGAAGAGGTCAGGATTTGGAGTAAAACCATCCCGGTTTGAAACCCAGCCCCCCGTACCTGCGTGACCGGAGTAAATCATTTAACTGCTCCGAGCTTTAATTTCTTCATCTATGAAATGGGGGCAAGAGTAATATGTCCCAAGGCGATTTTAGGGATGTCCAAGTTCTGTGCTTCAAGCAGGGTGCACCCTGAGGAGTTCTGAGCCCACTCCCCATCTTGAAGCCCAGATCACTCTGCCAGGTAGTGCTGGGGGTGTCGGGGGAGGAATGGGGGAAGCTGGCAAAAAGCAGCACTTGGCACAGGAATTTTTCAATTGTCCAGAAAAAATATATTCCCTGAGGAATTGTTCCCCGGAAATGGGGTGTGTGTGTGTGTGTGTGTGTTCTGAAGTGGATGAAATTTGTCAACAAAATCTTTACTAAAAATGGAACTTTTGCACATCTAATTGCGGAATTTTGCAAAACAAAACAGAAGATATCTTGCCTGCCTCCAGGCATATCCGAGGGGATTAATTTGTCGCTCTTCAAAAACAACTCTTCGGAGGGATACCCTCTTTGATTCTCTATTCTCACATTAATTAGTAGTAGAAGGAACACGGAACACACTTGGTAGAGGAGAACCGCGGAGAAATAAATCTGCCGCCCTCTCCAGAGGGAGCAACAGGGAGGGGAGGACGCGCAGGGCCCGCCGGGAGCGCCTCTCAGGCCTGCAGTTACCAGCCGCCCTCCCAGCCTCCCGGAAGACAATAGAGAAGATTGATTAATAAAAATATTTCTTTTCAGCCTAAATCCCAGTAATAAATGCTTTTGAGAGTAAAACGGAGACGTAGTTGGTGTGTTCTTTTGTGCTGATTATGGAAGAAGTTGATTGTATTTGGAACCAGACACACTGGAATTCAAGATTATTGCTGGGGCGCCTGGGTAGTGCAGTTGTTAAGCGGCTGCCTTCGGCTCAGGGCGTGATCCCAGTATTCCGGGATCGAGCCCCACCTCGAGCCCCACATCGGGCTCCTCCGCTATGAGCCTGCTTCTTCCTCTCCCACTCCCCCTGCTTGTGTTCCCTCTCTCGCTGGCTGTCACATAAATAAATAAAATCTTAAAAAAAAAAAAGATTATTGCTGAGACCCAACATTGAATATTATTTGTACTTTGATAGTTGCCTGATTGGTTTGTCCCGATCAAAACCTTTATCTGAAGGTATTTGTTTCAGATTTGTAAGAGTTTATTGTCAGTGACGGCTTCTTAATGGAATTTTTTTTTTTAGTAAAGTTTCAGTTTGCTCCTGTCATTGTGTGTCGCTCAGATACGATGACTTTCTTTTAAAACACTTACACATGTTCATCAATGTTCATCTTTCAAAAAAACCCAAGTAAGCCCCAATTAATCGTATGTGTCTTCGTGGCTGGAAAGCGCATTCCTGTCACTGAGTTGGGCACCGACCACCTCTGCGCGCAGACGCGGGGCTGGCTGTGGAGATGGCGGGTCGTCCCGGCGTCCCCCACTTTTTCCGAGGCCCCTACCACGCGGCCCCAGAAGCAGTGTCCATTGCCTGCTTATTTAAGATAATTACAACATGTGTTTCTTCCCTGCTGGCTCTGCTGAGGCAGAAAATGCTTCATCGTTTCCTTCAGTCATGAGAATAAAGCAAAAAATCTGGAACATAAACACCGTTTTTTCTTCGCATTCAAAGGCCGGGCTCAGGGTGAGTTTGTGAATAAGCCGAAGTTGGCACTCAAGCTAGTTAAGTATGAAGTTGCCGGGCAGAGAAGTCCTGCAGGGGCCTGGAGCGGAGGGGGTCCCCGGGGCTTTTGTCCCCTTGTTGGTAAATAACAGCCCTTTATTTACACACAGTTGTTTGGGTTTCAAAAGATATTCAAAGCCCGGGTAGTTTTCTGCAGTTGATTTGCATGGAGAGGGCTATATCTGTGAATTTTTAAAGAGATTTTGCCCTGGAGAGTTGTAGACCAGTGGGCCCCGGCGGCTCGAAAAAAAAAAAACGCACGTGGGCAGCAGGCGGGCCAGGCTCAAGCAGGCGCCTTCTTTCTGGACCCAGAATACCCCCGGGGGCGGGGGACGGGATTCACCCGCAGCCCCGAGCTCAGGGCCCAGGCCAGGCGCCTTTTGGGTTAAGACGACTACTTTGAACTGCGTTTCTTCTCAGAGCGAGGGAGAGCATCTGATGTGGGGTATCTGCCTTGAAACTCTCCAGACTTGAAACATTTTCCCNGGGGTGGGGGGGGGAGGCGCACGTGATCAGCAGGCGGGCCAGGCTCAAGCAGGCGCCTTCTTTCTGGACCCAGAATACCCCCGGGGGCGGGGGACGGGATTCACCCGCAGCCCCGAGCTCAGGGCCCAGGCCAGGCGCCTTTTGGGTTAAGACGACTACTTTGAACTGCGTTTCTTCTCAGAGCGAGGGAGAGCATCTGATGTGGGGTATCTGCCCTGAAACTCTCCAGACTTGAAACATTTTCCCTTTGGAGCTTGTAGCAATAAAAACCCCTGGTAATGAGTGCCCTGCCCCCGACAGAAGTCCTGCATCCAAGCTGTGCGCCATCCTGGTGAAATGGTTTACAAGACCGACGGCAGAAACTCTAAAGGAATGCTCGAGAGAAGGAATGAAGTGCCTATCGTTGAGATCTTTATTTATGGGAAGAGAAAGGGCTGAAACATTACCTCAGAACGCAAGATTACAACATCAGTCGGATATAAGGTAAATCTGTTCTAGTGGTGAAACATCAGAAACCCATAATCCTTTCTCAAAGCCCTTTTGTTATTTTAATGTCCAACAAATTATGCTTTTTTTAAAAAAAGAAGAAAAACACTTCGATTTGAGAGGTTTCTTTTGCTCTAGTAGAAGTAATTTCACAGGTTTAAAAAGTTTTAATTTTCTGGAACCCAGTCTTTACTGTGCTGGCCAAGCACAGGCACAAGGCTAAGGTAATTTTTAGCTTCAATAGAATTGGGTACAGTGACCACCAAGATCGGCTTCAAGTTGCTATGGCAACGGTAGTCCTAAAAAGTACTTAGGTTGGGGCGCCTGGGTGGCAGAGCGGTTAAGCGTCTGCCTTCGGCTCAGGGCGTGATCCCGGCGTTATAGGATCGAGCCCCACATCAGGCTCCTCCGCTATGAGCCTGCTTCTTCCTCTCCCACTCCCCCTGCTTGTGTTCCCTCTCTCGCTGGCTGTCTCTATCTCTGTCGAATAAATAAATAAAATCTTTAAAAAAAATAAAATAAAAATAAAAAGTACTTAGGTTAAGCGAGGCATTTCGGGTTGCTAATCTGAAACTTTTTCCATTATTATTTTTTTTAAGTGGATAAGTGTGGACGAGTAAATTGCAATACTTACTGTATTTATTGTCTTTCCTCTTGATGTCAGTCATACCATTGGGATCCCGCTTACATACATTCTAAATCACTTCTAAAGAATAGGAAGAAATATGGAAATTTGAAAGAAAATTAGGCACATGGCAAAAAAAATAAATAAAAATAAAGTAAACGTGTTTCTCTGTAGAAGCTCTTCCATGGGAAGCCGTCAGGGGAAGTCCACGAGAGGAGACTGGGTAGAGAAGGACTGTGGTTTCTGTGTGCCCACCCTGGCTTGCTGCGGGATGTGAGGACTGGAAGTGATCGGTCAGGACCGGAAGTGATGCACCCACAGACACCTTCTAAGGTAGCAGGTGACCAGAGTGAAAGCGCATATCAAGGGCCCTATTTTCTTTTTTTTTTTTTTAAAGATTTTATTTATTTATTTGACAGAGATAGAGACAGCCAGTAAGAGAGGGAACACAAGCAGGGGGAGTGGGAGAGGAAGAAGCAGGATCATAGCGGAGGAGCCTGATGTGGGGCCCGATCCCACAACACCGGGATCACGCCCTGAGCCGAAGGCAGACACTTAACCACTGTGCCACCCAGGCGNGGGAGAGGAAGAAGCAGGCTCATAGCGGAGGAGCCTGATGTGGGGCCCGATCCCACAACACCGGGATCACGCCCTGAGCCGAAGGCAGACGCTTAACCACTGTGCCACCCAGGCACCCCAAGGGGGCCCTATTTTCAAAATACGTGAACTACAATTTGACCTTGCCTTGATAACTCAGAGTTGGAGGTCAACCAACAGCCTTGTATTGGGTGCCTACTCCTGCTCAGGCCATGAGCTGTCTGGGAAAAAAGCAAACACCCCTGTACCCGTGGAAGTTATGTTCCAGAGATGGAGTCACACAAAAGACATAATAAATGAAAGACAGATGGCAGATAGGTGATAGGTAGCTAGATGACAGATCGATAGATAGATAGATAAATAAATAGATGATAGATAGATAGATAAATAGATAGATAGATGAGAGATGACAAATATTATGTCCAAAGGTAGTAAGTACTACAGAAAAAAATAGAGGAAAATTTCCAAGAGCTGGGATGGGACATAATTAAGGATAAGGTGCTCAGGGTGGGACTCACTGAGGTTGGGGACATTGGAGCAGAGGCCTGAAGCAGGTGAGGAATCAGGCCAGCAGAGGTCTGGGGAAGAGCATTCCAGGCAGAGGGGACAAGCAAATACAAAGCCCTTGATTCGGGAGGTCGTTATGAATATTGGTTATGCGTTACTATATTCTACAAAACAGTAAACCTCAGCGTCCTGTGAGTTCATAGGGTTTGCGCTCCTCCACTAAGCAACCTCAGACTTCAATGCACAAATGCTTCATTGTCTTACCTCCTTCCTCCAAGTCAGCCCCTCTTCTTCATCAGGACAGTTTTGCCCCCCAGAAATAGCCCTGTTCCCTTCTCATCTGTTAGCTCTGAAGTTGTGTCATTTGGGAAAACAGATGACCTAACCTGCTGGCCAGGGGTCTAAAGGAGGCTGAGGGTCTGGACCATGAGGAATCCCAACCCTTTCACACACTGTGAGTTACTTGCCTTTTACACTGTGAATCTCTTCACGTCCAGCCCATGTGGTATCCCGTTCCAATTCTTTCATACCCAGCCAGCACCTGGCACATTGGGCAGCAGGATCGGTAGATGTCTTCCAGATGCATGAGTCAACTAGGATATCTCTTTTGTCCATTCAAATGCCCGTCCCCTCCTTCATGGTTCTCATCGCTTGCAGATGCCAGATGAGTGAGGGGCAATAACATTAGAGGTGGGACACAGATTTTGCAAAGATCCTGAAGGTGGTTCAGGAGGGAGTAAATTAGGGAGAGCCTGAGCCAGATGGCCTCAAGGAGCCCTCTGCTTTGAAAATCAGTGGAGAATAGTGGTTACGAACACAGGCTCTGGAGCCTGGGTCTGTAGTCCTGGTTCTGCCACTTACACCTGGATAAATCTGGGCAGGTTCCTTAATCTCTCTGTGACTCGCTTTCCTTATCTATAAAATGGGAATAATAGCACACTTACCTCAAAAGATTGCTACGTACTGCACTTAGAAGAGTGCCTGGCTCCGTGTAGATGTTGTGTTTCCTGTTATGATCACTTGATGGGACCACACGCACCAAGGGCCTTTGGAAGAGAGGCGGGTTCCAGTGGCCACATCCATCCTCAGTGGTCTACCAGAGCCCCCTTGCTCATACGTACCGTTTCCTCCCCCTGAACACAGCATCCCAGTGCCCCTCCCACCCTCTCTCTTCCTGCTGGAAAGTGAGTGAGGCCTTCCATAAATAAAGAGGGTGGAGGAAAGTCTATCTGGCTCCATCTCTACCCACACAGAATGGTGTAACAGTGCCCAGGTGGTATTTGTCTTCTCCTCGTTTATCTGAGCCCCTACGAGAGTCAGCTGTGAGCCACATGTTAGATGATCTCCTAAGCCAGAGAGAAAAAAAAGAAAAGAAGTAATATGAAGTTAGAGAGCAAAATAGCAGTGCGCCCATTCACTGTCCTCTCCAGGTTGTTCCCTCTCTAGCCACCTCCCTGAGGGGAGTCAGGCTGGACACTCTCTGTGACGAACCCAGTTGGTTTTACCCACAAAGATTAGCCATGCAGCAGCTTTGAGACACCAAAACCTGACGGGATTCCAGGGGTGGGGGATGGCTCTAACTTTGCTGGTGACCTCGTGCAGAACCTCAATTGTGTCTCCATCAACAACTGGTGTTGCTGGCTTTGAGGGCCACAGACGCAGCCATGGGCTGTTCCTGGGACATCAGTTGCTTTCTTGTGGTTTAAGTTAACATTCTCCTGGGGTCAAATGTACAAGCAGGGCCATTCTGAGCAGGCTGACTTTTCATTTATCATGTACGGCTCGACACTCACCGAACAGAGGTGTGTGAGAGGTTCCCACCTGCCTGCACTCCCTGGTGTCAGCACATGGCTGTTCATAGGTTGACTTGGAAAGTTTATTTAAAGGGAAATGCTCATTGTATTCTTTTCCAAGGCAGTGTGAAGATGCCCTAGTAGCTTGTCGCCGTATACACACACCATCAGAAGGCATCCTGGGTTGTTCCTGTGCAGTGATGAGAGGCAAGGAGCCAGCTGTCACTGACACCATGTGCAGAGAGGGTCATCGTGCAGATCACGATCTTTCCAGCAGAGCAGGAACTTCCGGATTCTTGAGTTGCTATTCTTAGCACAGCCGCAAACACGTGACCCCTTCCACGTGTTTGGCTGGCTCCCACCTCCCTGGCTCCCTCCTATCCTTGATATTTCCTTTTCTACTCCCACAAAACAATTGCAAACCAAGTCGTAGTGGCAGAATTTAGTATGACCAAGGGGCAGGACAGCAGAGTTCTTCTGAGTGTGGCTTCCGAAGCCAGATTGCCTGAGTTCCATTCCTGCATTTTTTGCATACTGAGCGAATGACATTTTGAACATGACTTAAACTCTTAGTGCCTCAGTTTCCTCATCTATAAAATGAGGATAATAGTACCTACCTCAAGGGTTGTTGGGAAGATTCAATGAGCTAATACATGAAAAGCATGGTTCAACAGTGTCCATAACCTACCAAGTACAAGAATAAATGTTAGCAACTATTGTTTACTAGAAGAAGTCTTCCACTGGGCAAGTATCTCACGCCAAGGTGGCCTCCAATGATTCCAGTCTCCTGGCAATCATATTCTCGATAGTTCCTTCCACACCGAATAGGGCTGCCTGTTCAACCAACAGGACATAGAGGAAATGGAGGAACATGACCTCTGAGGGTAAGTCATAAAAGGCACTGTACCTCGCACCTTGTCAAATAGCCACCATCCAAAGGCTGGAGGACCACTTCCAAGGGGGCTTATTCACATGGCTGGCAAATTGGTGCTGGCGGTTTGCAGGAGGTCTCAGTCCCCTCACCCTCCCCACAGGCCTCTCCATAGGCTGCTTGAGTGTCCTCACAGTTGGCAAGTGAATCAAAGAAAGTGACCCAAGAGAGTGCATATTGTTAATACTGTTGTCTTACCTTACATTTAATTTCTTATTATTAAAAGTCCATATTTTTTGTTTTATTACAAGTATCAAGTGAAAGCTATTTAAAACTTTTTTTATTGTTTCCTTAAGTACATATTTTCCAAAATAATGGTCTTGTGAATATTTAGACTGTGTTTTCCTCTTCCTAAGCTGTAGGCCATCTGTTTTTCTCTTTCACTCAAATGCCCCATATTCTCTCTCTTTCCCCCTTTTTTCTCCTCCTCTTCTTCCTCCCCCTCCTCTTTCTTATCCAGGAATAAAGGTCTCTATTAATGTTTGCTGTTTGCTTCTTAACATAGTAGATGGACTCTCTCTGGCCCCTTCATTTAACTGTTTTTCTGCTTTCTGATAAAAACTTGCTTACAGAGCTTGTGGGAGGTTGGTATCAGCTCCACTGCTTAACAAACCACCCAAATCTCAGTGGCTTAAAATATCAAAGGTTTGTTATTGCTCACGTCTGTGCTTCTGCCAGGATTTGGCTGACTGAGGCTGGGATCAGCCACGGCTCTGCTTCAGACATCTTGGCAGCTCTCACTGCAGGACTGTTGGTTGGTTGGGGCATCTCCACTCCATGTCTGTCATCTTCCTTTGACCATCCTCCTTTGGCCTCTTATGCCTAACGTGGGCATATTTTTCTTATCGGATAGCAGATGTACCAAATGACAAGTGGAAACATGAACTTAGGATCAGAGCTGGCATGCTGTCATTTCACCTATATATCGTTAACCAAACAAGTCTCGTGGCCAAGCCCAAGTTCAAGGAACATGAAACGATATTCTACTACCCTGCATGGAGATAGAGGAAGAACTACAAAGTCACTAGGAAAGGATGAATACAGGAGGCATAAAGAATTGAGGCCAGTAATGCCCCACAGTGGTTCAAAGATGAATAAGGAGTCTCTTGACTTGAAGCCTACCTTTAAGGATTCAAGAGAAAAGACAGCAAAGGGATGGTCTGAGAGGAGGAAGGGCATCCAGAAGTAAGGTGCACAACCTGAGTGTAAAGTCCCCCAGCCTAGCTCTACCCATCTCTCTACTTGCTCAAGGCTTTCTCCAACCCGCCTGGAAACATTTAGTCTGCTGTCATCAGAGCCTCTACGGGAGTCAGCCCAACTCCAAGCTCCTGATTCTTGCTTTCTCCTTCAGTCTTGCAGGGAAAACCCACACAGCATTAAAGATTTCCAAGCTAGTCCAACCAGGCCAGTTAGACCCCTCAGTCTGCACGCGGATCACCTCTTACACAAGTGAGTGCATTTGTCAACGGTGGCTTCCTGGAAGTTTCGCTGTTTTCAGTTGCAAGTACATGCTCGCCAACTGTACGCTCAAGCAATTCCCCAATGGGCTTCATTATGACAATGAGCAGAACTTTCTGTACAGAATAAAAAATAGTTTCCCCAAATAGTTTTCCCCAATAGTTTCCCCAGCCTACATTCTGCCTTCCAAGGACTCGGTCTCCATTCCCCACTGTCCCAGAGAATGACACTTGCTGTCTGCTTGGGAGTTCTTAGAAAACCACACTTAATGCAAATGCCCTACCTGCTCAGGAAGGCATGGAAGTTTCCTGATGGAAGGATGTTAGAACTTACCTTGTCTGGGGTCGGCAAACTTTTCCATGAAGATAGTACACATTTTAGGTTGTGTGGGCCATACCGTCTCTGTGGCGATGGCTTCACTCTGCTGTTGTAGCATGAACGCAGCTACAGAGAATGTGTGAACGAATGAGCATGGCGTGCTCCGCCAAAGCTTTCTTTACAGAAGCAGTTGGCGGGTCCCATTTGGTTCACAGGCCACTCATCACTGGCTGACCTCTGTTCTAATCTAACCCCTCCTTGGGCGTAAGTGGAAACTGAGATCTTGGACTCCTTCTCCTGCCATCACTGAATCTCACCTCTAACTGTGGCAATGGTCTCTTGGTCCCGGGCTTCTCTGAGGAGCTGCCCTCAGCTGGGATGCCCCAGTGTGAGTGTGCTGGTGGTTAGCACCCATGTCTCTCTCTACTTGTTCAACATTTTAAATATCACCCTTGCTTTTTGTTTTTGTTTTTTAATATTTAAGACTTCTGCAAGACTGAAGTTCCTTGAGGTTCCCCCTTGAGGTTGGAGACCTTGCGTTACCCATCTTGTAATCCCAGTGACTTTCCAGTTCAGCCTCTGATGCGTCAGAAGAGTACAATTTAAAGGAATGAAAGAGACCCAGAAAGTAGAAGGGACTTGACCAAGGTCATATAGTCTAACAAACAGCCGTGTGGGGACCAGATCCAGGTCATGACATTGCAATCTCTCTATGTTAATACAGTGTACCTTGCCATGGGTTAACTGTAAGGCTGGCAAAGGGGTTGGAGAATCACAGGAACGCTGGTTAGGCCAGCAAACACCTACCAAAAGCCCTGCAAGTCGGAAGGCCCTCGGCGTACTGCTGCAGGCAGGGAGGGCCTACCTTCAAGGAGGTGATAGACACACAGCTGGATTGTCACTGAAGAGTCTAGTGTCTAGACCAGGTTTCTTGACTCCTTCCCAACTCTGCGCTTTCTGCATTTTCCTTAAATTGTATATATATGTGCGCATTTTTTAAAAAAGAGTGTCCATAGCTATTTTTCAGATTATTTCAAGAAGCCACGATGACCAAAACCTTACCCATAGGTAAGGTGACTTCTGATACATGTCCTAGATTTATCGTGCTGGTGTAGCTGAGGTCTGTTTTAACCCCATTGCAATAGCAACAAAATAGTGCATGAATCTTATAAGGTGCGGACTGGGGAGAAGCCCTTCCTCTTACAGTGTTTTCCAATCACTGCCACCTGACCGTGATTATATTTCATCAACGCTTGGGTGTTCAGACTCAGAATTGCAAGCCCCTAGTCCGCTTCAGTCATGAGGGCTGCAAATTGCTGCAAAGTGGTAGAGAAAGCATGAACTTGGAATCCAAACAACCTGTGGTCTGATCCTGGCTCCTTACTCCCAGCTGGTCTGTGACTTACTAAAGTTCCCCTGGTCCCCTTCTTAACATCTCAGCATCTCAGTACAGCTCTCTGTAAAATGGGAATGAAAATACCTACCTTGCAGAATTGTTGGGAACCTTAAATAAATTACATATTTTAAGTATCTAGAACAGCACAGGGTAGGTGCTTAGCCGGCATGGCATAGAGTAGGCTTTTAGCAAACATTTCTTCTCTTTCCCTATTTTGCCCCTTTGTGCTTTTTCCTATATGTGGCATCTGGAATGAACAGTTTGTAATATGTTCCCAAGGTTCTTTTCTTCTTCTTTTTTCCTTCTCTTTCCTTTCCTTTTCTTTTTTCTTTTCTTTTTTTAACTCAAGATTGATAAAAGGAAAGAGCTGGTCCGACAGCAAGTCTGTCCACATTTCTTTTCATCTCTGGCCTTTGGAGAAAGCAAGGAGAAACAACTGCAGAAAAAGTTGCAGAATCAACTACAACGGAAAGAACCGATGGTATATCAGTTACCTCTGCAGGAGGTTTGGCAATTTCAACAAGATTTCTTTGTTTTTGTTTTCCTTTTTTTAAACTAATGTGTTAAAACATATTCATTCAAAGACACAAAATTTCTGTCAAAGAGGCAATTAGCTTGGAAGATTTCTTCAACTCATTGCTCAAACCATCTTAGAAATTTCTCTTTGGAGGACGCCTGGGTGGCTCAGTCGGTTAAGCGTCTGCCTCGGATTAGGTCATGATCCCAGGGTCCTGGGATGGAGTCCTGCATCGGGCTCCCTGCTCAGCAGGGAGTCTGCTTCTCCCTCCTCCTCTACCCCTCCCCCCTGCTTGTTCTCTCTGTCTTTCTCTCTCAAATAAATAAAGTCTTTTTTTTAAAAAAAATTTTTTTTAAGAAATTTCTCATTGGAAGGTACCTTCGAAGTCAGCCCAGGAGTTAGGCATGACCATTAACAGGCATGCTTCAAACTCACCTGTGTGTAGGCTTGGATGGCATAGTAATTCCCGCAGTCTCTCAACACACATCAACAGGACACTGCCCAGGCACCTTGCCCAGAACCAGGAGCTAGAAATCCAGCTGTGAATAGCACAGAGGTGCAGTTCTGCCTGTACGAAGCTTGCGGTCCTGGGAGGAGACAGACACAGGTAAGGAATCACAGCAGAAGATGCTAAGACTTCTGATGGAGGTGGTATGGGGCTGTGTGGGTCACAGGACAAGGGTACCCCAGCAGGCCATCCAATTCAGAAGGCTTCTGGAGGGAGGGACATCTAATCCGAGTCCTGGAGGATGAAAAGGAGGTAGCAACCTCCCCTGTGATTCCTTGGGCCCTCTCGTTGAGGACAGTAAAGAGATGTTCAGCTGGTAACTGGATTATTATCTGAGCTCAGGAGAGTGAGGTCGGGATGAAGGTAGTGAGATGAGCATCAGAAGCATGTAATAGATAAATTAGGGAATGTCCCCCCTGCAAGAAGACTTTCCCAAGGGAAACTTGCACCCTGCCCCACCCCCAACCCAGATCAGATGCTGTTGCACGTCTGGAAGCCAGGCTTGCTCCCTCCAAGGTTGGTGGTCAGGCTCCCAATCCAGAAAACTGCAGCTGCCCCTGTACTGCCTGTCCACCTGGTCCCCAGGGGATCTGAGGGGGCTCTCCCACCCTCAGCCCACCAGTGTCCAGGGGGTGCCTCCCAGAGCTTTGCAACAGGGGGACAGAACAAATCTACATGGCACATGCCCCTGGCCACTCTGGAGGCCCCACAGCCTAGAAACCCAGGGAGATCCAGCGAAAGGACTGTCATGCCTATGTCATGCCTATGTCATGCTGTGCTTTCCATGGCGGCAGGGCCTTGACACTGAATCGTCTCCTGGATCACTCACCAGCAAACACAGCGATGGTGGAGTTACAAATAGTTCAAGAGGCCGGAGTGGAGGAAGTGCATTCTCTGACTATAGTAACAGGCACGCAGCAGATCCAGATCTGACCATGTTCTAGAAGCCCTTTCCATCCTGAGATCCTTTTCTTGCTCCTCGACCTGAAACATGGTGTGAAGAGCTTTGGTCTTGGGGGTGGGAAGTGAGGGAGCAGTGGCGGTGCAGAGGGTTCTGGACCACTCCTGGCCTTCGGAGACTGAAGTATTAACCTCCACCAGCTGCTCTACCAGGAAGGAGGATGCCCACACCGGCATGGAGACAATCAAAGGCCAGTGGTGTCTCTTTCCTATGGGTGAATCCTAAGAGACAGAGAACCAAAATGAGGGCATATGAAAAAAAAAACTGACCTGGCATGGAAAGGACAGGGAATGCTTTGCTGGACCATTTCTAGAAAATATACAGGAAATCTAATAAATACATATTTTAAAAATCTGTCTATAACCAAAATAGAACTCTTACTGCAGTTTATTTTTTAACAAGAGTTGCTGGAGTTCTGCTGTTGACCCTACTTTTGGAATCTTGCTTTTTTTCAAGTTAGACATCAGCCCATCGGGATCCCCCACCAGGCACGGGGCTGGGGCAGGGGAGAGACACAAAGTCCTTTGGAGTGAACACCCTGATGGGGAAATCCTTAATTCCAGGTCAGTCCTTGACAGAGGATCCCAGCTTCACTTTTGCATTCCATTTTGGCCTTCTCGAAGGTGACCCCTGTGTCTATAGGAATGACCCCTCTGCTGTTTGACTAAAGCTAGTTCTCCAAAAGGAGGAATCTGGCCATCTCTGACCCCACAGCCCACCAAGTGCAGCTGTGGCTCACCTGGGGGTTTGGACCCACCTTCAAAGTCTATGTAATGAGAACAAGGGTCACAGGCTCTGGACCTCAGGGGAGAAATGTCACCAGAGGCACTGCAAACAGCACCCAGGAGAGAAAGCTGTTTGGGCCCGTCTCCCTCCACCAAGCACTCTATCTCTGAAACTTCAAACAAGTATTTTTTCTGGAGTATCCAGGTGCATCCATTAGAAATCCAGCTACATGGTCTCAAACACATGAGGATTCCCTTACCTCATGTGTCAAGAGGTCCAGAAGGAAATCACTGGTATAACTACACAAGGAATTCATCAAGGACCCACCTCCTCTGTCTTCCTGCTCTCAGGTCCCATGGGCCGCAGACCTGCCATTGCTGTCACAAGATGGTCGTGGCCCTTCCTGCATTTGGTCCAGGATAGAGGAGGAGATGAAGGGCTAAAGGCCACATGCCTTTTCCACAGGACGTTTGTTTCCCAACATTTTACTCTGAAATGTTTAACATATGGTGAAGTTGAAAGTATATTACAGGAGGCATTTGCTTATCCAACGCCTAGACTCTATCCTTAACCTCTCCCCGTACTTGCCTTATTATGTAGCTAGCCAGCTAGCCAGCTCTCTGTCCACCCATCAATTCACAGTGTTGATTTTTGAGGCATTTCAAAGTAAATTGCAGACATTGGTACACTTCCTCCCAAATATTTCATGAGGTTTTGCCTTGCCCATTCATTGGCCAGAAATGTATCAAATGGCCACATTGCTGCAAGGCAGGCTGGGAGATTATCTATTTTAAGTTGTCTCTGCATCCTGAATAAAATTAGGATTACATAAGTAAGAAAGACATGGCAGCGGACTTTGGATAGGCAGCCAGCAACCTCTGCACGTAAGGAACAGCTCTTTATAAAGTTTGGCCTCCCTGGAATCTTTACCACTCTTGCCTGAAAATGTGCCCAGACCAAGCGCTGATGTGGAAGGTCACGATGGGGAGCTTTTGGGGCAGAGCCTATAACGATTCGATGGCCTAACCTCTGGCACATTTAGTAGCTACCCCTTTGGGGACACATACGGACTGAGGAACTGCCCCTTTCTCCCTTTGCCAGCTGCTGGCATGGTTCTCGATCTCACTGTCTCAAAAAGTTCACTGGAAGGCCATGAGGTCCACATCTGTGAATATTTACATCATCAAGTCACATGTGTCCAATGGCCATGCTTCCAGAAACGCAGCCACTCAAAATGTAGGATAAACTAGAGTAGAAGCATGTATTTCTACTTTCTGAAAATACATGGCGAGGGAAGAGTAGGTCCTGTGGTGAGCATTGGGACTTGCATTCTGGTCTCAGTTCTGCAGCTAACCAGCAGGCCATCACCAATTCACTTCTTCCTGAGCCTTCTCTCCTTTGCTTGGGACATCATGTACATGAGCTGACAAACAGCTGTCACAGATTGTGCCTGGGATGATTTTATTGCAACCACATGATCTCTATCTTTAAGAATTTGATGTCTATGCAGTTGAACAAAACCTATTTCTTTACCCTGCAGGCCATACATTGGTAATTATGAGTAACATAAGGCAGTAACTAGGCACAGCACTGTAAGAAATGACAGCCTAATGGGGAAAGGAAATAAAAGTACAAAAGTATCACCGTATGGGCTCATTTAGTAAAGAGGTAAAAACTCTACACACAGCTGCCCCGTGGACATCCCCAATTCACAACGCAAATCTATAAATGATGATTATAGTGATTACCCTGACCCATGACAATGTCTCAGTTATGTTCAGCTAAATCTAGTTAAGAAGGTAGAGGCATTTGTAACTCGTTGTGGAACTATTTCCATAAAATACTTAATATTTTCAACGCTAACTGCACTTAAGTTACCTGGATAATTCGCCTGCATATTTAGTTTCACTTCCCAGCGATGTGGGATAAACTACCTTCTGCTATGTCCCATGCACAGGTTACAAACGCACTCACCTGTTGACTCAACAGGTAGGGTGCCACCTCTGTGGGAAGAACCGTGAGTTCATGAGAAGTCCGAAAGGGTGGTGGAAAATTAAAGGGGGGGAGAGAGCGCCAATTTGAATTCCAAGGGAGCAACAGCCCTTCTTCCACACCTGACATGGCTGCAGATGAACAGCGATGGGGAGGACCCTCCTGGAGGCATAAGGGGAATGTCCAAGAGTCCAGGAGTGTGGAAGGTATTCAGGGGGCAGTAGGGTTTGGTGTAGCCAGAGGAAAAGTGCCAAGGGGTGGGTTATGAGTGATATGGAAAGATATTTGGATGTTATTGGCAATAAAGAGTTTTGACTTACCTATAGACTCTGAGATGTCACTAAAGTTGTGATATCATCAGTACTGTGCCTTTGGAAGAACGTTCTGGGAGCAATATGTAGGCTGTATGGGCACAGAGAAGACTAGACACAGTGACTCAGTAAGAGGTTGAAATAGTTCAGTGAAAAACTCACGGAAGAGTCCATGCAAAGGTTCAAGACATGGGCATGAATTTTCGTAGCAGCTTTTATCACAATTGCCCCAAATTGGAAACGACCAAATGTCCTTAGGCAGAAGAACGGATAATGTAAATGTATATCACAACGGAATACTATATAAAGGAATGAACTACTGCTAAAGGCAACTACAAGTATGAATGTCAAAATCATTATGCTGAATGAAAGAAGCCAGAACCCCCCCAAAATATAGGATTCCATTTATATAAAATTATAGAAAATGCAAACTAATCTATAGTAGAAGCAGCAAATCAGTGGTTCCCTGGGATGCTAGAGGGGGGTTTGGATGGCAAACGGGGCACAAGAAATATTTTGGGGGAGATGGAAATGTTTTATATCTTAGTGTGGTAGAGATTTTGTAGGTATATGCTTCTGTTAAAACTAATGAATTACACATTTTTCTTCTTTTTGAAATTTAATTTTTTAGAGTGAGAGTGTAAGCAGCATGGTGGGGGAAAGGGAGAGGGAGAGAGAAAGAATCTTAAGCAGGCTCCACACCCAGTGCAGAGCCCAACATGGGGCTCAATCTCATGACCCTGCGATCATGACCTGAGGCAAAATCAAGAGTCCAGTGCTTAAACCAACTGAGCCACCTGGGCACCCCAAATTACACATTTTAAATAGGTGCAGCTTACTGCACATATATCACACTGCAGTAAAGTCGATTTTAAAAACTAAGAAGGACTTCTAGGGATGCCTGGGTGGCTCAGTCAGTTAAGTGTCTGCCTTCAGCTCAGGTTATGATCTCAAGATCCTGGGACTGACCCCATCTCAGGCTCCCTGCTCAGCAGGGACTCTGCTTCTCCCTCTCCCTCTCACTCTGTGCACTCCCTCTCCCCTCTCTCAAATAAATAAATGTTTTAAAAACCTTAAAAATTAAGAAGGACTCCTGGCCAAAGATGCTGGATGGAACTTATCTACTTTCATCCTTTTGAACAAATAATAGTAAAATCACTTTTTTAAAAGGCATATATATACAAGGGCAGTAACATGGAAAAGGAGTCATTAGCAACAAAATTAATAGAAACTGGAAAGGAAGGATTAAAACTGAGATGACTGAATCCTAAGGGGCCAGTGGGAAAAGCCAAGAGCAACTCACTGCACAAAGTATAAGGAATTACAATGGCCCCAGTTACCTCTGCTTGTGAAGGTGAAGGGCGGTTGGGTAAATGAGGACTGATTGAAAATCTGTTTATAGGCATTCAGCTTTTACATTGATAGCCTTCTCCACCCTCTCTCTGGAGAAACAGAATGCCTTGGCACTGAGACATACCAGGCATGGTTGAAGGAGGGAAAAACATAGTCAAACCAGGGCGCTAAGAGGTTGTAAACATGCTGGGAGTTGAAATCCCTGCCCATTTTCTCATTTAGGTCCCAGAAAATTTGTAGCCTAGCCTTCAACCTCCAAGGAGAGAATAGAATCTTTGGAAAATGTGACCAGTCTGAAAGGAAAGACCTAAAATAGTGTCATCAAGGCACAGCCCAGTGAAGCCATCCTACCATAGAAAAAGCTACAGTGGCTGAGCTCCCATCATGCTCTCAGCGCTTTAAGTAAGCATCTCATCCCTCCACTCAGAAACAGAACTAGACAACCAAGGATGACAATGCAAAGCATAGGAAATAAAACAAATAAACATAAAGTAAATTGGTGGCAACAGACATACGCCATTAGAAACAAGCCTCTGAGAAAGAAAATTTGCAGCCATGAAACAAGAACAGATTAGTATAAAAAGGGAAAATTCTGAGGATTATAAAAAGAGCTCTAAGAATTTAAAATATAGCAGAAATGAACCCCTCAACTGAAAATTTGGAAGATGAAATTGAAAATATTACCTGAAAAAAAATAGATTAAAAAAAAAAAACCCCACAAGGGATTCTAGAAAGATAGATGAATTCTTGTAAGAAAAAAGGGGGGGGGTGGAAATCAATAAAATAGTTCAAGAATGTTTCCTATAATTGACTAATATTAGTTTGTATATTAAAAGGGCCCACTAAGAGCCCAGGACAATAAATGAAAAAAGACCTTGCAAGAGCACATCAACACGAGCTTTCAGAACATAGGAGACAGAAGAGATTATAAGCTTCCAGAGAGAATAAAATAAGAAAGAAGAAAGAAAGAAAGAAAAAGAAAGAAAGAAAGAGAAGAAGAAAGAAAGAAAGAAAGAGAAAGAAAAAAACCCCACAAGGGATTCTAGAAAGATAGATGAATTCTTGTAAGAAAAAAGGGGGGGGGTGGAAATCAATAAAATAGTTCAAGAATGTTTCCTATAATTGACTAATATTAGTTTGTATATTAAAAGGGCCCACTAAGAGCCCAGGACAATAAATGAAAAAAGACCTTGCAAGAGCACATCAACACGAG
The DNA here is from genome assembly GCF_002007445.2 of Ailuropoda melanoleuca. Taxonomy (NCBI): domain Eukaryota; kingdom Metazoa; phylum Chordata; class Mammalia; order Carnivora; family Ursidae; genus Ailuropoda; species Ailuropoda melanoleuca. Next base: position 117,202,330 of record NC_048223.1, read on the forward strand.
CTTTCAGAACATAGGAGACAGAAGAGATTATAAGCTTCCAGAGAGAATAAAATAAGAAAGAAGAAAGAAAGAAAGAAAAAGAAAGAAAGAAAGAGAAGAAGAAAGAAAGAAAGAAAGAGAAAGAAAGAGAGAGAGAAAGAAAGAAAGAGAAGAAAGAAAGAAAAAAGAAAGAAAGAAAGAAAGAAAAAGAAAGAAAGAAAGAAAGAAAGAAAGAAAGAAAGAAAGAAAGAAAGAAAGAGAAAGAAAGAAAGAAAAAGAAAGGGAAAAACGGGTCACACGNAAAGAAAGAAGAAAGAAAGAAAGAAAGAAAAAGAAAGAAAGAAAGAAAGAAAGAAAGAAAGAAAGAAAGAAAAAAAGGGAAAAACGGGTCACACACACAAAAATCATGAATCGTGACATCTTGAGATTTCTCAACAGCAATACTGGAAGATAGAAAATAATAGAACAAAACCTTCAAAATTCAGAAGGAATATTAATTCCAACCTAGAATTCCAAATTCAGCCTATTTATCAATTACAGGGTAGAATGAGGCGTTTTCAATTAGGCCAGCTCTCAATAAATTGTATCTCCTCTGCCCTCTTTCTCAAGAATGTCTGGAAAATGTGTTCCACCACAACAAGAGATTAAGAAAGAAGATGTGGGGTACAGGTAATAAGAGCTCAATGTAGGAGGAAGGAAAAAGGAAATTGCTAGAATGATGATGTAGGGAGATCCCAAAATGATACCTTTGGTCTGCAATTAATAGTTGTTTTCCTATTAGGAGCTTATAGCCCAAGTTGCTTATAGCCCAAGTTGCATCTCATGCAGTAAAAGATTTAAACACACACACACACACACACACACACACACACACACACACACCACAAAAAAAAAAAAATCCTAACCATAAGGCAGAGTTTTCAAACATTTTTTTGTGTGAAAGAATTACCCAAGGGCTCATTAAAAATGCAAATTCTGTTGCCCCCATTCTAAGAGATTCTGTTTGAGGTCTGGAATGGGACCCCAGGGAAAATGCATTTTGACCAGTTATCTCAGGTGATTCCATACAGGTGACTCAGGGACCACATCTGCAAAACATTAGTCTAAACAAGAGTACTAATAGCTGAGTAAATGTAAGCTCGGCTGTCATATTTATGGCCTGCCAGCATTTACTCTTTTTTTCAAATTGAGATATAGCTCACATAAGTAAAAAGCACCACTTAAAAGTGTATAGTTCAGTGGATTTTAGTAAATTCCCAGAGTTGTATGACCATCACCACTACGTAATCCAAAACATTATCATCACCCCCAAAAGAAACCCTGTACCCATTACCAGTTACTCCCCGTCCTCCATCCCACCCCCCGCCCCACTTCGCAATTACTAGTCTACGTTGTCTCTATGAATTTGCCTGTTCTGGATATTTCATACGAATGGAATCACACAGTATTAGTCTTTTGCATCTAGCCTTTTTCATTTAACATAATGCTTTCGAGGTTCGTCCATGTTGCCGTGTATATTAGTATTTTGTTCCTTCTTATGACTGAATAATATTTCGTTGTATGGTTATATCACATTTTGTTGATCAATTCATTAGTTGATGGACATTTGGTTTGTTTCCAACTTTTGGCTGTTATGAATAATGCTGCAGTGAACATTGTGTGAACACTTGTTTTCAATTTTCTTGGGTATCCACACAGAGGTGGAGTCACATAGGGTCATATGCCAGGGCCCTGTTTAAGGCTTTGGGGAAACCACAAAACTGTCTTCCATGGGGCTGCAGCATGTTATGCTCCCCCTCAGAAATGTATGAGAGTTCCAATACCTTCACAGACTCGCCAGCACCTATTTTCCTTTTTTTTTTTTTTAATTATAGTCATCCTAGTGGGTGTAAATTTGGGATCAGGGATTTGATTTTCCCTAATCCCTTGCTGGGATTTGCTCTTGCTTATGCAATTCTTATTCTTTTCCTCCCAATTTTTGTCTGTTTCATATATGCATTGTCAGATCCTATAGCTATTACATATTATAAACTTCCTTGATGGCCTTTATTTTCAATCCTACAAGTCATTGGTATAAGAATGCTCACCACCAGTCCTGATGTCAATGTCTCTCCAGTCTGAAGTTTATTCTTTCCTAGATTCCTTGGGAAGAGCTCATGGGAACAATATTCCCAGAGTTTCTGCGTGACCATTTAGTTCATTCATGACCTTTATAACTCGAAGATCGGGTTTGGTGGATTAAAATCCTTGGCTCGCATTTTCTTGAGTATCTCTGTTATCCCATTTTCTTATGACCTAAAGTGTTGCCTTAAAAAGTCTGATGATAACTAATTTTCTTTCCCTTTTAAGGCACAGACTCTTTTGCTAGAGAGTCCCACAGTAATTTCATTTTAAGACCAGAGATTTTATTGCAATTTGTAAATTGGAAGAGGTACAACGGGACATCACTGAGTACCCACCTCATCACCACCACCAACTACCTGAAAATAGGTTAGTTGCAGAGAATTAACTCTATACTTAAAAGGTTGGACCCTAGATACCCAAAGTTATTTCTGAAAGGCCTAGAGGACAGCAACCTGATGGAAGGTATTGACAGAGCAAAAGAAAGACGGTACCCATCCGAAGGGTGGTAGGTGGACAGTAGGAGCCAGCTGTAACAGTATAGAGAAGGAAGTCATCAAGGCTAAAGATGGCGGGTTGTGGTTTTGGCTTCTGTTGTCATTTTCTTACCAGAAGAGACTCTGCTGAGTACAAGAGTCCAGTTCCCTGGGTAGTTTTGTTTCTTGATGTAAATTAATAAATTAACATCCAGTTTGCATAAATCAGGCTCTTATAAGCTTAGTCAACATGAGTCAACTTTCCCCACCTCAGAATACTTTTGAGACTTTGGCAAGGCCAGACAACTGGATCTGCACAGTGAGGGCCAGACCATGACGTGGGAGATGAAAAATGTTCGGGGTGGCCTCAGCCTGCAGCATCAGGCACTGTGGGCCCTGCGTGGGCAGCAGCACTAGTTTGTTCAGTCAGACAGAAGAGTGTGGGCCCCTTCTGGGTACGATCACGGGCCAAGCAGTTGCTGAGAGCTTTGACGCCGCAGGCAAACAGCATGTAAGCAGAGATGCTCTGTAAAGCAGGCTGGCTGCTGGCAGTTCCAATCATTTACCGTTTCCAGGAACCCCTTAAATATTGATCTTCGATGCCAAATTCTCAGGCTTCAAGATGGACTTATTGCAATTTAAAATCTGGGCTGCAATTCTCCTAAAACTGCCCAGTCAAAAGTGCTTTATCCTCTCCTAACAAAATATTATTTAATGAGATACTTAGGACAACGGGCCAATTTCAAAGTTCTGATAAACCAAACCATGAAGGGGATTGGTGTTTAGATGTTTTTCATAGCAATGATTTTTTGATTAAAAGTTGAAACTGGAAAAAAAAAATTGAAACTGGAGGAAAAGTCCACGCTAATGAAATGGCTCTATATCCATAAGCTGGGTGGTTTACAATAGTGACCAAATTGATAGTTTTATATTTGCTAATAAGTATTTGCTAATTCTGCTAATGAACTGTCAACTGAACCATGCTTATAAAATAACCATCCTGGAATTTCTTCGAGTAAATCCTTTTAAATGATTGATGACACAGTATATGTTAACTAAATCAAATTTAAATGAATGAGCAAGTGAGTAAATAAATAAATAAATAAAAAGAAAAACATACATGATGGTGATGGGGTAATGTTCCAGCATGGGATTTCACTGTGCTAGATGAGCCCAGAGAGGGACAAGGGTAGAATAAGTCAGGCCCAACTGCACAGCAGGATAGAGACCCAAGCACTTCCCTAATCACTAACATCTGTCAAATCTACTCAGTGTCTGGGCTCTGAGATGGCAGTTGTCTGGCCTTGCCGAAGTGTCAGAAGTATTCCTAGGTGGGGAAGTTGACTCATGTTGACTAAACTTATAAGAGCCTGATTTGTGTAAACCAGAGAACAGCTTTCCTGTTCTCCTATGTTGTCACATGTCTGCTTGACACCAAAGGCCAGTGAACTATCATCCTCCCAGAGTTCAGAGGAGGCCATGGGGAGCCTACTCGTTCTGAGATTTAAAGGGCAAGTTCTTTGGATGGCCAGTGGTCAAGTTGCTGCATTCCTGAGGATCATTTCCCGACCCGGTGTAGCCAATTCCAGAACAATAGTCCCCTTTGGGGCAGCAGGGGATCATAGCAGATATAGGAGCCCTTCAACCACGGAGGAAAACACAGGCTGTCACTAAATGATGCAGCTAAGAGTAGGTGGCAGGTGTACAGAATGGGAGGTCACCAGCAATGCCCCCAGAAGCTGAGAACATGGTGGAGCACACAGCTGCAGGGAGCAGGGGCAGGGGGGTCTAGCAGCCCTGGATTTCAGAGCCTGGACATTGAGTAGGCTTGACAGATGTTAGTGATTAGGGAAGTGCTTGGGTCTCTCTCCTGCTGTGCAGTGGGACCTGACTTATTCTACCCCGTCCCACTAGGCTCATCTCAGACCTCATCCCTCCTTTCTCTCCTCCACCCACAACCCTCTCTCACGCCTCTAAGTGAGCACGGCAGAGGCTGTTTCCTCGGGCAGAGTCCCCTTCCATGCCCTCCTATTCTGGCTCCTTCTGCCTTTAGAGCTGAGCTGTATTCTCATGTCCTCAGGGAAGCCTCCTTGGTCCTCCTCGATCAGGTCACATTTCCTTATCAGATTCCCTCCTGGAATTTCAAACTCCTTTATGGCGCTTATCCAGTTATACTCTTTATCTAGTTAGATGATTCCTTGATAAAGTCTTTCCCTTGTCCTGGATTGTAGCTACAAGAGGGAGGTATCTGTCTGCAACAAGGAAGACTTCATCCTTTCGTTTTCTTCTTTTTTTAAAAATAAAGACTTTATTTTTTAGAGCAGTTTTAGATTTACAACAAAACTGAGAGGAAGGTACAGAGATTTCCCAAAATCTCTTCCCACAAAGATTTTCCTGCCCCCACACATGCACAGCCTCCCCCATGACCAACACCCCCCACCAGAGTGGGATGTTGGTTATAATTAATGGACTTACACTGACACATCATCATCGCCCAGAGTCCACAAGTTACATTCGGGTTCACTCCTGGTGTTCTATGGGTTTAGACAAATGTATGACGGCATGTATCCACAATTATTATATCCTAGAGAATAATTTTGGCCCTTCTAATAGGTATGTAGTGGTGCCTCATTGTTGTTTTAATTTGCATTTCCTTGAGGATATATAATGTGGAGCATTTCTCCTGTGTGTATTGGCCATTTGTGTATCTCCTTTGATGAAGTGTCCGTTAAGAACTCTGGCCTATTTTTTGATCAGGTCATTTGTTTTCTTATTGAATTTTAAGAGCTCTTTGTATATTCTGGATAACTGTCCTTCATCAGATGTGTCTTTTATAAATATTTTCTACCATAAATTTATGGCTTGTTTTCTAATTCTCTTGATACTGTCTTTCTCAGAACAGAGGTTTTTAATTTTAGTAAAGTCCATCTTATCAGTTATTTCTTTCATGGTTCATGCCTGGTGTTGTATTTAAAATGGCACCACCATACCCAAGGTCACCTAAGTTTTCTCCTGTGTTACCTTCTGGGAATTTTATAGCTTTGAATTTTGCATTTAAATCTATGACCCACTTTGAGTTCATTTTTGTGAAGGGTGTAAGGTCTGTGCCCAGATTCATTTTTTAATTTCACGTGGATATCCAGTTTCCCAACAGCACTTGTTGAAGAGATTATCCTTGATCCACTGTATTGCTTTTTGCTCCTTTGTCACAAATCAGTTGACTGTATTTACGTGGGTCTATTTCTGGGCTCTCTACGCTGTTCCACTGATCTGTCTGGTCTTTCACCAGTACCACACTGCCCTCATTACCGTAGCTCTCTAGTTACATCTTGAAGTCGGGTAGTGTCAGTCCTCCAACTTTGTTCTTCTCCTTCAATATCACGTTGGCTGTCCTGGGTCTTTTGCCTCTCCATATAAACTTTAGAGTCCGTGTGTCAATATCCATAAATAACTTGCTAGGATTATACAGTGCCTGGCATACACTGGCACATAATAGTGAATACATATTGAGTGAATAAATACATGAATGAATTTATTTTCATTTTGCTGAATCTAGACAGCAATTCCTTTGATTCCAGTTTTCCTACTTCTCCTAATCATTACTCATTTATCTACCTACTTTCTATCTCCAGCCAACAACAGAGCTTAAATGCACATCTCATGTAAATGTCTCCTGTCACCTGTTCTTTTTGAGCTAATAATCTGAACAAGGATGTGCCTGTTGTTGTATGGGAATTCAGGTTATATTTGTGACTCTGGGGTCAGCTGCCATTATTTGAACTGGTTGGATCCTCTTCAGTCCTGTACCTCCGAAACCTATCAGAAGAAGATGGGGAGGCTTAAAAATTCCGTGAGGAGGTGTGACTTGCACAGACCTTCTTTTCTCTTGTCCCCAGATGTCCCATCTCATCAAGACAATGGTCAGTATGTCAATACAGGACTGACAGGGCTTTGGGCTTTGGCTTTACCATTTACCATGGCTTGGTCTTGGCAAGTTCTAGACTTTCTCTGCACTTAAGTTTAAATGTGTGTAAAATAAGGATAACAGTATGTATTTCACAGAGTTATACAATAGTGCCAATGAAGAGCTTAGCCCATGTCAAAGTATGGCGGCTCTGTCTCAGCACGGGTGAGCATATGCACCGGCAGTCAGATCAGCACCTGTCAAGCCAGGGCCCCAGAGCTTGGCAGGGATCACACTGATGGGCCATCTTCATCCAAAGACGTTCATTACTCCTCCACAGGCCAGGTATCTGATGGGTATGGAGTCCCTTCCTGTTAAACGGTCCTGAGCAATATTATATAGATATGTTTATATATTTATACATTCTTGCTATCCAGATGAAGTTGCCTATGGAACACCACAGGCAGCCTGGAGGAAGAGAAGATGTCTGAAAGGGGCAACCTGAAACAGTGTTTCTCTGCTATAGAGGAACAGTACCAGTAGTGGAGGTGATGGTAATAGCAACAGTAAAGCAATAATCATAATGGTAGCTGCCATTTACCATCCACCACATTGTTTGGTTCTCGTAACAGCGCTGATGAAGTGGTTATGCTACCTTCACTTAGAGAACACAGGAAAGTTGCCCAGGGTCATCACAGCTGGTGAGCAGGAGAACCAGGCTTGGAACCTAGTTGTTTGCATATTCCATCCTCCCAGGCCATAATCCCGCTCCCAGTTCCTTTATCTTGGGTGCCTGTGGGAGTGAGAGAGCTAACTTTGTATGTGTGGCTGTAAGTGTCTGAGCCCAGGCCACACGTTTGTGCATGGTGCACGACAGGCTAGCAGCAACTCTCCTAATCCTGATTTTATACCCTTTTGCTGGGTACCTCCTCCTCCGCTTGGGAAAGTCGTAAACGTAGCTCTAAAACTTGAATGCAGTGTAGTTTTGAGTAAAGACTCGTATCTTCTCCTTCCAAGTACTTTTCATTTTTATGTCCCAGAAAGTGTCCCTTACATAAACAGGTGTTATTTCCAAGTGTCTATGCTCAAGGACTGTGAATAATAGGATTTTAGCTGTCTGCAAAGCTGATCAGAGCCAGAACTTCATTTCACCACTTCTGACAACTATTCTTTGCCGATAGAGAGACTTGCTTTAGGACAAAACTAGCTTGGGGTAGGTCATAGCAGAGCACAAAGAAGATTATTCAAACTGAATCAATATAAACATTTCTGGCCTTAAGTTTTACAATGTTCAGAGATTATCATTACATCTCCAGTGTTATTACTTTTGGCATCAGGAAACATGAGGTCAAACGATGAAATTTTGCTCAGGGAAGAGGTTTCAGTTAACTGTCACTACCTTTAACATCCCACCCAAGAGTGATCTAACCTTTGCAAAGCCTTCACCTCAAATGCGTTTTTATTGTTAGGTCGCACTGGTAATTCTCTGTTGCATTACCTTTCCTGTTTGAAAAATAAATTAAAACAATCTAAGAAGGCAGATAATGTTTAATGGAAAAGGGCAGCAATGGGCTAATGGTTGCCTAGCAACCACTAGACATTGTTTTGCTGCTTCACTCCAGAGAAGCCAAAATGGCGGCTATAATCCTTCTATAGCCCCCTGGACAGTGTATATGTGAGTGACAGTTCCCTCTGGGCCCAAATCATTTTCTTCTTTGTCTTGGGCAGCAGATCATTCCTTTTTTAGCTTCCAAATGGGGAAAACTCACTGCCTAATTCTTGAATACACTAATGCCTACACTTTCATCTTCTCAGGAAATCTACGGCTGAACTTTTCAGGTTCTTCCTTTGGGCAGTTCTACTTAAGTGTTCTCATACATTCCCCAGTTCCCCCTTTGAGTTCCCCTGTCAATCAATTACCAACGCTGGTTAAGTATTTTTCTGAGGTCAAGAAAGGCACTTGACATGATTTAGTTTTAGAAAGTCTTCTCTTGCCTTATCCTCCTCTCTGCTTCCAGAAGGGTCTTGACTGCTCAGTTCCCTCGGGCCATGAGAAGCTTGGTAATTCTTTGACCATTGGGTTTTCTCACAACTAGAGAATGGAGGGGGAGGAGAAATATGGTTATAGAAAGTATGTTTAGAATTTTCAGGATTATAAGCATGATCAGTAAGACTGAATTACTTTTTACGAATGACATTTCCATTAGCTTATCTCAGAACCCACGCGTCTGTTGTAAGGAACCCAAAATACCTGAATTGCTTTAACTCTTTGCTACCCCTAAATCGTAAATAGATTGGAAGTCGGTCTTGTGTGGCCTTGAAGAGAGAGGAAAAGCTACTGTGTTGTAGGTTGTCCATGACAGCTTGCTGATTTGGACAGATAGACAGGATGTGATTTTGTACCCACCTGAGTGGGCTGGGTCCCTAGAACAGGAGTGTTTAAGCAGGGTCCTCTAGGTGGAAAGAGCTCAAGAGGGCTGGGAATGACTGGAATCATGTCAAAATGCAGTGTGTATGTTTACATGTGTATCCTTTCAAAGACAAGGTCTGTCTGCCTCCAGAACGTTGAAAAACAGTGGTAGAGAAGATGAGGAAATGAGGCTTTGACAAGATTTTTTTGGTTTCAGACAAATACAGTGACAATGCTTTAAAGCAGAAATGTTTCCAAAGAAGGGACAAAAGAAAGTAAGAATTTGTTAACTAGTTAGTACGTAGTTTTGCTCATGAATTCTCAACAAATATTTATTGAGCATCTACTCTGTACCTGTCAGTGTGGAGGGTCCTAGGGCTATTGTCATGAAAAGGGCACAGTTCCTTAAATCATGGTGTTGAGGCCTAGGGGACTGAGTAACATTAGTTGAATACATATTATGTGCTAAGAGTTTTACAAACATTAATATAATTTTCACAAACAACCATATAAACTTCAAATTATTATATGATCATACTAAACCTCAAATTATGTTTGAACTGAGAGCCTCTGACTCTAAGTTCTGTTCTTTACCCACCTCACCTATAATAGGAACTCAGCTTTGGGGAATCCTTTGGACAGAATCCAGGGATATAGTCAGTTGAGGTTTGGGGAGTTCCACATAAAACACCTTCTACCTGCATTCTGGTACAGGATTGGGTCTCATTTCCCTCAAGGCCCAGGGAGAGAATAGAAAATGCTCTGACCATATTTGATCCACAAAATTAATACAGTACTACCAGCTAATGGTAACGGTTTACTGCACGTCAGGTCTTCTGCTAAACTCCTGCATGCATGATCTTAATGTTCATACCTTCACAAGGTAAGCATTATTAACATCACTTTCCAAATAAGATATTGAGACTTAGACAGTTCCCATAGCTAGTCGGGAGTCCAGGGCCTAGATTCAAACCCAAGCCTTATTGTCTTCGGTGTCAACTTTAACGTAAATATTTAACCTCTTTGGGCCACTGGGAAACTCTTTGAAGGCTGGAGCCACCAGTTACATTTCTGTTTCTTCCAGAAAATCGGCACACCACGGGGAGTAATCACAGTGATACCAATACACACTTACATAAACACTTACACGGTATCATCGAGAACTGAGAATGAGCTGAGACTGCACCTTACTTCAAGTTAGCAAGTGAGCCTGCCACTGTTTCGTGGCTGCCGGTGGAAGACATCAGATTCAGAGACAAAGGGAGTTTCTGTCTCACAAGCAGTAAGCCATTGTCCTGGCATTGTTTCTGCCAATTCCTACAGTGTGATACAAAGAGGGCCAGATGCCACCTGCTTGCTGCACGGCTCTCATTAAAGGAGGGGAACTCTGAGCTTCGGGAACTGAATCTTTTATAATGGGAGTTAAGCATGGCTGCCTGAGCCCCAGAGGGAGACGTTTGCTTTATTATACTGGACAGTAAACATGGCTGCTCTTTGCCCCGCAGGGAGGCACTATCTCCATCTTCCAAGGTTGTTTATATACAAACATCCTCGCAAAGATAGTTTGGAATAAAGGGTAGTTACTGCTTGCTTGCAAGACGTGCAGAAATGCAAGAGACCCCGGAGAACTGTCTCCCCACAAGGACATTATTTGCTGTGTATCAGTATCTCATCACCCCACAGCCCTATCAGATGGGTACTATAATGATCCCCCCACTTTGCAGGAGAACCCAAGATGCAGAGAGATTAAGTAACCCGCTTGAGGTTACATGATTCATAGTGGCAGAGCTGGAATTTGAATCTGGGTTTCTCCAGAGTCCAGTGTGTAACCACTTGACTATTTGAACATCTGCAGGTCTCAGCAACACCTCCCCCTTCCCAGACCCTCTCTTCTCCATAGCTTCTCACCATTACAGAGCCCAGCAGTTCTCAAATATGAGTGTGCCTGAGTCACCTGGAGGGTTTGTTACAATTTCTGGCTTGGGTCTGGCCTGGATCTTGAGAACTTGCGATTTCTACATTTCCCAAGTGCTCCTGGTCCAGCACCCTGCTCTGGGCACCACTGTGATGACATATAATTAACTTATTATCTGTCTTCCCCACTAGAATAGGAGATCCATGAAGTTCAGGGTTTGTCTTTTTCTTTCCCCCCTAGTGCCCTATCCTCAGAGCTTACAATAGTGCCTGGCACATCCCAAGCCCTCAATAATGTATTTATTGAAAGAATCAAGAAAGAAAATAGGGGAAAATCCATTTCTTCCAGGTTGTTACGTGCCCTTAATTTTGGAGAGCGCTCTGGTGCCACCAGCCCTGAGCAGTCCTTACTGCCACGAGGCTAGAGGTGAAGGAACCAGGACACTGAATCCTGACGGAAGGCAGCTTGTTCCTGATGGAGCCGCCCAATTTACACAGCTCCTGATCTCAAGAATTGTTGGAGCCACTTCTGGTAATTTGTGGATTTCATAAAAATGCCTTCCAAGGTGCAGAGAAACATCTGAGGACTTTAATTAAGCCCTCCACCATGGGGAATGGAACTTTTACGTACAGGGACTTTGGATTTTTTCTTTTTTCTTTTTGAGCACTGTTGGCAAGGATGCAAGTACCAAGCAAGGATTCCAATTGAGTTCGACACAGAACCTTTTTTTCCAGTTTTTTTTTTTTTAAATGAAAGTGGTTTACTGAGTAGAGTTGGTCAGTTGGGGGATATGACCATTTATATTAATGGAATTAGATGCAGATTTTATACTACATGGTACACCTCCCTCCCTACGGTTTGTAATAAGACATGTACTAGTTTCAATGGCTTGTTTTCCTTTCCCATTCCAGTTTTCCCCTGGAGCAAGGAGGTGCTTCTCCAAAACAATGATTCTTCAATGTTATTATGCATTAATCACAGAAAGCTTATTAAAATGCAGAATCCCAGGCCGCACCCTCTGTAATGCACATGTTTAACAAGTGATTCTTCTGCTTGCAGGGGTGCCTGGCTCACACTTTGAGAATCAGTGGAATGGGGAGAAAGAGCAAAGGCCTGGCCTGGGTCTAATCCTGATTGTTTATGCTAAATGTACGGCTTTCAAGTTCTCTCTTAAAGGTCCCAGCAGCTCAGTTTCCTAATCTATAAAACAGGTGTAATGTGTGTTTGGCTTCCAAGAGCATCATATGGAAAGCGTAATGAGAACATGTTAGCTTCTCAACCTGCTAGACTTTCCTGTGATATATGAAGAATTAAGGCATTTCTTTAAGGCAGGAGCATAGACAACACTGAATTCTCAGAGTTTTAAAAAATATTCAGTAGAAGAGCTCCTTGGAACAATAGTTCCAAGGTTTCTGTTCTCAATCAGTCACGAGTATTTAATAAGAACATCAAGACAGGATTTCAAATGGTTTAACTGGAAGGACCAGGTTTGTATATATTTACCCATCCACCCACCTACGCATCTATCCCTCCATCCGTCCATCCATCTATCCACCCATTCATCCATCCTTTCATCCACATAAAACGTTGGCCTAAAATCCTGTCCCCGGCTAGCTGCATGAGAATTACCTGAGAGCTTTAAAACAAAAGTTCCAAACCACATAGTCACTCAGTAGGTCTGGGTTGGACTCGGAAACCTACATAATATAGGCGTTCCAAGGATGTGATTTCCATGCTTTGGAGGGAGACGTCAAAGAAAACTCGGGAATATGCAAATGTAAGGCGAGCCTCAAATAAAGGATGGCTTCTGCTAGATGGGGATGGGGGGAGTTCAGCACAAACACAGAATGGAGAATGCACACAGGCTCTTCCCAAAGTTCCCAGAGCGAGAGAGCCATGCGTCTAAAATGTTACCATTCCATAGGTATGGTAGTAAGATTTATATTTCTCAAGATGGTGCAGCTAAATAGGTGGGTTGTTAATAAGTGGTTAGGTGACAAAAAAACACATATTTTTAAACAAAAATTGATAAGCATTATGATAAATATCAGCAGAGGTTTACTGACTTCTCAAGAGTCCTTGATGTGCTGATGACGTGCACTGGGACAACAGCAAGCAGTATTTCCCACATTTGACCCCAGAAATCTGTTTTCCTTAATGGGACAAGGTTCCATGGAACTTATTTCAAAATTTACTCCACTGTTTACATCTGTATTTATGTAGCTATCTATAGATAGCTATTTATCCACTTATTTAAGCACATATCCTGTAGTAGTAGGTTTAATTTTTACTCCTTTTCCACTATCTGAACAGCACGTGCTGTATGCACGGTTGTAGGCTGATCATGAGTTTTTAAAATCTTTAAACAGCTCACTAGTTTTCAAACTATCTCAAAGATGGTTATTAAAGGGTTTAATTTATTCTTGGAATCAATACTCCCAACACTTAGGATTTCAAATCCAGCAGGCTTCCATGTACACAATCGGTCATATCAATTCACATTTACTCATGACACTAGGCGAGGTGTGGATTACTTACAACCTGCAGGCTTCCGGTCCACCACCCCACACTGCTCAGAGAGACCTGGGCCCAAGCCGTGACCAGGACTGTCTGTGCACATACCCACACGTGTGTTGACACCCCATTATCTCCCCTTTACTGCATCAGTGTGCCCATCCCCAGCTGCTATTTAGGCTACTAACAGGGCCCCCTTTCTGGAGGATTATTTACCAAGGAGGGAGGCCACATTGCCCAAGGAAGTCATGCCCCTCCACCCCGGGGGAGCCCACAGCCCGACTGACCAAGATGAGGGTGGGAGAGACTGGCTCTTTTGCTGCAAGGGGTGAGAGGAGGGGTTTCACAGATCCAAGGCTCTACAGGCTCTTTCCCTTCCACATCAGCTTCACTCCCTCCCTTACAGGTTTTTCCAGAAACACACACCTTTAAAAATAACTTTCACAAGACATATGAGACATCTCTTCTAGGAGACTGAAACAAAGTCATCGTCTATTGTAATCATGCCTTGTTCCTGGATCTGGCCAAGATCCCCAGAACCCTCTGATGCTGTCTCTAAGAGCTGTCCCCGCACCGTTATCTTGCCTGGTGGCTCAGCGGCAGCTGCAGGTACCTCGACACAATGGGATTCCACGATCCACATCGCTAAAGATGACTTACTACAAAATGTCAGGCTTGGCATGACTAAGTGGGACTAAATTGCTAAACATGACCTACATTACCTGCTCTCCAACTACCTTCCTCACTCCACATCACCATCCAGAGACACCCAACCCTCCCCAAGCCCCTCCCACCCCATGCAGTCACCAGGTCTTGTCAGGTCTGCTGCCTGAACACCTCTGGGATTCCTGCTCTCAAAATGCCCACAGCCCTGGTTTAGTTCTCTTCATTTCTTCCCCGGGCTACTGAAACAACCTAACCGCCCTCTCTTGTTTTGCCTTCCAACCCACCATTCCTCATACGTGAGTTTGCACCTTTCTTGTTTAATATCAACGTCCCTCACTCCCTACACTCAGTCCAACCTTCCTAGTGGGTCTCACAAACTGTGCAGGTAGGTCCCAGCCACCCTCTCCAGCACTGTCGCTCAGCCAGTCGACCTCCAAACTCCCATCCTACCCCGCTGCCGAACCCCTTGCCGTGTTCCCACTGTGCCACGCTGCTCCTCCTGCTTGGGGTCCTCATGCTTCAACTAGGTCTTCTGGCTGAAGTCCCAATTATCCTTTCTGACTTCTACCAAACATCGCCTCTACCATGAAGCTTCGCTTGACTTTCCACGGGTGGCAACTACGTTCTCATTCGAGCCCTCGCGGACCACATCATTCTATTTCAGCACTTATGCATCATGCTAGATCCTTAGGACCTCTTCCATGCACATTACCTGGTAATGGAGTGGCTATTTTGATCAGCTGTGTCAACACATCCAAGTAAAAATGCCTACATCAAATCACAAATAGCAGTCGGCTCTATTCAACATCATGCCTCGGCAGAACTTAGCTACACCTCCAAGTCATCAAGGTCCTATGTGACTGAGGCAAGGTGGCAAACACTGCTAGGTATTTGCTAAAATGTATTTCCTCCTCTTCTTGGGAAACAGCCAGTCTACACTTCGCAGCCTCCGTTGCAGTTAGGTGTGGTGAAATAATGAAGTTCTAGCCAGTGCAAAGTGACAAGTAATGGGTTCTACTTCCAGGCCAGGCCCCAAACTTCCCATGAGTGCCCTCCCATGCTCTTTTCCCTTCCAGGTCACTTAGATGGTGACACCAGGGTTACTGGGGAAAGAAGGAGAGAGTGTTGCCGTCGGCCTGGGTCTCTGAGTGACTATATGGAGCAGAGGCCACACTGACAGAACTTCCTTGTCCCATGACCAAAAAGTAAACTTCTATTGTGTTCAGTCATCATATTTTGGGGGCCTATTTGTTGCAGCACTTAATGTCACCCTCACGTGGACAGACACTATGACACAGCCATTCTAACCCAGAGGACATGTTGATATAGTCTAAGAGAAACATAAAGCTTAAAATTAAAGTACTGTGCAAAAACAGTTGCATTCATTTCTGAATCTGACCCCATCAATGGTGAGGGTCACTTCACCTCTGTGACAAGTCTGGGAAATAAAGTCAGGGTGTCAACCCCACTCACTGTGAGGCGCGCACATGTGGATCAGTCACTAACTGGTGAGAGACTGCAGCTAGCTGCCCAGCTAGGAAACTCCATCCTGGAGAGAAGGCCTACCCACCCACGTGACTCAAATTTTGTAAGTTACCTAGTTTATTACATGTAGATGATTCCTTTGTATTTGGCAAAGAAAAAGTCACTGATTTTCTAATATCCCACCGAAAAATCAAGTTGTCCAAATCATGGGTTACTTACATTTCCCATCAGATGGTGCTTACTCACCTGTGCAACCACTGGAGTTAGTGTGCAATCTGACATGCAGTAGGTGCTCAGTAAATGTTTCTTAGCTGTTATGTAGGGAGGAATTCACAGCAATCCAAGGCTTCATTGTTTCACTACTCCTTGTGACATTCTTAATTACTTCTTCTAGTATCACCAGATTACAAATGAAAACTTTTTATTCTGGGCAGTCATAATTATACACTATCCATCAAACAATAAAATGTTTATAGCTGAGGCACATTCAGCCAGAAGATGAAGTGATATATTAACTTCTTGATCAAATGCCAGAACTTAGAGGTGAATATGAAACAGACATCAATAATTACAGCTTGTACTGTAGCTGTTGGTTTCTAAACCTTTAAGTTCAATGAACAAGTAATAACTGGACAGACACACCCTTCAGAAATTAGAGGTGGGAAAAGATTACCTCATTCCATACCTGTCACATAGCAGGCCCCCTGCAGCAATTCAGAAAGAGATGGTTCACATGCCCTGGAGGAGGTAGGGGCCAGGGCTTCTAGAACAATGCCAGGGAGTAAGCACAAACAGAAACCTGGCATAGGAGCACCCAGGAGCTAAGGCTTCTCTTGGGCACTACCCTCTTGTCTCCTTGCATTCCTTTATTCTGTGCCTCCTTAAGAAACTTGTTCTGGATATAAAAAGCAGGTACCCAAATTCAATGTTTTAAAAAATGCCATCTCATGGGGTGCCAGGGTGGCACAGTTGGTTCTGCCTTCAGCTCAGGTCATGGGATAGAGCCCTGCGTCGGGCTCCTTGCTCATTAGGGGGGGCCTGCTTCTCCCTCTCCCTCTGTTGCTCCCCCTGCTTGTTCTTTCTGTCAAATAAATAAAATCTTAAAAAAAAATGCCATCTCACTAGGAATATTTTTATGCCTTTTCTACTTAAATCTAAAACTTGTTACTAAAACTAATAAAAAGATAAGTATCACTCAGCTAATTCTTGATTTTTCAAGTCCATCTAAAAATACAGCATACTGGATGGCATTTAACGGAGAGGGCGCCACCCCACCTCCTGCCCCCGAAAAAAAGCCTGTACTTGTGTTCCAGGGTCAAGATCACAAAAGCCAGTGCTGCAGGAAGCTACCCTGACAATACCATGGTATTTGAAGAAACTTTAGCAAAATGAACACTTATCTCTGGAATACTCACAAGTGAGTAGAAGGAGATACTTTTGAAGAAGCAACACACTTCATTTTAACACTAGAGCTCAGTGGTTTGGAGGCTCCTTTCTCAGTCTCTTCATGGCCACCTTGATCAGCTACATACCGCCATGTTCTTGACTGGAGTCACAAATCACTTCCCTACTAAGTCTCAGGGCTGATGACAGCTCCAACACTGACAGTGTAAGAGTGTGTGTGTGTGTGTGTGTCTTTCAAGGTGAGCACTGTGGAAGGAGGATAAAATATAAAGACTAAAGAAGGCAGTTCTGCTCATTTTATCAAAATCTATCGAAAGCATCCCAATCTCAAGATGGAAAATGGGTCTTATTGTCTCAATATGCTACAGAGGTCATAAATAGATATACACTGATAAAATAATCTTTTGATAGTTCACTGAAATTTACTCTAACATATATTCCACTTCCTAGCAGAAAGTCTCTCACTAATTTAAATCTGAAAACCTAGAAAGATGCTCTAATTACTTCATAATAAAAATTAATTCCTTGAAATTCATTGCCCTGGGTTTCTAAATGCCTTAGACTTTCAAAGTACTTTTAGATCCATTACCATGTTAAAAGGCACTGATGCCACAAATACCAATCTACATTTGGTTTTGGAAAAAGATTTCCGTGTACATATTTTGTCCAAATATTACTATTTGTTTCATGAAAGTCAGGACTAAGACTTTAGTAGAGTGTAAATTTTAAGCCAATGAATAAACAGTTGGCTTGAAAAAATATTAAATTGACATGCAAAGCATTTGTTGCTTTGCCAGATACTAAAAATAAAAGCAACTTCTGCCAACATGGAAAAACTTGAATTGTTTCAGTTGCTTCTGAATCTGACTACTGGGTTTCACACTAAGTTAACTTTCCAAAATGAGGTCTAACATAACATTACCTTGTTTCCCCAAAACCTTATCTCATAAAAAAACACATGCAATTGGCATCTTATTTAAATATCAACCTCATATATTTTTTATAGTGTAGCAGGACATAACATTTCTAAAAAAGTGGTATCTTTACCTAGCGAATAGA
Source organism: Ailuropoda melanoleuca (assembly GCF_002007445.2). Taxonomy (NCBI): domain Eukaryota; kingdom Metazoa; phylum Chordata; class Mammalia; order Carnivora; family Ursidae; genus Ailuropoda; species Ailuropoda melanoleuca. The sequence continues at coordinate 117,220,263 of NC_048223.1, forward strand.
AATTTGAACATTTTAGAAACTAACCTTCATAGTTTAAGAATTAAACTCCAAACTTGGCTTAGAGTAAACAATAAGCAAGGTTACTAAAATACTGAAAAGAGAACATTTTAGACCAAAGGTAGCAGGGAAATCAGATTTTAAATGTGAAGTTCTAGGCTGTTACAAAGTTCAGATAACATTTTATTCCCATCCTTGGCCTGCCCCTCCCTTAGCCGTGTCTCTAAAAAAATAAATATGCTTAAAATATGGAGTTTGAGATTTATGATCAGCTGCAGAAACCTGTTTAACTACTGATTTACAGTTTTGGCCAAGGTATTTAACTCTGTCATCAGAACTAATTATTGCAAACCTGAGATTATATATTCAAACTCTCCTTTTGGTGAAAGAAATAGAACGTTCTGCTGAAAATCAGAAACATCCTGAGGGCTCCCAACAAGAACGTACTACCAACCTTCCTTCTTAGAACCAGCACTATAAAGCTCAAAATTACTGTTCCTTAGTAAGTTATTTTAGCCTGAAGTACTGAAACAGTAAATCACAGTTACATTAATGCCACACCGACAGCCTGAAACGTATTAATCTCAGTGAACAATAACTGACATTTACATCCCTCGTCTAATTCAGGCATTTGAGCAGTAGTAAATGCACATGCCGAAGCTTCAGGAACTGAAGTTATTACCGATCCAAAAAGAATCCTCATTTTGCTGTGAGCAGATGGAGAAGACAAATGACTACACTTTTTGGGCAACATGGGTGCTCTAAGAATAATGTTCCCATTTTATTGCTTTACTGAGCAAAATGTCTGCTTCAAATTAAAGCTGGTAAAATAAAACCGGTCCTGACGACATGCCAGCCGGGTTCACAGCAGACAACCAGTCCCTTCCTCTCCCCCAATGCCTCCTTTACCCCCACTCCTGCTGCACCATATTTTGGAGCTTTTCACAACCCAGGCCCCCCAAAATTGAAGACTTATGAGATGCGCCCCCCCCCCTCAACAAATGAGTCCGCTGCTACGTTCGATCCCATGGTAATGCCTTCCACGGGCTTAAAATGCTCCCGTCTGTATTAGGGCCCCGGAGAGGGCAGCACGACCGCCAGCACCGGACAGGCTGAAGAAACGCTTCTATAGCTGGACTTCGGGTCATGGGCTCCCAAATCAGCCCCTCAAGAGGCCACTCTGGCAAGGCCTCAGCATGAGAGGAGACGCGAAACATGCCTGCAGGGGTCACTAAGTGCTCAAAGGAAGTAGATACAGGAAAAGAAAAATGAGACAGCGCTTGCAGGGAAATGCCCGTCTGCGAGCCCCGTGCGTGAGAATATCTACACTACGCACCTGAGCCACGATAACACATTTGTTTCAGACAAAACCACCGGATTGCGCAGTGGACACCTTCCCCACGATGGATTTCTACGGAAAAGGTTTCTATACTCTAAATCTGTATTCCCCTATTAGGAGTCTGAAATGAAATGTTGTAGGTAAACACAACAGGGGATATTAAATAATAAAATATAAGATTTTCCAATATTTGGTCTGGACACCTTTTTACCTTTTTATGATGAATTCTGTAAGTAGATACCCAATCTCCTAAAACCTTGCTTTTTCTATACTGGCTCTTCTCACCTAAGTGGAAGCAAGATATGATTTTTGTTCTCTTAAATAGCAACTAGTTATTTACTTATCCCAAAACATAGGAAAAACATTAAATATGTTACCATAAATTAATAAAATTTTGTTACTATTTTAAGTATAAAAGTAACAAAATAATAATAGAGCAATAATCATGACTCATTTTCTAATGTTCCCGAATTTATATTATCAACCCAGAGAAAGTTTATACCAGCCAGCTGGCAAGCCTCTGAGGTTGGCTGAAGGGAGGTGAACTGATGAAAGCAGTGATAAGCAGTTCTTCACCTCTGCTAAGCACTGGGCAGGGAGATGTCAAACCACAAAATACCCAGTCTTATTTGCCAGCTTCTTACATGATTTCTCAAAGCCCCTTCTAGTTACGTCTCTGAAACACACATCTAATGAAAACTACTTCCTACGGCACCAATCCACTTTGTCCTCATTAATTCATTCAACCTTTTAAGAAGTAATGGGGAGGCGCACCTGGGCGGCTCAGTCAGTTAAGCGCCCGACTCTTGATTTCTGCTCAGGTCATGATCTCACGGTCCTGGGAACAAGACCCATGTCAGGCTCCATGCTCAGCACGGAGACTGCTTGGCATATCTCTCCCTCTCCCTCTGCTCTTCCCCTAGGTCACGCTTTCTCTCTCACTCTCACATAAATAAAATCTTAAAAAAAAAAAAAAAAAGGAGAAATGGGGAAGAGGAGTAAAAACAATCAAACTATGTTCTTGGAAGGTTTTAAGTTATATCGCCCAGAGTTGTAACTGTCTAGTACAATTACACATCTTCTCTTCTAAGAACCATCTCATAATTTAAGGAATGATAAGATTGAGAGAGAGATTTAGGAAGACATTGCCAGGCAGAGCTGAATTTAAATCATCATCCAAATACTACATTCTGACCTTTTTAAAATTACAATACTTTATCTGAAAGTATACAAAAATTAATCAATTGCTTTCATTATTTAACTGTGAAAGATCAATTCTACTGCCTCCAATAAGGAACCAATAATTACTTTTATAACATTAAGATAATTACAGTCATTTGTAATGACAGAATCAATCGAGACTCTCATGTGCTTATGACTAATCCTTTATAAACAAATGCCAATCTTAAAAACACGATTCCAGAATAAGTGCTGTTACACTGGGTACAGATAAGAAAGAACAAGGAGCTCACTGGCTATGCTACAGCGAATGGACGGATGAAAGTAAAATTGATTTTATACTGGAGAGTTCAATAAAAATAAATAAATAAATAAATAAACAAAGTGCTAACTTTTTTCCTGGTGTGTATGTCTAGATTTCTTGTACAAATAACAGAATGTCCCATCTCATTCACTTCAATAGAACGAACACTTTAGGAAAAGACTGAAAATATTTAATAATTAACTCCCAGATTTTCTGCTTATTTTTCCGATTTCTATCAGTTTCCTGACATAGTTAATGTAAGCAGGAAAATCTTTTCAGTAAACTGAGCATTTGAAGACTCAAGTCAAGAAGCAAATGTCTTGAGGAATTCTGTCAAGTTACATATATCCCATGTTGCTCTTTGTTTCCCATCTCTTCTTTGCTTCAAACCTAAAATAAAGAACACAGAAATCTCAATTTATTTTGAAATACTTTCCTAAACATGCTTACTAAGTACCACAGGAAAATAAACTTAAAACATTTTCACATACTCCATCGATGACAAATTAAATATCAAAAAGGATGAAGAAATGCCCCCATATTTATAATATGATAAACACGCAGCAAAGACACAAAGAATAAAATGAGTAACAATCACACACAAACTGGGTTCATACAACGTATTCCAGGATTTCTCTAATTCCTATGAAGTTACTAGTATTACAACTAAAAGTCTTAAACAAACTTACCCCCATGCAAGTTTCTTCTTTTTTCGGGCAACCTGTGAATTTTCAGCGTCCTTTTTGGCTTTTACAAAGTTGTGGCAGGCAACTGCCTTGGCAATTTTTACACCAAGCTACGAATTACAAAGGAGAAAAACAAAAAAAGTGAAAAGAAATATGCTGGCTAATACAAGAATTACAGTCATACAAATACTTGAGAACTCGTGGGCATGAAAGCCGTAGCTACAAATTAGAAATTCTTGCGCTCAGGCCCCCTTGAAGAAGCAAAGTAAACAAATGCACAGATGCGGCCCACATTTCCCTGACCTTCCACAGACCCTATACCCTAGTTGTACCAGTCTCCTGGATGGAAATCCTTCCCAAACCAAGGGCCCTCGAGGGTCCACAAGGATATGATGAAGATCTTCAAGCTATCCCAGCATTTCAGTAGGCCAAACAGGAATTTACCCCTGATAAGGCTGCGCAGACTGACAGAGACATCAAGTTTCTTTGCTCTGGGCTAGAATTATAGCAACTCAGTATAGTCACATCAGTTATCTCATGCTGATCAGAAGCTCTGATTGGCAGTCATAGATGTGATTAATAAAACATGGGAAAGCTAATTACTGCTTCATAAATGCACTTTGTATGATGGGCGACAGCTTTTAATTCACTGACAGAAAACAGAATATAGAGGGTGCTAAGAGGAGAGAAGGCTGGGCATGAGGACCACAGTACCTAAGTGTTCCCTCTGCGGGCCCCTCCGTTCCTGCTTGGCCTGACACCCATCTGCCCCAGTCCTGTAAGGTCCGATCAAAACAAAGCCTCCTTTCTACCCACCCCCCTTCCCCTGAAGTCTTCTCTAAGTCAACCTAAAACAGTCTCTGTTTCTGTACTTCTCCAGCCCTTCAGTCTCTATGCTATAACCTACAGTTCGCATATTCTGCTCTCCACAGCTCCCTGGCTGCCAAACTGTTCTTCAGCAGGTATCTCCAGGACAAGCAGGGTGATCTAGTCTTAGTGGCTCTGATTTTCAAAATGCCTGCCCACATGGACAGCTCAAAAATATCTGCTAAGAACCCAGCTTGAACAACAAAGGCTAAAAGTCTCCTTCTGATGTTTCTTTCCCTTTCTATCCCTGGACTCACCCTAATGCACATGAGTGGGCAAAAGACATGGAAGAGAAGAAAGAAGCCACTGTCAGGTCAATGTGGTAAAGCCCGAGTTTCAGGGATCTGCTGGCCAACAGTGCAGCATCGTGGGCCAGTTAAGAGCACATGCACGAGAAGCCAACTTAGGGAAGTGACACTTCTTTCAGCTTATTCTGGAGAACAGTTTCCTTTAGGACGAAACAAACAAGCAGGGATCAAGCAATGCTGGGGGTTTCTGAAGCACAGCACACACTAATTTCATTTTCTAGTCCCGGTAAGAATATACGTAAAGAATGGAATCAAACCGGAGTGCAGAACTGGTCAACAGCAACAGGAAAGCCACTGACGAGAGAAGGATCAAGTGTGCCTTAGGAGAGCACTTGAGAAGGCAGACTAACCTCAGAGTCCCCAAATTCACACCAATATGATCAGCACCACTACCTTCATCATGTTTTTTCACAGGATAAGGTTCACTCAACAAATACCATGAGGGCACAAAGGCACTGTCAGGCCAGGCGCTGTTCTAGGCGCTAGAGGCACAGCACGGGGCCAAACCACGCTCATCTTCGCACTGGGGCTAGGCAGAAGGGGTTTCAATGACATTAACTGTTTGACAGTTTCAATACTGGCCTCCTTCCCTTGGTTGTCTTTTTGTTCCCAGGTCTTCATTACAGAAAAAGTTCAGATAAGTCAACTAAGAAAAGGCTAAGAATCAAAGAGCTAGAGCATCACCATCTAAGGAGAAAATGCAACTGGAAAGACGCTGTGGCTGACTTATCATTAAGATGAATTCCGCTAAAAAACTATTCATCTGTCAGAAACATCAAGATCAGGTCAGCGCCTGTCAGGTTAGGCTGGCCAAAACTGTGCTTCTCCGACAAATCCCCAAATCCCGCTGGCTGAACTGTGATTTCTCATCTCACTTCTAGTCAGCAGTGGCATGGCTGGGCTCTCCTCCATCCTGTGGCACCAGCATCTCAACGGGTCACTTTCAAGTTTGCTGCAGCAGAGGGAGAGACGGCTGGGGGGGGTCTCACACTGGCTCTTATATGCTTTAGTCCAGAAGTGACGCACATCGTTTCTGCCTGGAGTCCTCTGGTCACAACTGTTCACACAGTCACACCTAAAGCAAGGCGGCTGGGAACGTGGGGAACCGTAGGCTCCCAGAGGAGCATGAGATGTACCTAAGAAACCGTGTACTGTCACAAAACGCGGCTTGCTACCTGTGTTAAGATGTGTGCCATGTCTCTCCACATTCCTGTAGGGTATTTAGTATCTTCCCCGCCCCTCACCCTTCAAAAGGTAAAATGTAGAACTCTGTGTTTTTCTATTTAGCTATATTCCTATGTATTATGTATCAAATGCAAATTTGATATATGATATAGTTTTGCCAAGTCTACCTCCCAACAAAAGTCCCACTTGGCGAGTTTATCTCACATTTAAATTGAGCCTATACTTGGAGGATAAAACAAAAATGGTCTGAACCATCTCTGCCATGTACCATTAAGCACGTGAAAACATTATTTTCTAAAACTGTTGTACATTAAGATGTAGCTTACATTTTTAACTTACTGAAATTTCCTGACATGGGTTTTCTGGATTGGGGATCGATAAGCCAAAGAGTACCTCAATGTGTCTGATTTAAATGGGACTCATCATCTCAACATGGTCACATCCCCTAAGAGAGTTAAAGCTTTTAGTTTTCTGGCAATGTTAAGGCCAAGCCAGCACAATCAGCATCACAGGAAGGATTTAGAGCATACATTCCATAAGACATAGTATAAATTTATTAAAAAAAAATTCATTAAAATGTATAAAACACATATTAACACGAGAGGGCTCCATCATTTCTGTGGACTAAGTAAATATAATAAATGGCTAGGTATATAGGTAATACTTTCAAACAGACCTGTTCGTATAAAAGGTATATTTTCCAACTGTATTTTGCCCTGGGTTAGGTTAAATGGAATGTTCTTCAACTGATAAACAATCAATAAGCCTGGTCTATGTATTTTACAGAAAGAATCTTTTTAGCTTGTAATGATGATGAAAAGTCGTATCAATTTTGTGTCCTTCACATGCTTAAAATGTGTTTCACTTATTCCTGTGAAGAAAGAAAAAAGAACAGAAATATTTGGAAATATGAAAGGATAATAAGATCTTCTATGGAAGAGACAGTTGAGAAGAAACTTGTTTTCCCAGGCAAGATGCCTTAACTCAAGTTCCCGAAGATAAAAGAATATCGTGCTATGTTCCAGTATTACAAATAATATAGGCCAACAAGAATCCCCCTTTCACTTCTGTAAAAAGAAAAATGTATCTTCATGCCCAAAGTAAACATCACAAAAGCTTGGTCAACGGTTTTCATATTAAAAACAACAACAACAACAACAAAAAACGTTTCGGGTCATCAGATAACTATAGCAACACAATGTGGAAAGAAAACATTTAAAATGAATAAAAATATATACGGAATTTCTTGTATGTGTAGCCAAAGTATCAGCATTTTCCATATAGAACATCCAATATTTTGCTGCATTTTAATTAAGGTGTCTAAACATTATCACAAAGAACCGCAAATTGGTCAGAGCAAGCGGTAAGGAAAATTAAGCTCTAAAGGCTTTTTATCACCATATTTCAGGAACCAAGGGTGTAAAATGTTCTAATTTGGGATATATTAAAAGCCATAAAAGGTCTTTCAAAAAGATTAATGGTACTTTGCTTGGATTTAAGATAAGGGCTTTAGCTGGTTGGAAAAGCAGGGCCCTGGCTGGACCCTTGGGGCATTCATCTTTACAGCCACTTGGAAGATTTGTAAAAGCGTCTGCATAACCTCAAGCAAATGCGCAGCGACATTTTTTTAATTCCTTTCAATTTTATAGGTTTAGCATGTGTAAATCATATTGGGTTGTAAAATAGATATAATGGCGCATCTTGTAACATAGTAGAGATTTTTAAAAGACAAACTTTCAAAATAAAGTTGGTTTTCCTTGCTAAACCTGTACCATTCTAAAGTTCGCTGATAATCATCTGAAGCATCTGATTCAAACAGCTTAATCTAGCATAACTGTGTAAACTTCTTATCCATTTCATAAAATATTTTACTCATCTCAAAATTACTAGCTTGTAACAGATTTATGAAGTTTTCTTCCCTTTTGAACACTTTCAAGGCACTTATTTAAAAATACCAATTATCATACTTTAACTTTTTATGGAATAATAGGTCTCTATGAAAAATATTTATGCCATTCTCTTTTGTTCTTTAATTAAATGAAAACAGATGTTTTCTGAAGTAAAGCGGAACCATTACTGGAGTACTTAAAGTGTTAAGGTCTTTAATTTTTATATCAGTTTGGTCGACAATTCCTGATTGTCTTTACTCAAGCTCAACATTAATGTCAAGCAAGTTACCTAGGAGACGAAAGAGATCAAAGAGACAAAAACCCCTCCAATGTCTGATTAATCAAGCCTGCAAACAGCTTATTTCTTTTAGCCTGCATGCAAGTATGAAAATGAGATTCTGGGAGCCGAACATTGTGCAGATTTGTTCATTCTTATCAGAACAAAGCCAGCGGCAGCTTATTTCATGGATCATTGGCACTGTCATCGGTGCTACACAGAACGGGTGACAGCTCCTCATTTTGAGGCTTGAACAAAATTAGCAAAAAGTCGGCACAAATTAGCCTCTCATCTTTTTGGTAATATGACATTCTTCATTTACTTTTTATCCAATTTTTAATTTTTTCCTTGTCAGCTATCCCTTTCTAGTGTCTCTTGCATGGCATCATAAAATGCCTTCGTAAAAACAAGCAAAGAAATAGCCAAAGTTGAAATAACATGGAAAGTTCAAAAAGCAAATAAGAAAAAGCTCTTCCAATGACTGATGATGCTTTGTGTTTTTTAGAACTTTCAAAACTCTGCACATATTAGCAATATGGCAAAGAGCTCAGAACACCACGCAGTTAAGGAGTTTTATGAAATCCGTAGTATATTTCAGTAAAGAATATGATGTGGCTCATGTGTTTCACTCAAACTACACTGTGACGTGGTGATGCGCTGGGACTGGGACCGCCATGGTCACACCTGAGACGCCCAAGCTGTGCCGACTGCAAACAAGCCACGCTCCCTCCAGTCAACTTCTACACCAAGTCGTTTTGTTACAGAAACAGACTAATTTCATTGTCGTCTTAAAATGTGCACACACAGGTTTACACGTTCGTGTGCTACATATATCTGTGTGTGTGTACAACTGTGCAAACACCTATTACTTATTTTTATACCTCAACTGCCTAGGGGTTAAAAGCCAAGTAGTTTAACACTTCAAAGCATAACCCAACAAATCCTGTTCTTCAAACACATCATAAAGATACTTATATATACCATATCATATACACCATGTGTATGTGTGTGTGTGTGTGTGTACATATATTCACTCATGTGATTCACCCTGCAATTTATAAAAATAATATGTGTTTGGTCCATGAGGTGTAAGGAGATATACTTTGATTACTATACTCAACTCTGATTTCACAGTGAAATAGTTTATATGACACCTGTTTTAATGATGACTATTAAGGCTTCAAATTATATGCAGATTACAGTAATCCAAAGGAGGGCGAAAAGATGTTATGCTGCTGAAATTACTCCTGGATGTAGACATTTATATTCAAGCAACTTATCCCATTCATAAGGGGAAAAAAGCATTAAAAAATTAACCATAAGCTGTTAGATGCTTTACACAGTCCCCATAAGAAAGACAGTTTTTTTTTTAAAGAACTGTAGTACTGTTTTCAGCAATTTCTTTATCTCTGTTCTTCTAAGTAAGAAAGCTTATTAACAAGCTTTGAACTTAAAATCACATTTACAATAATGTGCCATCAACAGTTTTATAAGCTAATTAGAAAAAGATTAATTAATGACTGGCTGCTAATAAAATGGCAATCATGAAGAAAGAAACCAAGGGTGCTAAGCTTCAACTACCACCAATTAAGAGCTAATTACAAACAAATTATATATGTGTTTTGCTGTGGGCTTTAATTTACTAAAATGGTTTTAATTAAAAGAGAAAACATGCTGATTAATTGAACTGCAGAAAAAATCTACAGTATAAACTGTGCTTTGTCTGTCTCTTTAATTAGACTTGTAACATCTGAAATCTTTTCTTAAGGTTTGTTAAAAGCACAGATAAACGTAATTAAAAGAGAGCATAAGGAACACCATTCTAGGTGAGCACCCCATCATACTGCAAAGGTTAAAAGATGACATCCTCAATGCAAGGAGATCTAAGTAGGTACACCTAAAAACCTGAGAAAAACCCATCACTCAGCCCCATTTGTATTTTTCTCATATTAACATGCTCCAACTTCAAGGCTATACACAATTTTTTATGGGAATGAATATATCTTTAAACTCAGTGTAAAGGAATTCAAATAGCTAGACCTTCCCTTACCTGGACAGGCACAGCTTATTTCCCATACACTCTGCTAACTGTTCATCTATATGAAATTACTGAAATGCCTTCTAAGAACTAAGAACAAGGTTTCAAAGAATTAAAATCACCATTTAAAAGCCCCCCGGCCTACGCTCAGACGACACAATGATACACAGAAGAATATATAAATTAAAAAACCACCGAGAGATGACCAAAGTTAATGAAAGTAAGTCAGTTCTAGATGATTCTTAACAGACACACAGTCCCCCACAGCAGAGAAGGCCCAACTTCCCCAGGTGGCTGAGCACGCTGCTGCCAGCAGAACGCCGCTCAGTGAGGGCTTTTCTCTCCCCAGTGTCCTGATTCCTTTCCGCTGCGAATCAGTGAAATACACCACAAAGAAAATGGTCCTAAACTCTCCTAACTGGAAAGAGAAACAAACAAACAAAACAACAAAGAAAAAGTAAGGGACAGAAGGCAGAGCAGTAACATTTCAAAGACAGACATAAAAATATTTTGCAGGCATTAGATGAATTTTATGGAATAATGTATTCTTCACCCACAGCTCCTGGTACTAAAAACAAAAATAATATCCTTTCTATAAAAATGAAATGTTGAGATGGATATTTTGGAGTCTCTATATATCTGATCTATTTATCTAATATATATATAATATTTAACGCATTTTACTTTGTATACCCAATCTTCAGTGGCAAGAGATTGCAATAATTAAGAAAACAGAAAGTACCTGCCATCCTTCTTAGAGTCACACGTTCCAATGATAAATTCTTATAATAGCTAATTGGAATATACATTCAGTTTCACATCTGTATGAACTGTTTTACCTTTGGAAACATGGTTGTTAAGGTATTTCTACCCAAAAAAAGTATTCACGAAAATGTAAAGAAAATAATTTTGCTCTCTAGATTATAGAATAAAAGAGCTCAGAATGACAAGATTTGCTTCGTTGTAATATGTCTTTCAATTCAGCTTTTTTTTTTTTGGTATATAATGCAAACATATTAGAGCTTTGAAAATAGCACTGACGAAAAGTAACTTTAAACTTACCAAGTTTGACAGAATCTCTATTTCAAAAATTTAAACATCTCAATTCTGAACCCCACACATGATAATGTTCCAGGTACCCTGACAGGTAAATCTGCCAAAATTGTATTATCTGGGGAGGGTGAGGTGACTCAAGCTCTTATTCCATTAGGACAGCACCGCATGTACATCAACATAAAACTAAAACCCAAAATGAAAAGAGTGAATTGCAGCCAGAGTCCTCTCAGAGAAACTAAAGCTGAACAATGCAGTGCACTGGAAGATTCTGAACGCGAGAGCAAGTGCGGGAGCACTCACAGCACTTCTGAGAAAGGACCACTTCTTAGATGTGAACCTAAAATGCAGCAACCACCTCCTCCAAAGTATATCTGCCCCTCTTCAATGAGAACGCCTCCAGATTTTTTAGGAAACTGCTCTAGAAACAGAGCTACAAATTAATAATCTCCCCAAATTAGAGGGCGTTTCATTTATTTAACAGGAAAGAACACAACTCAATTAACTCAAACATTAGTGTTTTTTTTTTTAAAGGCCATTCCCACCTTTGTTATTTAAATATTAACAAACTATCCATATTTCAACATTATTAACTTTACCTATGTTTCGGAATCAAAGAAGTTAAGTCGTCTTATTTAATTTCACAAAACTAAAAATTATTTCTCAGTTTAATTCATACTGCCAATGTAATGAATGCTCTTTCTAGGTTACACAAAATAATTATCATGTTACAACACGAAGCACTGTGTTTTCAAAGAATTAAGTTTAGGTGGTGCTGCCAAAGACCATCCTGTTGGAGTCATTTACAGAAAAAGTAATCTTTAAGGACATTAAGCTATATAAAGTTCAAACAAAATTCACAGGCAACCTCTCTTTCCCATTCATTTCTATTCTGACACTCTATAGTTATAAATGAAATCAACCTGAGCAATATATCTAGTTAATGTAGATGTGATTCATTCCATGGTAAAAACTCACTGCTGCCAAACCAAGGGGGTTTCCTTTATCTCCGGTGGGCTAACGTGAAGATGCCTAGAGAAAAATTCTCTTTCCAAAATGTGACATTCAACCTAAGTGTTGCCTACTTAATTAAATCTAGGCTTTAGCGCTTAATTTTAAAATATGTGTTTCTACTGACTTCTATAAATTGGTATAATCTGGATAATGTGTCAGAAAAGACCAGTACCAGAGGCTGGAATTTTTAAGGATCACTATCAATGAATGGAATGTACTTCCAATTCAGGCCTAAGGTTAACAATCCACAAATATGTTCAGATACTCTGTGTGTATGTAAAGCTGATATATTTTTTTAAAAACAACTTTTTTTTTTAACTAGGTTCAGTTTCATCAATATGACACAAACCCAAGTATATTTTCCCACTATCTCTCCTCCAACATTGTTGGCGACAAAGAAGTATTTAATCAACAGGAGGGACAGTCCCAAGGCAACTACGTTACTACATGGCAAAAACCAAAGATGTTAGCAGAATCTAGGCTTCAAACATGTGAACTTGAGCTGTCCCCTCAAACCAGAAAATATATATCCTTGATGTGATCGTTAATTTAAGGGAATGTGATTCTGGAAAAACAGGCACTTGTTATGCCACAATGATAGTGCATGGACAAACGGCACACCGTTGTTTTTGTTTTTGTTTTTTGAGGAACTATTTCAAGGCCCATTCGCAGGCATGGTTCTAATTTTGGCTTCGTTTTTTTTTTTTTCCAATACTGGTGCTGCCCTATTGGTTTCACAGGCTTATAAATGTTAAACATCAAAAATTAGTTTCACTTATTATGGTTGGAAAAGGCTTTAAGAACTCTGGGATCTGTGCCTCTGAGCAAAGGCTTTATCAGCAGGTCCCAGTCACTGCTTCTTGAAAAAAGAAAACGGAACTGATTAAAAACCAATATACCTGATTTCCAAAAGGACACCTACCATGGTATACAGTTAATTCATAAAGGGTTTCTGCCCCAAACTCAACATTTACTTCTCAAAATCCCATCTCTCATATCCATGGTGACTGGCACCAAGGGGATAAATACGAAAAATTAAATCTCAAACTAAACTATTTATTCAAGAATTCCATCTTGATTACTTTATTCTTCACGGGTGTTTTAATGAACACAGCATCAGTATCTTTCCAACGTCTGTGCCTGAACAGCAAACACTTTCCGGATGTTTTGTCATTTATACGAGGAAAAGAATAGAAGACATTTTCTTTTTCTTTTAATCAGAATTCCTTAACCCCACGCTAAGTACGTTTAATTTATTTACTAGAATCAGGCATTATATTTGTATGGAAGTTAAAAAAAAAAAACACCACTTGAAAAAAATGTTTACTATCCCTGCCAAGTGATGAAAATATCCTTTATTTCTGAAGCAATCTCATTTATCATAAAGGTAACAGGAAACAACATTCTTAAAATAGAAAATACCTAGTCAGTGCTATGCCATTCACATTTCTACAACAGCAGTATAACGAAACAAAACACAAAAAAAGAAACGTAATATCCTCAAAGAAAACACACATCTCTGAGGCTGGTAAGCAGCTACTTCTGCACATCCTGACACGCAGCTTCCAAAGGCAGGGGATGGAATCTCACGAGTGCTCCCTGACAAAGCAGGTAAGGAGGGAGTTACACGCAACGGCTAGTGAGCACAAGGCCACGGTGAGCCTGTCCCCTCCCAGAGCATCATTTAAAACAACTATATCCAATTCTCAACTGTCCAGGTTTTACTGCAAGACTTAACATATACATTAAAGATTATATAATCCGATAGCTCATTTAAGACAAATTTTAGGTCTGGTTTGCCAGGTAAAGACAAAAAGTACAATCAAATAATGTTTTAAAAATCTAGTTTGGCAACCACAATAATAACTGTCCCAAACAGGATAAGAATCAGCAGTAGATGCTAAAACTAGTGGCTAATGTATGACAGAATATTTACATAGTCTCAAATTATCTCCCATCTCTCCACGAGATACTTATTAATTACATATGGGAAAACAGGAACCATATGATAATGTGGAGAAACCTGGGGACGCCACCTTAACCAAAAACTCAAAGTAACATCATCAATAAATGGGACAAACAGAAATCATGTGTCTCCTGATATCTTGCATTGAGAAGGACACAGCATCGTTTCCGCAATATTCCTACCAAAAATGCATGAGGAAATAGCAGACAAACCAAAATTGAAGGGCATCCTACAAAATAACTAGCCTCTACTCCTCAAAAATGCTAACATCTTGAGAAATACAGACAGACTGAGGAACTTTCCAGATTCAAGAAGAATAAAGAGACATGAAAACAAAATGCAATGTCCTAGACCAGGAAAAAGAAACTATTCTTTCTGCTATAAAGGAAATCAGTGAGACATTTGGCAAATCTAAATTATATTCTAATCTATAAATTAGAATGGCAAAGTGAATGTTAAATGTTAACATCCTGGGTATCTAGGTGAAGGTAAACAGAAAATCTTTTCGCAAACCTTGCAACTTTCTGAAAGTCTAAAATTATCTCAAAATATAACTTTTTTTTTTTAAATAGAATGTATGCAACTCTTAAAATTTCAGCATTACTAACTTTACCTAGAAAAACACAGAGACTGCAGTGAAATAAATGCTTCTCTCTGAATTCCCCTTGCCTCAGATAGAAGTGCTAATCAACAGGAAAAGACAAAAACAGCCAGCCACGGACGGGTCATGTGGAGCCCACATTTTAATGCTGCAGACTAGGCCTTGCCTTATTCTTTCTTGTTACTAAGCCAAGATCTGAGAACACTTACTGACCCGGAGCCTCTGGCTGAGTCACAGTCACCTTGTTATTTGGTAGAGATCACATAATACACAACTCTCGGGTCTTCCAAAAGGAAGAATGGACAAACAATGACATAGGGACATCAGTTTGTTGAGTCCTATAACCCTTGAGGGAGAGGTTAAGACAAAGAAGTCTACAGTGTTTCTGAAAACAATCAGGAAGCCAAATCCTAAGGCCCTGCTGCTTTTATCATGCTTCCACCCTTAGCTTTACTGGAACTATGCAGTCATCTCAGAGATCAGCCACATGCTGACGGTATAGCATCTGCCGCACAGCCAACAGTCACACATACCCACAATTTTTAAAGGGATTCAAGAGACAACTGCTCAAACATGTGGCACAACATGGACCTAAGTGGTGCATTTAAGGACCGGTTCTCCAGGAAGTTTTGCTTCTGACACAAATGAGGTGGATATTCAGTGAAAGCTGCCAAAGCTTCTACACCTACCTGTTGAGGCGTGACTAGGACTAGTGGTTGGTGTTGCTGCCCTATGCGCCTTTCAGATTCTGAAAGCCCACTTGCGCTGCGTTAGCCACTACCTCCATCATACGTCCTACTGTGCCCACTCCTCTTCATCCTTGCAGCCCTATCTACTGTACCCACTGGACTCTCTTCCAGCTACAAAGCACGTCGCTCCCCACCCTTCTCTGCCATTTCAGGGTCAAGTCCCCAAAATTTGAAGATGAGAGATACTGATATAATTTGCTATATTGTGTATACTTGCAGACTACCCAAGAAACTTAACCACTACCTCTAACAACAGTTCTATGGAAAAGTAAGTTCCAGGTACCAAAATACCAACAAACATTAAGTGCTCTACTACTGAACAGAATTTTAAAGATGGTCTTTAACACAAAGCTGATTTGTGCCAGGTACATACCAAGCTAAAGAAGCCACTCTAATAATGGCCAACTGACACCTAAATCCTATCGACATACTATCAAATTCATTTTATTAAAATGTAATAGTGGGTGTGTGGGTGGCACAGTCATTAAGTGTCCAACTCACTTCTGGCTCAGGTCATGATCTTAGGATCATGAGATCAAGCCCCCCGTGGGGCTCTGCATAGAGTCTGCTTAAGATTCTCTCTCCCTCTCCCTCTGCCCCCCCACCCCATGCTTGCACACCCATGTGCATGCTCTCTCTTTCACGCGCACACGTGCACTAAAATGAATAAGTATTTAAAAAAATGTTAACGCCTAAATCATTCTATTTGAAAAGAGTGATACAATGCTATTATAGCCAATGAATGTTATAATCAATAAAATCAAAACATGGCCACTTTAAAGATGAAAGAGAGCAAATGTCAAACTTAAAGTACAAGAAATACTGTAAGCTGGGAAGGGAAGAATGAATCTTACAAGAAAAAAGTAAACAATTTTTTTTTAAAATGTCACTTTTTGAAAGACCCCCTAACTTCTGTGTATGCTGCTTCTTGCCTAAGTCCCAAACTCAAGCTCCAAGCTTCGTAATTGCCTGTAGATTAGCCATTTAATAAATAAGCACACATACACCAACACATTACACACGGAAGTATTTACTGCAGCAACTGGTCTTAAAGGCTAGTGGGGAATAAAGGTAACTTCTGAATCCCAAAGCCTCACTCTGGACTTGTTTATTTCCCTACATAAAAACATACAACTCCCAAGATACTTACAGCCAGCACCCAAAAATAGGAAACAAACCAACAAACAGCACTCAACAGTGGATTTTTTTGTCATCAGCAGATGGAAGAGCAAAATGGTGCTTGCACAGAAGAATTTACTGAAATAGTTAAGTTTGTCACTAGTCTCAGTTTAAAACAAATGCGCACCTGCAGGTGAGTAAGAAAGAATAGAGCACGCGGCCAGTCGTTTGCATAGACGGTGTTCTCCATGTAATTAGACCCCAGGGAGTTTAGATTAAGAGTAAGGCGGAGAACATAGGGATACACTAAAAAAGAAAGGTATGGTAGAACTTTTTCCCTAAAAAGGACAAAAAAAAAAAAATCACAAAACACAGTAACAACAACACAACATATGCCGATATGACCTCTCTACTCCATGTGTGACTTCGCCTACTGACATCAGGCAGCAATTGGAGAAATAGCACCCCCAAAAGGTGCAAGTCAAAATCTTCTGGAAGCCTTGTGTACTTGGAAAAAGAATATTCAATATATCTATTAGTTTTATATTCTAGACTATAAGTTTTTAAAAGCTGAAAATTATTTAGGGCTGAGGGAAAAGTTTAGAATATGCAGTAAGAAAGCATCTGGGAAAGCGAGGGCGAGGAAAACCTTGAGATGTGACATTAGAACACAGCTGCCTTCAGGGAGAGTTAAACCGAATTAAAGATGCAAATGGAAAAAGAAAGCTAGTCTTTTAATCATAACTGGCAAAAAACTCTCTGAACTAGGTGAAATCTAGGGTTGAATATCAATCATGAATTATTTCCACCATAAGTTTTAGACCAGAATAATTTAAAAACATTAAAGACAAAAATAAAACCCAGCACTTCAAAATAAATGGCAGCATGAGAGGGAAGGAAATGGACAGAAAGGAAAATCTCAGATCAAATATTTGAGGGGCGCCTGGGTGGCTCAGTCGGTTAAGCATTCGACTTGATCTCAGCTCAGGTCTCGATCTCAGGGTCGTGAGGTTCAAGCCCCAGACTGGGCTCCACACTGGGCGTGGAGCCAACTTAAAAAACAAACAAACAAACAAACAACAAAGCTAAGATCGAATATTTGAATACCAAACTTAACACATGGTCACAAAAAGAATGTACATTCATTTTAGAAAATTTGGAATTACTACAGTTGACTCACCTCTCGAGTAGCTAGCTGGTTGCTGAGTTCCTCAGCCTTCTCGATGTTCCACTCTTCCACAGCCTGGTCTATGCTCTTTTCCAGGCCTGACTAGAAAGCAAAGAAACCTAAAGCTTAAAAGCAGGAAAAGAGGCAAACATTTGCTGGCAAAGACCATATCACACCAAACATGTTACACACTTAGATTATTTAATTTTCACGATGACCCCTGTGGTAGTTGGTACCACTCTCATTTACCGATGAGAAGGCCTCGCAGAAATATCAAATGGCTTATTCAAGGCCAGATAACTTCTTGAACTAAGAAAAAGGAGATGCCAATACAGACTTTTGTGACTTCAAGGACTACGCTTTCCCTTAATAACAATATAATGTTAATGATAAAAATAGTTAAAATGACGGCATGCTTATTATGCAGTAGACCCTGACTTACTACTATAAGAAAGCTCATTTATCCTAACAACTTCAAAAATACTGTTATCCTGTTTTTGAACATGAGGAATCCAAGGCCTCAGACTCGTGTGGCCAAGGTCAGTCTGTAAGTGTTAAGGCCATCACATGAATCTGGGTTTGCCCAGAGCCTGTGCTCTCAACCACCATTTTCCTCTGCCTCTTTTCTCTACTGCCCCTTCCTGTAGCTTTAGGCCCTCCTCCAACAGCCCCTCTAGTCTTAGATGACGGGTATTAAGTTGGATATTAAATATGGGAAGAATGTTACGTAAGAGAACAAATTTTATTTTCCTATGGAAATGTTTTTATTTACTAGCTGAAGATGCTTCAGGAAATCATAATTAAAATTTTCATACGATTACCAAACAGACGAGGTAGGATTCATCATACATTTATGGAAGACGCTTAGACTTAAATAATTGTTAGCTTGTGGAAAGTTACCACAGAAAATAAAAAAAAAAATGTTTAAATGGTCTAATATATGCTTCTCACAAGAAAATTCTTCCCTAACAATGGCTTAGCCAGTGTGTCCTCCATGTTTTCAGTTCCCAATTTCTCCCTCATCTAGTAAAAGGGAACCCAGGAATGCCTCTGTCAGTGCACTGCTTGATTATACCCATCAACTAAGAGAAATTTTGTTCCTGCACAGCCTCTGTGGAAACAAGACTTAAGAATGCCTATTTACACACACACACACGCACACACACACACCGAAATACTAGTCAGCCATCAAACAGAATGAAATCCTGCCATTTGCGAAGATGTGGTGGAGCCACAGTGTATTATGCTCAGCGAAATCAGTCAGAGAAAGACAAATACCGTATGATTTCGTTCATATGTGGAATTTAAGAAACAAAACACATGGGGAGCATCTGGGTAGTGCAGTCAGTTGAGCACCCAACTCTGGATTTCGGCTCAAGTCATGATCTTGGGGTCTTAGGATCATGCCCCATGGCAGGCTCCTCGCTGGGTAGGGAATCTGCTTGGGATTCTCTCTCATCGGCCCCTGTTCACTCACACCCTTTCTCTCCCTCTCAAGTAAATAAATCTTTAAAAACAAACAGGTGAACATATGGAGGGAGGGGAAAAAGGAAGAGAGAAACAAACCATAAAAGACTCTTAATGATAGAGAACAAACTGAGGGTTGACGGAGGGAGGTTGGTAGAGGATGGGCTAAATGGGTGATGGGTCTTAAGGAGGGCACTTGTTATGATGAGGACTGGATGTTATACGTAAGTGATGAATCACTAAATTCTACTCCTGAAACCAATATTACACTATATGTTAACTAACTACAATTTAAATAAAAATTTGAAGAGAAAAAAAAATGCTCACACATAATCTGCCTAAAAAGATTACGGAACACAGACCGGTAAGGTTATCACTAGTGTCCCTGTTGAGTGAAGAGCATCCCTTCTCACAACTCCTCACCCCACCTAAAGACTTGAAAGGACTACATGCTGATCATCCTTCCACCCAACTGCAGCTTGAGACCATCATTCAACAGACCTTAGTCTCTGATCCTAGGTCATGTGGCTCTCCTGTCCTTTTTCCATTCTGGTCCTGTGATCACCGATCAGTCTCCAGAAATTCTTTTTTGGGAGCACCCGAGTGGCTCAGTTAAGCGTCTGCCTTCAGCTCAGGTCATGATTCCAGGGTCCTGGGATCGAGCCCTGCATCAGGCCCCCCACTCAGTGGAGAGTCTGCTACTCCCTCTCCCGTTGCCCCTCCCCTAGTTTGTGTTTTCTCTCTCACTTGCTCTCTCTCAAATAGATAAATAAAATCTTAAAAAAAAAATCAGAAATTCTTTTTTGTATTTCTGAAGAACTCTTCTCCTCACCATCCGAAAAACATCCTGGACTCACTTTTCCAACATCCCTCATCCTCAGTGACCTCTAACTAATACCCCACCCCAGAGTCCATACTCCAGGCCAGTGACACTCCCAAGTGTGGCCTGTGCACCTGTTCAGGTCCGTGAATGGTAGCAGTCTATGAACTGAGCTTGTGCCAGAATCCAAATCAACTACATGACTATACCCAGCTACAAGACTTTCTCAAACCAGGAAGTAGCTATATTCAGATACAAGCTCTATATCTCTTGTAAGACCAATACTTTGAAAAGGCTTGCTCTGGGCCATGCAATAGACATCACCTGAAGGCTCCAGTTCCAAAGCTTTAGAGTCTGGAATTCTCTCTGAACTCAAGATTCTGTCCTTTGACTTATCCCAAGTTTATAGCCAGTGAACTTGTGTTGTCTTCATTTGTAACCCAGCCCTGGCACCACCATCTGCATTCTCAGTCCTTTAGTCCCTTCCTGGATTCTCCGAACCTCCCTCCCTGGCCTGCCATCCATGGTTAACCTTCTCGCCAAACTCTAAGCCAGGAGCTCTCAAAGCTTAAGTCTGGACCAGCAGCATCAGCACTACCTGGGAACTTGTTAGAAATACAAATCCGCTTAGTCAGAAACCGGGGTCAGTGCCCAGCAATCCACTGATGCTAACCAGGCCAAAGTTTGAGAACCACTGACTTAAAAGCAATACCTTCAACTCCCTCCCACATCTTACCTTGTTTTGGCGATTCCCAACCACTTGTTTCTAGTACTCTAACACCTAGGTGTCCCAGCGGTATCAGAGAAAACCAAGTCACTCAAGTCACCGGCTTGAACTTAAAGCTGTTTTTCAAACTCAGCTGAGTGGGCTCTAAATTCTGCCTTTGAAAGTTCCCACATTCTTCTAAGAAGTTGCCACTTTTCTATGTTTTTCAAATACCCTCAGCACTACCTCCTTTCCAGATTGTAACTCTACCCTCCACTTCATGGGAGGCTGAGGCAAAGCAAGCAGGGAAGAGAAGAACCAAAGATACCGTATGTCCCTTCTACAACCTTCCTCTCATTCAACCTCATAAGGTTTATCTTCACTCAGCCTGCCCCTCTGCCCCTATTGCCTCCAAGGAAGAATCATCTCTTCCTAAAGCTAACTCCACCACCTGTCCTCATCTTACTCCTACCTGCTTATATGTGACCCACAAGCCTGCTCTTTAAATTTCCTCCTCTCGGGGCGCCTGTGTGGCTCAGTCAGTGAAGCGCCCGTCTCTTGGTTTCAGCTCAGGTAGTGATCTGAGGGTCATGAGATGGAGCCCTGCATCCAGCTCCAAGCTCAGTGGGGAATCTGCTGGAGATTCTCTCGCTCCCTCTTCCCATCCCCCTGCTCACACACACTCTCCATTCTCTCTCTCAAATAAATCTCAAATAAGTAAATCTTTAAAAAAATAAAATAAAAATAAATTAATTTTCTCCTCCCTCTTTCTTTTCTTCACTGTTCTCANAATAAATTAATTTTCTCCTCCCTCTTTCTTTTCTTCACTGTTCTCATCTTACAAACTCACCTGTCCTCCCCATTCTGGAGCAGGGGCTAGATGGGATGACGGTTTGTTTTTCTTAAAACTGATTTCTTCTTAGGTTGGTACTTCACGTCTCTCTTGTAAGACGGTGTATATGGAGCCCTGTGTCATCCCCCACTGCGTTCTCTACTCCTTCTGTCCTCATCCTTCCCTGAAACTGCTCCCTCTGCAGTCACAAATGACACTACCTGTCCTCCTCCTACTTGATCATCTATTAAGTCAACTACATCCTCATTCTTAAAACTCTCTCTCCAAATGCTGACCTTAAATCTCCTTAAAGGCCCTTTATCACCTCTTGTTGAATTGTAACTCTAATTATGATAGTCCTCAAGGTTCTGTGATTGGTCTCCTTTCTTCTTACTCTTCCTTTGTCTCAGTAATGTACTCAGTCCTAGGACTTCAATTACTTCTCATAAGCTGCTTTACNTCCTCAAGGTTCTGTGATTGGTCTCCTTTCTTCTTACTCTTCCTTTGTCTCAGTAATGTACTCAGTCCTAGGGCTTCAATTACTTCTCATAGCTGCTTTACAGATCTCTATCTAATTCAAAACATCTGACGTCTCAGCTATACCAACATCTATATCTCCAGCTACTTGCTACTTGTCTTCATATTGAAGCCTTGCAAAGGTAGGGTCTCCAACTTCTTGTTATGCCTAAAAACAAGCTCATCACTTACTGCCCTGCTTCCCCTTCAGAGCTGACCACCCACTTAGTCACCCCAGACAGAATCCTCAGTGGTCTTCACTGCCTCCAATCCTTTGCTCTTATCCTAACTCTTTTTGTAGGGTGTCTCATGTCTCCTCTCTGGGCTTCTTCAAGACCTCAAGGTCTACTGTTTGGAAGATGACAGCCTTCTCCAAACTAGTCTTCTATCTTTCTAAAGTAGAGATACTATGTCATTAGCCAGGTTCAAAATATCACTTCTTTATTCCTTTTGAATCGAACCAAAATCCCTTCGCAATAGGTTCCCACAATGCTTTCTCAGCCCCATCTTGGGCAATGCTGTACTTCCTATTCTCTGGTCACATTTACCATTCTTTTACTGTCCCCTGTGATCTGATGTGTTTCTACTGGAAAAATGTTAACCATCCTTGTACGTCCCATGTCAAATTTTACCTTCTCTACCTCTGCAGATTCACTCACCACTATACACCCACTGACCCTGCTTCACTCTGCCCCGTGCCCAGTACCTAAGCGCCTTCCACACTGCTGTCCCCATGCTGTGCTGTCACTGAACTCCATGACATTCTCTTCAGCACCTGTGGGTGTGTCTCCCCTCCTGGATTCCAGGCTCACCAAGGGCAGACCTGTATGTCACTGGCTTGCTGTGTCCCCGCACCTAGCCAGGTCTTCTCACACAGGAGGCACTCAGTCAGCCTCTGTTATTGAGGTTAACGGTCACAGTGCAGTAATCCATGGTTGCATTAATACTGAAAAGGTCCCACCCAAATGAGGAACATTCATTACCTAGGCCAATGCTTTGACAAGTTCTCAAGGGAATTCCACAACAGTAATATTGGGGTAATAGTACCCCTATGATTAAACAAGAGCCACATTTTCTTGTACTTCTTGATGTATAAATCTTTCCAACGACTGGAATATGCATTTCTTTGAGGGCATTGAGAGTATCTTCTCCATCTTGGACTCCCAGAGCTTAGCACAGTCCCTGTCTCTAGAACTTTACTATTTGTTTTTACAATAGAAATAAAGTATTTTATTTAAGAAATGATAATAAATGGGCTCTCCTTCCTGCACAGAATATTAGGTATCTCCTCAAATATATATGAAAATAAAATACTAACAGCAAACTTCAATTTTCCCTGCACCACAAATTCTGGGGGAGGCAGTTACATCAATCCAGACTTAATCTGTCCCAGCCTTTCATTTTCAGGCATCCATTCTTGGGCCTGTCCGGGTGATTCCACATAATAGCTCTGTATGTTTCCCTCCAATTTTGTAGGTTTCCCAAGATTACTTAGACCTGGGTGCTAACCTCCTTTACTCCAGGACTCAGAGTAATCATAGATGAGTGAGTAAAAAAGGAATCCACTCTATTTTTACCACCAATACCCTGAATAAACCAGTGGTCTGCTTATCAAGTCATTTTGCTGCATCAACTTGTTAACTTCCCTTTGGTTATCATGGAGCCACCGTTTATAGTTAATGTCACAAAGGCAGAAAACAAAAATACTCCCCTCTCCTAGAAACTTGTATGAACTTCTGAGCTTATAATTTTCATTTAAAAAGAAGGCAGCTAAAACTATAAATCTATCTCTTCACCATCAACCAACTCCCATTCCCCCAGCCATTCAGAGCACTGGCACAATATAGTAGAAAGAGCACTGGAACATAAGTCAGGAGAGGTGGTCATAGCTATCAGCAAATGAGATTTCCTTGAAGGAAGAGCAAAGCCTCAGTTTCCTTCAAGAAAATGAGATGACAGGCTTGATAACCAAAATTCTCTCCGCGAAATAAAATTCCACTTACATGTTCAACTTTGTTTTTAGCTCTTTTATACTTTTTTTTAATTCAATAAAATTTCACTAGATAGAACTGTTTCTTTTTTCTCTCCCTTTTCCTTTTTCTTTCTTACTTTTTTTTTGGGGGGACAATTTACTTAAGTAAAATACAATAGTTCCTTTTGGCTCTGAAAAATTTTTGGTTCCATATGCACACCCAAACTTTCTGCTTCTATAAGAAGATATTAACATTGCAAATACACTCAAAATGCTAACAGCAGTAAAAAAAAAAATATATATATATATATATATATCTTACAGTAAAACATTTCCATTACCTTAAGACCATAAGTTAATAGCAGTTTACAAACATGGCTTGTGAGGTCAGACCCAGGGGTTCAAATTCCAGCTCCTCTACTTACTGGCCAAGAAACTCTGGGTGATTCCTAGACCTCTACAGGTTATAGTTACTCACCTGCAAAAAGAGAGTAATACCACATCTTCTGCAAGTTTATGGTAAGGGTCAAAGAAAATATATGTAAAATATCGAGCAAAACTTTAGAATATAGCATCTTTCAATAAAGAAGCTCTTCATATTATTTTATCTAAATATCAGGATACCATTAAAACCAAAAGAAGGCCTAGCTCCATGTGGCTAGAGACCTCATCATAACTCATCAAGGCCTCAGCCCCAAGCGTAAGACCCAAGAATTCAACTTTGAGTCAGTAAGTAGTCTCATGAAGTAAGGCCTGAGTATTAAGTCTTTTAAAAAATCTTAAGGTGAACCCAAGAGTACCTTTACTGGAACTATCTCTGATGTCTCTCATAGCACAGAAGTGGAACTGCTGATACTCTTCAGGGTCACAGTGTGCTTCTAAGGTGCCTTTTGTCAGGAATCAGAATTTAGCTTAAGATACATACACCTCAATACAGTCAAACAAATTTAGAGATGGCACTTTGGCCACAGGTGGAAAAACATACAAGGCCGGTATCTAACAGGTTCCCACGAGACCATAATAACCTCCAATTAACAGTTTTGCTGCAGATGTCAAGAAGACAAATATCAAAGAAATGTATAGGTACGAGGTGTAACACGAAGGACCAATCATCCATATGTGCATATGCAGAATCTCTTTTAACATGTGATTAAAGCTCCTTCAATCAAACTGTACAATATATTTCTATAGAAATTTTGCTACTAAATATTTGGATAATATGTTCAATTTTTAAAGCTTAATACAAATGAACTATCCACTAAAGTTTGCTGTGTCTAATGAAACCTAATATCTAAGGGGAAAAAAATTAGGCAATCCCTCCATAAAGAAGGGGGGAAAATACAGAACTAAGAATTAGTGGTATTACCTTTATGTATAAATCATACCTACTTAAATTATTTGAATCACCACCTGGGGATCAAAAGACAATGCTTTGTAATTGTGTAACTGATACCAAGGGAACGGTCATGGTACCAGTACAACTCTCCCCTCCGCCACCCCACCTCTACCTGCTCCAGACCACTACCCAACCCACGCTGTCAGTCTTTTATCTCATCTGTGTATTGGAGTCCCAAGTAAGATTTTGGTTGGAAAAAGCATTCTGCTAAAAAAGAAAAAAAAAAAAAATTGAAGAGCTACACTACACAATTAAAGTTTCTTCTAATAAACAATTAAAAAAATTATCAAAGACACTCTGTAATCACTCTTAAAATTAAAATTTAACTCGGATTTTTCATGCCAAAAAGTATACATTAAGTATATATAAAACTACTTTAATAATGCCTGCTGACTAACCAAACTGATTCAACTAAAGAATATTTAAGATATTTATAATGAAATTAATGAGTAAAATTTGTTCTAAAGAAATTCCCACAGATTCAAAATTATTATGTTACGATTACAGAATTAGTAAGTCCCAGAAATACAGAAACACTGCTATAGCTGTAATTAACACAAACAACACTTTAAAACAGCTTTGGATAGTAAGAAAATTACTTTAAAAAAAAAAAAAACCAGTCCTCTCTGCATTGTCAGGAAAGCAGGTGACAGCAGTGTTGTAAATACACATCCTCGGTTGAGCAACAGTTTTAGCTTGGCAGTGTTCCAAAAAAAGAAGGAAGGAAGAAAAGGAAGCAAGCAAAGAAAGAAAGAAAGAAAACATGGGGCGGGGGGCAGGACGTGGGGAAGGACTGCACAATAGACACAAGATTAAGAAGTTTTGTTTTAACATTCTTGAGGACTGAGTGAATACAGAATAAAAGGGATCTCTCAGATATGGTAATAGATGGACCTCTGCTCCAGAGAAATAAAATAATGGACTCAAAATCCATGTTAGTTTTGTCCAAACTGCATCACAGATTTTCATGATCCTCTCTAGATTTCTTGAGCAGTAGCTATTATCGGCTGGACTTACATTTATTCTTAGCTTTTATCTTGGCGCCTCCAATGTGGACATTCTTTAATGTCTATTTACTCTGTTGGACTCACAGTAGATTTTAGCATGACAGCAAAAGGGGTGCATGTAAAACAGTGAGACAGTGATCCCAAACCAAAGGAGGAGTGCAAACCGGCGGGTATGCACTCGCGCTGAACTACCAAGAGAATGTGACATAATTTGGCCTCACTAAATCCTTCTTTTCCTTTTATGCTTGCATTTATTTATAGTATTGTAAGTGCTGGCAAAATCCTGGGCAGAGGCAAGCCTTGCCAGCACCAGTTTCCTTGTTTAGAAAAATGCTGTAACTTTCTTAGTCAGATGTCATTCGCACAGAGGAATGTCTACTGTTAAGAAAATCCAAACTCATAAAATGGATTAATGAGTGATCACAAAAGGATTTAGAGAGGACTTCCCTTAAACAGAAATCTTGTTTTTAAAATGATGTTTGACTTAAATTTCTTTTCCTAGAGTACATCCAATGTATAATGTGAAACAGAACATTAGTTCATAAATCTGAATTGCTGAAAAGACTTCTCACAAGTCATCCTAACCTTTATTAAGGTTACACTACATAAATCTCAAATTTTAGACAAAGACTAAGAGTTAGACATATCTGGCCAGTATCACGAAGGTACAAATTCATATATGTAGAGTAACAGTAAAATTCTAATTTGGAGAGATTGTAAAAAAAAAATCATTCAAATTTTTTACTTTTTGGAATGGCTAACAACTTCACTAAAAAATAGTTCAGACATTCTGAAGTTAATNAGTTCAGACATTCTAAAGTTAACAGTTCTGAGAAAACATAACAAATACTATAAATAATGGAAGATCAAAGACCACCTCATTCATGAGTAGAACTTTTTAAAAAATTCCCATAAGAATCATATTTAACCATCCCTTCCGTCAAAACAATAAGTAGTCAGCAGTGGGGACTCTACAGCGGGTTGGCCAGAGACCAGCCCACTCCCATCAGCCATGACCCTCCTCCCTCATGCTTCGTGTAACCTTAATAAAGGTTTATGGCTTATGCAGTCCAGAGCACCTTTCTCACAAGATCCCTCCTCTAAGCCCACCAGAATCACAGGGGCCAAGAGCATAGCAAATGCATTTTAAAGTGCTGACCAGCCCATCTGCAGTGAAGCTAGAGAACGGAGAATGGTGTCATAAAGCCTGGGTTTTAGTTTCAGCTCGACCAATGATCTTTCTTTGTAAGAATGTAAGCACATTTGTGCACCTGCTTGAACATCTGTAAAACAGAGATTGCTCAGGAGCAGAAATCAGCATGGCAGAAAGTGATCCTGGTTGGGGCACCTGGATGGTTCAGTCGGTTAAGGGTCCGACTCTTGATTTCAGCTCAGGTCATGATCTTAGGGTTTTGGGATTGAGCCCCACATCGGCCTCTTCACTCAGTGGGGAGTCTACTTGAGATTCTCTATCCCTCTGCCCCGCCCCTCATGCACGAGCACGTGCACACACACACTCTCTCTCAAATAAATAAATCTTTTAAAAAAAGAAAAGGAAAGGAAAGAAAAGAAAGTGGTGCTGGTTCCAATTCCCCAGTGCTCTAGGAACTTAATGACAATTCTTAGCAAAATTGGAATCAAAAGGTTCACATGCAAAATTCTCCTCTGTCAGTTCCTTAATGCACATGCCCTCGATGACTCAATACCACCCGATGATGGGTTTGATATCTGAGGTTTGTTCCACAAGAAATACTGATTAATCAGCATGGTCTCCATGTACACACAGTAGTCTACAGAAATGATCCATGAAGGACTCTGTCTACACAGGTAAGATAACAATACACTTGGGCTTCAACCAGCCAGGCCCCTGAGCCTCTAGCTCTACCATTCACCGCTCAATTTTCATGCTCCTGGAGTCCACACTCCCCGATGTGAATACGGAAGTTACTCATTCATTCAAGACTCTGCTAAGTATTCACATCATCTATAGACTGATGACGTCCAAATGTGTATCTCCAGCTCATTCTCCTCCAAGTTCCTGCCTCATTCTACCAACCCTCTCTCTACTCCTGCCCAATGATATCACCCATGCCCCAAATGAACTTTGGACAGGCCCCACTCTAAATCTTCTCCTCCCACCACCCCATTTCGTACCTAGCATCACTATTCACACCACTGCTGAAGGTAAAACCCAGAATGGCTCTCTTCCTCTCCTCACACCCCAAATCCTCTCCATCACTTCACAAAGCATCAGAGGCAAATACTGTCCATTCTCCTGCTACACTAGACCCCAAATCCATTCACTTTTCTCCATCTTTAGCAGCACCATTCTTGTTCAAACTATCACCTCTTGTGCCTAGAAGAGTCCCTTAACTGTTCTCTTCTTGTCTACTTTTGCTGCTCCTGTTTTTTTGCCCATTCTCCACACTAGAGCAATCTTTATAGACATAATTCCGATCATATCACTCCCTTAACTTAAAACCCTTGAATGACTCTGAACTACATTGTAACTAAAACCCAATTCCTTAATCTGCCCCTTCAAGTCCTTCACAGTTTGGTCCCTGACTGCCTGCCTCTCTGATCCTATTCTGGGCCACTCTCCTCCCTGTTGACTCCATTCCAGCCAGGCTCATATTCTTACAGTTACTCAAATGCCCCATGATGACTCATTTTCCCCAGGACCTTTACCTAGGTTAGTACCTCTACACGAGCATTTTGTATATAGATGGTTCCTTCCCATTCTTCAGGTCTCACTGAAGTGGCATCTTCCAAGAAAGACCCTCCCTGACCACCTAAACTAAAGTGGGGGCCTCCATTTTAATTTCTTCACAACATCCTGTTCATTTCCTTCTTAACACCATTTTTTAAAATGATTTGTAACTATATATTTACTTGTTTACCTAGCACCCTGTTTCACATACGGCAGGCATTTTAATTTTTTCACTGAATTAATTAATGAGGATAGTACCCTAGGCAAGGCTAATTACAAACATTTTCTACTGGCTAATATAAGATGTGATAGAAAAAGATCTTACCTTGTCAATTTTTTTCTTTTTAACAGGGGGGTCAAACCTATCATTGATTCCAAAATACTGAGTAAGCTCCTTCCACTGGGTTTCATTTGCGGTCTGTTCACTGCAAGACAAACAATAATTTATTTTTAGTGTTTTTAATTGGTTGCTACAATTACAAATCACAAAAACTAGTTCATACGTTTCAGAGATAAGTAGTTCAACTACTGGTACAAGTTTTACAATACTGTCTAGAATAGACAAATATTTTAAACTCCACCTACCTATGAGACTCTTCTTCATTCTTCAATTTACCTGAAAAGATTTCACAAAATGTAAATACTGGATTTTTTGTTTATTTCAAAATTAGAGCTTATTAAAAACTGTTGAGCTCAATTAGTCACAATTTAACATTAGCACTATTGACAATTAACTTGAATTAAAACAAAACACCTTTCCTGGAGCGTCTTCTTTTTTTCCTTCTGAATCCTGAAGTTTTCTGTTCAGAATGTTTTTTATGCAACTCTTGAAATTTCTATATAAAATTAAAAAAGAGAGAGAGAGAAATAGAAGTAGTAAATATATTCTGAAGCAAAGCATACATTCAAAAAATCACAATCATGGTAAGTAATAAAAATATATTCTAGCATTTATAAAAATACAAATTTAACAAAAGTAGTTCAGTTCTTCTTGAGATACTCTATTTTCTAAGACTCTTTCACAATCTGAGTTCTTACCTTCATTTATTTTGACATAGGTCAATCTGATTATCTGAGAGTAAAATTCAATGACTCATACAGATGACAAAGAGATCAAATTAAGACAGAAACTCGTGTATTATGTTAAGCAAAGTAGCTAATCCCACTAAATGTTCTTCTTCTTCTTTTAATAAAAAACACGAAGATGAAAGCAAGTATCTGAGTGCTCAGTGCGTTGACCACAGACCCAGAGTACTCTGAATCAATATTCCCTACCTATTACCTCCCAAGAACTAGCATCCCGACCATGGCAGACACAGGAGCACTCACAAACACACATGAACAGGCTTTAATAAGAACACATCAGAGAAAACCTACATGCCACATGTTTAAGGGAATCCCAGAGGGGCACTCTTTGTATGCATTCACATTTGCCTCTTCTCCAGGCTTTGGTCCATCAGTTGAGAGATCGGAGATCTCTGCTTTTGTAATGGCCCCATCTTCTTTATCTTCCTGAAAGTTAAGTTCAGAGTTCTCTAATGGGGCTTCATCTTCAGAATTCAACTCAATATCACTTTCATTTAGGCCAGGAGGTAGCAGCCCACTCCACATCTTTTCTTCTAAAGGGAAAAAAGATGAATTTAGCCATACAAAGTGGGCATGGAAAGAAATTTAAAACCCCAAGAGTCTAGTAATTATCCTAATGGTTTGGGAACAATCCATCTAGACGTTTTTCTTTTAATCTAAAATGGGATACACCTTCCATATTAAAAGAATTAAAATCTTTGCTTGTATAAGATGTTTTAAAAAGTACGAAGTAGTTTAAGCAAGTCTGTTATAAGACATACCTACAGTGAATGACTTAAAGAAAATAGGACCTGGTTTCTCTAATATATGGATAATTCTGTCTAAAAAAATCAATTCAGTAAAAGCATTCATTGCTCAACAATGTTAAAAGCCTAACAATATATACTTCACACAATTTAAGATTTCTAATATTGTATTTCAAGCTATCACAATTAAAAAAGAAAGTCAGATGTTTCACTGATATTGAATTGAACTTTCAGGGGACTTACTGTCAAAAGAGCAGGAAGACAATTATTCAAAGGAAAATTTTTAAGCTGTGCAAGTAGTTTGAGGAAAGCGTGGAAGTTAAAAGAACGTCCTAGTTTTAAATTTTACACTGTTTGCTAAAATAATACCAAATGGAGTATTAAATGTTAATCCTAACAATTTAACAAAAACATACAGCTTTTTTCAGCAACGATACCATGTTGAGTAAACTAAGGTTCAAGTTGAGGGTAATATCTATCACTAGCCATATGGCCCACTGCTAGAGAGAATATCAACTATTGTTAAGTTCATAAAAAATGATTTTTAAAAACTGGAGTTATAATCATCTGCTAAAATTATGACAATTGAGTACATTTTCACTATTAATCACATGGCATTATACTGAGTCAAAACCACTTCATTCAAAAGATGCCTAAAAAAGAGAAGTTGGTTGTACTGCTAATGATTTACTATCAACCTAAAGGAATAAAATGCAAGATGGAAATCTTTTATGTGTTTTCTAGCCCCTATTGTGATTAACCTAATGAGAAAACCACCACCATTGTCTCTGAGACAAAGGCATCAGGGGATTTTGCATTAATCTGAATAATGGCTTCCAGATAACCTTTAAGGACCTCCTCCCAGGTCCAAAGAATCAGATCTTATTTTTGGCAGTTTGGGTCCAGGCTCCTCAGTTGTTAGCCCTCTGAAACAACCTCATCAAAATACTCTTTTGGCTTTTTAAGAACAAGGGCTCTGACATCTAACTGCTCCAGTTGTAATCCTGACCCCATCATATACTAGCAGTATGAGGAAATCATTTTTACCACCTCTGACCCTCAGTTCTTTCTGCTGTAATAGAAGGATAGTTATATTGTATACAGGGTTATTCTGAGAATTAAATGAGATAAGCTATGAAAACACTCAGCACCATGTTTGGGAGGTTCTAGGGGCTTGATCGATGCTGAGCTCTTTTTGCTATCAGTATTTCTGTGGCCACCTATTATATTTTTATAATTTCTATTATGGGTGGCAGCATTCACAAGGTAGTTTTCAAGTTTCTAAGACTGAGATGCATTCACTTAGCAATTGATGCAAATCATTTACCTCCCTGATTTCCACAGTCTAACATGAATTTCTATAAAAAATATTGGTGTCTGGTTTTCTGAATGGAGCAATAAAATCAGAAGCAGGAAGATGATGGAGCCTAAGTGTCAAGGCTCCTCTTTTACACAGGTCTTCCCAAAGCATTATACCTAATTTTCTATTTAGAATCTGCAATCCTTTTCTTAAAGAGGAGACCCAAAATTATATAAGCTCCAAGCCCCATAAAACCTGGATCCATCCTTAAACCTGGCCTGAGGATTTTAATAGTTGGAATGAGTAATCTTTAGATACTGTTAGCACAAAAGACATCATGTGAAATATGCCAATACTGAAAAACAGATGTTATGCCATTGATAAAAATATTTTTCCTATTCTCAGGAGTAGATGGAGGGGGAATGATAATAAGTTCCAACATGACTTTGCCACTGACATGTAATATACCTTTAGGCTCATTATCCATCTTAGAACTTAAGGTTAGTAACAAATTTCAGATTCAGCTTTTCTTAGCAAAACTGGGGTTCTATATTTGAAGCCACTGTTTCCTTTCCCTGTCCATAGCACCACCTGCCAGGCACTCTTTAAGACATGAGGACAGGCAAAAATATCTAACCTCATAGAGCCAACATTCTACACACATGGCAAGTGTCTGTCCATCAGCAGCCAAGTACCACTCGGCCCAGACTTGTGGCTGCTGATGAAAGGCATGTGCCTCTCCCATGGGCACAGTTCTTCCACTGGAGCACTGCAGCATCCCTACAGGGTGTGTCTATGCTTTGGGCACCTAACGTGCGTCACCCTGGGGAGCACTCTTCAGTGCCCTGGAGTTGCCTTTCCCCATCAGCTCTCAAGCATTTTGTGATCACATTTTGGACCTTCTCAAAATCATCTATTTTTAGCTCTTGATGCTATGGCATTATGTACTGTCTTCAGCATGACATTGACTGGTATGAAAATTTCTTGTGTGTGCCCACGGAAAAAAAGAATTAAAATAAATTTTAGAAACTAGATTCTACATCCAAATCCATAAAATAAGGCAAAATTCAAATAACAGGTGTTTCTGAACTCAATTCCTGAACATCTTTAAAGTGACGTGCCATTCTCCTGTGACTGTAAAAATACACATACACACAAGGGCAACACCATGGCCACTGACAAACACAGACAACTCACCAAGGAGCCTGCAAAGTGGAGATGCCCACGTGAGCAGCAGCTCAACTGTAAATCGGCCAATATGGAGTGGCTGCTTTGTGACTTGCTTTGGGCTCATGTTTGAAAACACTGTCTTTGAATTCATAGTATATATAAGTCACTCATACGTTTCCAATCGTACTATGGCACCAACTGGTACTAGGTTAGGCCTGGTGTTTACTCTTGTTTTGGCTGCTCTTAAGGATGATTCTCTAATACTTTGAAATGTCTCTCACCCCATGCCTTTATTCTAAAGCAAATCATTCCAAATTACCCTTTAAATGTGAAAATTACTCTGCCATTCTCAAGAGATGTGATATACCAGTCAAGATGCCATGCTGATTAAACCCCATTTCTCCAGTGGGTAAGGTTTCTCTACTCAACCCCACCACCATAGCCAAGATTTCTAGTGTTCGGTAAGACAGAATGTCAGACAAAACACCTGAAAGATGCTCTAGAGAAAGCACAGGAGACCCCAGTTACACAGAAGAAACAGAATCAGAAAGAAAAACAAAACAAGTCAATGCTATATATGGCATATAAACAATGTCACATATAAACAATGTCACATACAAACAATGTGACAGAAATTCTTTTACCATTAATTCCCACAACAACTAGAAATTACTATGTAAACCCCTTTTACAAGTGAGGAAACTAACTTGCCTAAGGCATTGTGATCTGCTTATTTTACAAAAACAGAACTCTAAGGCTTCAACTTAGAAACTTTAAGAGGATGCAATTTAAGTAGTAATATATTCTTGGAGGCAAAGATTTGAGAGTGGCCTTGAAGAATGACTCTAGCCTGTAATTTTGTTAAAATGTGCTTAAGAAAAAATTTCTTCATACTCTTTAAAAGCAGAAACTTATGTAAGATGCTATACTAAAATGTATACATAAAAATCACATTCAGAGGTTTGGGTAATAAATGTCACATTTTTGTCCTGATCCTGGAAGATCAGGCGACTGCCAAAACCCAATCTGAGCAGTTTAATGTCTCCTGTCTCTAATGTTCCAGAATTTCAATTCCATTTTCCCCATATGAAGCTGTCTTATTTCCCATATTTTGTATTCAATTGGAATATCCACAAAAACCTGAATTTTGTCTGATCTGAATTTAATCTTGTATAGTAATCATAAACCACCATCTATCATCACGTTAAATAATTTAGTATTAACTAAAATAGTCTTAAGCATGTATCAATATGAACGTAAACGTCCTATTCATGAAGTATGTTGTCTTTTCTCAAAAAAGATTAAGTACAACTATATTCAGAGGCCTGACTTCGAATTTAAGTTCCCAGTCTGGTTACCCAAACTATTTATTTGGCAGAATTTTGTATGTATGCCAATGCTCCAATACAAGCCGGTATTTGTTTGGTCAAGGCCTGGAAAACACGTCCCAAGACCCTGCATGGAAAGATTTACAGTTAACCAATAACATTTCGAGGTTCATTTTAAGTCGGATGCTGCTGTGAGAATACTTACAAGATTCAAGACTGCAAGAGGGTGGCTCTAGAAAGGTACACCTCTTCCTGCTGGGCTGCACGACCCGGAACTCGGCAGGCTCGCCCGCGGCAGTGCCACACTCCGATCCCCAAACGGGAAGAATCCCGTCCCGGGCACAGAACAAAGCGCCGCAGATTCGGGTGCAGGACGTCTACCCCGCTGACACTCCCATTAGCTGCAGCTCTTCCCCGGGCTACCGCAGTTGTAAACAGGAGCCTGTTTCCCCGATCGAAAGCCTCTTCACCCTCTCACTTTGGTCTGGGTGGGACAGAGAACCCCTCTCCCACTAACAGGCTCGGGAAGGCACTGCTACGTCCCTTCCGAGTAAAGCGGAGGCCAGCCCCACCAACGCTCCCGTGAGCCCGGCGGGGGCTTTGATGGCTTGGCCATGAGGTTGTGAGGCCGCCTCCGCCTGCTCGCTCGCTCCCCGCACACGGCCCTCCCGGACCCGTCAAGTCGGAGCTCGGGGCGACCGGGAAGCAGCCCCGCAATCAGCGGTACTCACCCGTCAGGAGCCGGCGGCCCGGCAGCCATCTTAAGACCCCGCCAACACCGCGCCTTCCCATTGGCTCCGGCATCTCAGCCAATGGACTGAGGCCGTTCTGGCCTCGGGGTCGTCATGGCAACCGGCCGCGCTCAGCTCAATTCGTTTCTTTCTGTTTCTTTTCCCTCACCGCTTCCCCCTTTCTTCTGGACGTTTTTAAAGGCTTTGTTCTTTTCTCCATTCTCTGCTGCTCGCTGGTGTTGGCGATGAGGAAAGTGCTGGCTTAGACCTTGAATTGAGTTCATTCCCCCCAAGGAGGCAGGTCCTCTGTAGATACTCTCTAGGCTCTTCTGGGAACATTTCCATTCATTCACCCTTTACCCCCTCGCTCCCTCTTTCCTCCCGCCCTTCCTTCCTTCTTTCCTTCTGTACATATTTATTGAGCAGGCATCCGGCCAGCCTCTGCTTAGCGGAAAACAGTCCCGACTCCTGCTCTCCTGGTGCTTACCATCTGCTGTACTGACCAGATGTGTGGCCTTGACTAAAAGCTTATTGAGCCCTTTTTCCCTGACAACCACTGGTTCAGACCCCAAGGAGGAGTTTGGGGGAAGCATAGAAAATAAGGAAAAAAGGGGGGGGGGAAGTGCTATGAAGACTATAAAGCAGAATAATGTGATAGTGATGAGAGTGCGGGCTATTTTAGAAATGCTTCCACTTTCTGAAATAGCGCTCTGTAATAATAAGACTATTTTCCTATTTTCGTGAGGATGATGAAAGAAAATACACATAGAATCCTCAACACATTACCTAGCCCACAGTAATTTTAAGTCTCAGCTACTTGTTACTGTTGTTTACATTATTTATAATAGCGTTTTTCCCCAATCCAAATCTTTAACAAGTCAGGCAGTTAAAGAAACGATGTGTATAAAAGTGTTGCTATGGCCGTTGCAGTTGGGCTTCTTAATTATTGTCTTAGTCTGCTCGGGCTACCATAACAAAATACCACGGGCCGGGTGGCTTAAACAACAGAAATTAATTTCACACAGTTCTAAAGACTGGAAAGTCTAAGATCAAGGCGTTGGCAGGTAGGTTTCATTCAGGAGTCTCCTCCTTGGCTTGTAGGCAGCAGTCATCTTGCTGTGTGTTCACAGGATCTCTTCCTGTTGTGTTTGTAGAGAAAGAACACATGTGTGCACAAGGAGGAAGCTATGTGGTGCCTCTTCTTATAAGGACACTAATCCTAGAGGATCAGGGTCCCACCCTTATGACCTCATTTAACCTTAATTAATTCCTTAGAGCCCCCATGTCCAAATGTAGGCACACTGGGGTTAGAGTTTCAACACAGCAATTTGGGGGTACATAAACATTTGGTTCATAACAAATGCTGTCGGTGGAAGTGTGACCAGAGTGGAGAAAGAGAGCACAGAGGGGGAAGAACTGAGATACAGTGTAGGACGGAAGTGATGTTGACCTGTTTAAAAACTGTTTCTGCACATATTCCATCAGAGTACTCATTGCATATAAATGTATAAAGGAGAGAGGAGGAATATAATTACAATTCATCCAAAGACCTACAAACACCAGATTTCATATTAAAGGTTTTAGAAAGTCCTACTCCAAAAATATGTATATTAAAATTTTAAATTTGAGAATTCTCAAATGTCTGATTGTTTATCACATTATTGGATTCCTGTAATAAATGTAAATAAATGCAAATAGCTCAAACTTTTCTTCTGGTTCTGGTTGTAAGACTTCCAGTCTCCAAATATCATTGTTTTGCCAGTTTTCTGGGGGGAAATGTCAGTCATTTGATTTATTTTAATCAATAAATTTACCTCTCCTCCAGCAAATTCCTGCCCTGGAAACCTGCCAAACCATGCATTTTGTGAATGAAATACTTGTATTTGTGAGATTTCTATGAAACATAGAATTATTGAATACCTTTTACTAAATCACAGTAAATGTGATGCAGCTAGTGAATTGGGCTTGAATTGTGTTGCATCTGGCACTAATTTCAAACATGTACATTTCATTTAAATTCTCAAACATATCTTAAAAATCATAAAGTAGTTTTTCTTTGCCAAGAAATATTATAGTTTATGAAGAGTTTTCCCCTATATTTAGTAATTTTTTTCTTAGTGTGGAGATTACAAGTCACACTTATGTTATAAAAGATTAATTGTGGAGGTCTTTCTTGGTAGCTGTTAAATCTCTGATTGATGA
This sequence comes from Ailuropoda melanoleuca, assembly GCF_002007445.2. Classification (NCBI taxonomy): domain Eukaryota; kingdom Metazoa; phylum Chordata; class Mammalia; order Carnivora; family Ursidae; genus Ailuropoda; species Ailuropoda melanoleuca. The sequence goes on from NC_048223.1 coordinate 117,257,991, forward strand.
AAATTTCCCCAAATATAATGAAATCCCTTAAATATTTCTCAGCTTGGAAAACTGAATATGACTTTGTTGAACATATAATAAATGTCCTTCTTGCTGAAACTGAGAAAGAGAATAATTTCCATCTGTACAAAATGCTTCATGTTCTGCACTGAAGAAAAAGTAGTCTAGTGACTTAACGCAAAAGAATAGAAACAAGGGAGTTCTGAATTTTAAGAAACGTGTGACAATTTCTCCACCTGCGTTTGTTTTCTAAATTTGCAAACTGAAGCATCTATAAACACTGCTAGCCTTCCAAGAATATGTTGAACAACTAACAATATGACATCAGCAAGAGTTAACATTTGAGGAAACAAAATTTCGGTAATAAAGGATGTTGCCGAAGAAAAGCACTTTTTATTTATTGGTCATGTCTGGTACTTTCAACTTCTTCAGTTCCAGTAGGTTGTACGTAGGAAGAGAGGGGGGCAGGAGAGAAAGGCTTTTAGAGTATTTCTGTATGCTAGGTATTTTGCAACTGATAGCACATAATTTTGTGAGGTAGTTACTATTGTATCCATTTTACAGACAAGGAAATTAAGGCTTCACGGGTTTAAGAAACTTGCCTAATGTGACACAGCTAGTAGCATGGAAAACCGGGGTGGGAAGTTTCACTGGACTCTGAAGCTTATGCTCCTTTCATTGTCACACACTGCCCCTTTTAAGGGAAGTTCCTAATGAATGCCAGCTTAGTACAGTCAGCAAAGTATGGACATCACTGCTACCGAGTGGGATGTGTACTTGGTGGGAGCTTATGAAAAGAGAGGCTTCAGGAGCAAAATGTATCTTCTCTTTCCATCCCCCTTTGTGCATAGCAAGTGATCAAATCCCATTAGAGGCATTCTCTTCAATCATTTCTGGTTTGCTACATTGAAGTCTATATTTGTCTCCCTTTCCCTAATACCTTCATCTTCCAAAACAGCCCACTCCCTGATTAATCTCTCTAAATGAAGGAACATGTGTGAAACTTTTAACACAGAACCTAGCATGTAGTCCATCGTTGTTTACTACCATAAATATTAGTTTCCTTCCTTTACACATAAAAACTAAGGAGTGAGTGTGTGTGTGTGTGTGTGTGTGTGTGTGTGTGTGTGTGTCGGAGGGAGGAGGACTAACCAGGCAGAACACAGAGGATTTTTAGGGCAATGAAAATATGCTGTATGGTGTCATAATAACAGATACATGTCACTATACATTTGTCCACACTCTTGGAGTATATAACACTGAGAGTGAACTGCAATGTAAAGTATGGATTTTGGGTGATGATGATGTATCAATATAAGTTTATCAATTATAACAAATGTACCACTCCGTGGGGGATATGGATCATGGGAGATGCGTGTGTGGGAGACAATGAATATGTGGAAGAATCTCTGTACCCTTCCTTCAATTTTGCTGTGAACCTACAACTGCTCTAAGAAAATTAAGTCTTTTAACAATCAAAAGAACAATAGTTCATTACTGATGAAATCAGTATATGAAATCCAAATTTTAGTACCCTAAATTAAGTTCTGTTGGAACAAACGCACAAAAAAGTATAAGAAGTCCATAAATGTTGACAGATTACCAGATTCAGCTATCAACATCTCTGTGGTCCTTCCTATGTGCCCAGTGATAGCACTTGGTTAAGGTTCAAGGAGAATACAAATGAAGTATATGCACTGGCTGGTCAAGAAGTTTGTAGTCGGAGACATCTAATGCAATTATAAATTATACATTTTACACCATAAGTACTAAAATTGTGAGGTGCATGATGTAAGTAGAAACTATAGAAGTCCTGCAGAAAGGAAACGTAAGCTAGGTGGGATTCAGCACAGGCTAGTTCCTCTGACTGGGATAGCTTTCTCTTTTAAAGATTGGTTGATTAATTGATTGATTGATTGATGTATTTACTTATTTGTTTGAGAGACAGAGAGAGAGACCATGGTGGGGGGGACAGAGGGAGAGGGAGAGACAGTCTTAAGCAGACTCTGCACTGAGCACGGAGCCTGACATGGGGCTCGATCTCACAACCCTGAGATCACGACCTGAGCCCAAACCAAGAGCTGGACACTTAACCAACTGCACCACCCAGGTGCCACCCTTTCTCTTTTATACCTATGGAACATCTTCTCATCCTTCAAAACCGAGATCAAATATTACCTCTTAAGTTAAACCTTCCCTGACTCATGCAGTTCATGCCCTTCTTCTCTATGTCTTCATAATACTTGATACCCAGCACAACTAGGGCTTTATTCCATTGAAATACCATTAGTCATCATAGGTCAGTCTGCCTGGATAGATCGTGAGCTCCTTTGAAGGCACAGCCCTTGTCAAGTAGTAAGGGGCTCAGTAAATGTTTGTGGAGAGGATGGATGGGTGACAGAAGCGAAAATGTCAATGCATCGAATGAAGGGAAATGGGGAAGATGACATAGGAGAATCACGTGAACCGACGCAGAGAGGTGAGAATGCTGTGGTTTAGGTAAAACATAAAACCAGGGTGGGTCAGACTATGGGAGCCTTCTGCCAGGCAAACGGACAAGTTCTGCCTTAATACAGTGAAGGAGTTAAAGAATTCTGGCCAAGGGTATGATGACGTAGATTCTCCAGGGAAATTAATATGACAGTCTTGTGAATAGGAAAGATGAATTTGGAGGTAGTTGAGCCAACATGAAAGGCACGCAGCTGGAAGACCATGAGGGAATAAGTGATCAGCATCTGGACAAAATCAATGGTCATGGAGGATGGGGGCATATTAAGCATCAAGTCTAATATTTTCCTCATTCATTCATTCATTCATTCACTCATTCATCCATTTCCTTTCATTCTTGCTTGCACATCTCTGACCTTATTTTTGCTCCCTGCTTTCCACCAATTCATATTCCGCCTTCAGTTTTATAAATTCAACCCAACTTTCAGGGATACCTCCCTTTACTATGAACTATGAACTCCCATCAAATAATTTTAATTAAATCAGTCTTTCAAATACCCTCCAGAAACAGCCTGTTGTATGCCACTTTGCTTCCTTTCCACCTTCAGCACCACACCCTCAATTTACTCCTAGGAATAACTCTAAAAATAAATAAATAAAATCTTAAAAAAAAAAAAAAAAGAATAACAAAGCTGTTCCGGGAGAGTACTGGTTGCGTAGGTGGCCTCCTAGTGGTCTGCTTCCAGAGCGACCCAACACATTTTCCTCTTGGTGCGGAGAAGGTAAAAAGTGATCTCTGCTTCTCCTTTGATCCTTACAGTTCAGAATCTGGAAATTCCATGTCAACTGATCTCCTCCTCACAGATGCAGGTGCACCAACCACCTAGAAACCTCTTTCCAGTTTTAGCCTAGTAACTGTGGTGTCTTGTTCTCTATCATCTTTTTTGCGACCTATGAAGCACCACTACCCACCCCACTAATCCCAACTGTCAAGCAGAAGATGATGTTGTGCTTGCAAGGAAAAAGAAAGCTGTAAGTTGAAAGTGGAATAACTAAATAAGGAACTAGCATCTCACCTGAATGTGTCTAAAAGAACTCTTTAGAATGTCTTCCAAAGTTTCCACCAATCAGAGTAAGGGAGAGTCATTTCTTATTTGGCATATCATTTAATTATTTTGTTCGATTTTATTGCAATGTGGCATTATCTTCTGAGGCCCAGGAATCTGGTCAGCATTTAGGATACTGTCTCCAATGAAATAATGATTCTGAGTTTCCCGTAATTCTTGGGAAATAAGTACTTGAAACTATGTATTTGCTAAACTGAGGACATCCTGAATGATCTACCTCATACGATCTTACCCTTGCAAGGTTCTATCTTGGAAATTGCTTTGAAGTGCTTTCTATTTTGAAACTTTGGCTGAGTTTGCCTATCTTATTCTAGTTAAGAAAAGCACAGTCCACTCTGTGGTCTCGAACAATAGACATTTTCTCAGTGATCCAACCTAACCTGGTACTCAGCCACACAGACCTTGTCACACTGCCTCCAGGCTTGAGTATCCCTAGGGGAATGCCATCCCTCTCCCCCGCTCACTTCCTACGCCCTTTCTAGAACGTCACTTTCGTTTATATATTGGCTTTTTGTGTTTACCTCTTTGTCTCATACTTTAGTGGTCACTCTAAGAATTACAGTATCCATCCTTAACATTTCACAGATTACTTAAGGCTAATATTTTAACAGTTCATATAAAATGGAGAAATCTTGAAACTGTACAAGCCCATTTACTGTTCTTGACAAATGTCACATGTATTAAATCTACATATATTGTAAATCCCACAATACAGTGTTCTGTTTTGCTTTAAATCATATATGTATTTTAAAAGAATAAAGAGCAGGGGTACCTGGGAAGCTCAGTCAGTTAGGTGTCTGCCTTCGGCTCAGGTCATGATCCCAGGGTCCTGGGATTGAGCCCTGCATTGGGCTTTCTGCTCAGAGGGGAGCTTGCTTCTTCCTCTCCCTCTCCATCTGCTGCTGCCCCTGCTTGTGTTTTCTCTCTGTCAAATAAATAAAATCTTAAGAAATTTTTTAAATAAAAGAATAAAGAGCAAAAAAATCGTCCTTCATATTTACCCACGTTTACTATTTCCAATATNTCTCTCTGTCAAATAAATAAAATCTTAAGAAATTTTTTAAATAAAAGAATAAAGAGCAAAAAAATCGTCCTTTACATTTACCCACGTTTACTATTTCCAATATTCTTTTTTTTTAAGATTTTATTTATTTATTCGACAGAGATAGAGACAGCCAACAAGAGAGGGAACACAAGCAGGGGGAGTGAGAGAGGAAGAAGCAGGCTCCCAGCGGAGGAGCCCAATGTGGGGCTCGATGTGGGGCTCGATCCCATAACGCCAGGATCACGCCCTGAGCTGAAGGCAGACGCTTAACCGCTGTGTCACCCAGGCGCCCCATACTATTTCCAATATTCTTCATCTCATCCTCTGGTCCTGAGTTAATCTGCTTTCCTTTACCTTTATTCTAAAGAATTTCCTTTAGTATGTCCTATAGTGTAGTTTTGCTGGCACTGAATTTTCTTACTTTTCTTTTATCTGAAAATATCTTTATTTCACCTACATTCTTTTTTTAAAATTTATTTATTTGAGAGAGAGAGTGCACTCAGTAGGGAGGGGCAGAGGGAGAGGAAGAGAGAGAGAATCTCAAGCAGACTCCCTGTTGAGCACAGAGCCCTACTCAGGGCTCTGTCTCAGGACTCTGAGATCAAAGTCGAACGGAACCCAACAGCTGGATGCTTAATTGACTGTGGCATCCAGGCGCCCTGTCCATTATTTTTTTTTTTTAAGTCAGGTTCATTGAGGTAGAATTTACTACAATAATATTCACCCCTTATAGTGCACAATCTGTGAGCGTATACAAGATGCATATAATCATGTAACCACTGCCACAATCAATATACAGAATACTGCCATCACTCCAAGTTCCCTTATGCCCCTTGGCAGGAAACCACCCTCCCACCCTCGGTCCTGGAAACCACTGAGATGTTGTCTGTCCTCATAGTTTTGCCTTTTCCAGAATGAAGTCATGTAAGTGAAATCAGAGAGTGCGTAGTCTTTTGAGTCTGGCCTATTTCATGTACCATTAGGAATTTGAGGATCGTTCATTTTGAATACATCAGCACTTTGTTCCTTTGTATTGCTGAGTAGCATTTCATTGTGCAGCTATAACATATTTGTTTATTCATTCACCAGATGAGGGATATTTGGATTTTTTTCCATCTTTAGCAATTATGAATAATCACGAAGATGCTAAAACACTCACACGTAGGTTCTTGTGTGAGCAAAGGTTTCCATTTGTCGTAAGTCAATACCTAGGAATGGGATTGGTAAGATTAAGTCTAACTATATAAAAAACTGCCAGTTGTTTTCCAAAGTGTTTGTACCATTGTCCATTCCCATCAACAATGTATAGAAGTTCCAGTTGTTCCACATTCTTGACAGGGACTCTAAAAAGAACTTAGCCACTCAAATAGGTTTATAGTGGCATCTCATTGTGGTATTAATTTTAATTTCCCTAATGATTCGTGATGTCTGGTGACTTGTGGTTTGGTTTTCCTAACAGTGTCTTTTAAAGAGCAAAAGTTTTCGATTTTAAAATAGTTCACTTTAATGATATTTTCTTTCATGTTTTGTGTTTTTTGTGTTATGTCTAAGAAATATTTGCCTTACCCAAGGTCACAAAGATATTTCTCCTCTGTTTTATTCTAGACACTTGTAGTACAATTTTAGATTTTAGATCGATGATCCATTTTAAGTTAATTATGTATATGGTCCAAAATATAAGTCAAGGTTGATTTCTGGACAATTTTTTGAAACTACTTCATCCACTGAATTGCCTCTGCACCTTTTTTGGAAAATCAAATTAATCACATTTATATACATCTATGTTCTGGACTCTCAATTCTGTCCCATTGTTCTACACACATATACTTTTTCTAATAACGCACTGTCTTAATAACAGTGGCTTTACAGTGAGTTTTGAAATTGGGTAAGGTGAGTCTTCCAACCATATTCTTTTTTCCCTCAAAATTGTTTTGGCTATTCTAGTTGTCTGTTTTTTCATACAAGTTTTAGAATTCGTTTTTCAACTTTTATTAAAAATATATATATTGCTGAGGTTTTGATCAGAAATGCATAGATCAATTTGGAGAGAACTGACATCCTAACATTACTGAGCCTTCAAACCCATGAGCAATTTATCTCCTGATTTATTTAGGTTTTCTTTAATTTCTCTCATGAATATTTTGTGATTTTTCAGCCCNACCCATGAGCAATTTATCTCCTGATTTATTTAGGTTTTCTTTAATTTCTCTCATGAATATTTTGTGATTTTTTTCAGCCTGTAAGTCATGTACATAGTTCCGATTTTGCCCAAGTGTTTCAAGGTTTTTGTGCTATATTGTACAGGGTACTGTTTCTAATTTCAATTTGTAACTGTTCATTTCTATTGAATAGAAATGCAATTTTAAAATTTTGATCATGCACTTGAAAAGAATGCAGATTTTGCTGTTGTGTGGATTGTTCCACAAAAGTCAACTAGATCAATTTAGTGGATAGTGATGTTAGGTTTTCTACTTCCTTACTGATTTTCTGTCTACTTATTCAATTGATTATCAAAGAGGAATGTTGAAACCTCCAACTGTTATTGTGGATATATCTATTTCTCCTTTCATTTTTATCAGTTTGCTTCTGGTATTTGAAGCTAGTTTTAGGTGCATATATGAGTTTTTATGACTTCTTTGTGATTTGACCTCTTTGTCATTGTGTAACAGCTATCTTTATTCTTGGCAAAATTCTTCATTATGAAGTCTACTTTGTTTGACATTTATATTAGCCACTCTAGTTTTTTTTTTTTTAGTAGTATTTTCATGGCATCTTTTGCCATTATTTCATTCTTAAAACATGGATGCATTTACCTTTAAAGTGTGTTTCTTATAGGCAATATATACTTGGGCCTTCTTCATCCAATCAATCTCTGTCTTTTAATTGTAATTGGAGTATTTGTATTTAATGTAATTATTCACATGGTCAGATTTAAATCTATTATATTTCTAGTTATGTTCTATTTGTTCCACATTTTCTTTGTTCCTTACTTCTCTGTTCTTTATTCAAGTGAGGCATTGCTCACCTCTCCCTAATGGGTTCTGTCATTCCTTGGGTCTCAAGCTACTTGTTTGCCCTGAAAACTCAGTGTCCTGAACACTTTCTTATTTTTATGGTAAAAATGATGTTCTTTCCAGCTTTCTACATGCTAGGTGGAAGTAGCATTCATTTTCAGTTTTAAAGGATCTTTTTTGCTAGATTTTTTTCTTTCATTATTTTGAAAAATGTTGTCCCACTGCTTTTAGCTTCTGTTGTTTCTGATAAGAGGTTAGAGATCCATCAACTTATTGTTCCCCAGTGTGAAATGTGTCACTTTTCTCAGCTGCTTGCAAGATTGTCTATCTTTGGTTTTCAACAGTTTGACTATAATATTTCTAGATGTGCAGTTTATATTTTGCATATTTTGCCTGGAGCTGGCTGAACTTCTTGAACTAGAAAGTTTGTATCTTTAACCAAATTTGGAGAGGTGTCAGCCATTATTTCTTCAACTGGTCTTTTCTCCTCCATTTTCTCATTCCACTCTTCATTTTGTTATTGGTCTACAGGACCCTGAGGCTTTGACCATTTATGACAATTTTTTCTCTGTTCTCCAGATTCCATCATTTGTAACGGTGTATCTTCAGGTCATCTGATTCTCTTTTAAGTCATATCCATGCCATTGTTAAGCCCTACAGCAAATTTTTTATTTTATTTATTTTTCAGTTCCAAAATTTTTATTTATCTCGACTGATGCTTCCCATGTTTTCACTCGCTATATTTTCCTTTAATTCCTTTAGCATAACTATTTAAAAATTCTTATTTCTTTATTCAAACATGGGTCATCCCAGCATTAGTTTCCGCTGATTTTCTTTTCTTTTGAAATGGCTCACATTTTCCCATTTCTTTATATAATAAGGAATTTTGGATTCTATCCTGGAAATTGTGCATGATATGTTGCAGAAACTCTAGATTATATTATGTGCCTCCAAAGAACACCATTTTTTTTTTTAACTGGCAGTTCAATGGCTGAGTCCGGAGTACAAGCTCTATCTCCCCGTGGTAGGTGGAAGCCCAAATACAAGTTCACTTATTTTAGGTTAGCTGGGCTGCTTGGAGTCTGCCCTTCACTTGCGTAGTTCAAGGGTCATCCAGAGATTTCGGCATAGGTTATATGTAGAATTTAGGCTCACCTTCTCTATCTCTTTTCTTTTCAAGTTTCCCTTTTACTTTTTAATAGCTATGGTTAACCCAAACCCTTTTCCCAGTAGACCAGATTTCTGTTCAATATCTAAACTTCCTACACAGTGCTGACTATGGCCTCCCTTCAGGATAAGAACTGTAAAACAAACTTAAACTTCTCCTGACATCCTTTTCTTCCCTTTTCTTCCAAGTAACCCATCTCTCCAGTATGACTGCTTTCGTTCACTCTCTAGTGCCTCAAGAAGTTCTCTTGCTTGTTCCAGAGTCTTGAGTTATTATCAGTGGAAAGATTGGTCAGACAGAGCTTACTTGGCCATGACTGGAAGTGGAAGCATTTCTAATTCAGATAGGTGCCTGTGTTCTTAAGCATCCTTGTGTTTTCCATGGACTCTTACTATCGTTGTTAGAATTCATTCATTTTAGGTTATAGTCTTTAAGATCAAGGACTGATACTTTTTATTTGGCACCACCTCAACTGTTGCATGCCCTACAGTGCTACACACTGGGCCCTTGGCAAATAGCTAAATGATGAATAATGAATACACATAGCATAAATTTTTCCTTACCTATAAAGAATACATCCAGAATGTAACAAAATATATTCTTGTTGAGAAAAATTCTTCTATCCAGGAACATTTAGTTAATAATTGCTATTTTTTTTAATAAAAATTGCCTTTGGAACTGAAAGAAAACATTGAAATTTCTTTCAAAAACACAGAACCCCACCTTCTTCTAAGATGGAGTTTTAATTTAATTTATCCAACACTGATTTAATATCTATTAGATGCAAAGCACTATGGGAAATACTAAGTGTTTTAGGATAAAAGGGAAGGATAATTACATATGACGGATAAGACGTGGTCCCTGCCATCCAAGAATCCAAAAGCTAGTGGGGAGACAGACAGATGTAAATAACCTTAATATAAAGCCGACAATGGTAAGTGCTGTTTTTGAGATTAGAACAAAGTGTTATATTGCAGTGAGTAGGAGACAATAAAATCAGATAGGTATGGCAGCAGAGTTTCTTGGGAAAGGAAGGCTACCAGCTGGTTTTAGGAGGGTGTAAAGAACTTAATAGGTGTATCTGATAGGGAAATTCACTTTAGGGAAATTTAGGTCATGCTCAGGGAAGAGTAACATGGTTTAAGAGTAAGACTTTGGACTTTGCAGTCACAAAGATACATGCAACTAGGTTCAACGTCTTAAACTTCTTAAACCTAAACCCATTTCATCATCGGAAAAAAACGGAAAAGTTGAGTGAAGATCAAACCATGGAGAGCCTTAAAGACGGGCTGACGGAGGTGTACAGGCTGTCATGGGGAAGCCGGTGACCAGGAGGCACAATGACCTAGGTGACGAGTACCGGCAACAACACTGAACCCGGAAACAAAAACCAAGTTTCCTGTTTCAAGAAAAGTATGAAAAAGAGGTTACAAGCATACAGGATTTGGCAGCAGATTTTATGCAAGAAAGAAGTGAAACTCAGCTTTAATGGAAACAAGCCAGAACCAGATTGTAGATGACAGTTATTATGTCAGTATGGTTTATGCTTTGGTTTCTTTGTTGCTGATATAAAGGCAATTACCTGACATATTATATTTAAATATAATCATAAATGGTAATGGAACTCTAAAGATGCCGGGACAAAAAATAATTTTAGAAGTGTTCGAACTTTTACCCCAACAGGATTTTTAAAAATTTATTTATTTATTTATTTATTTATTTATTTATTTATTTTTAGTTCCAATATTATTCTTATGTATGTGGGAATCGGTCGAGTGGGAAGACTTGGGGTTTTTTAGATCTTTATATCAAAGCACGCAGTTATAAACTGGTCAGTTTCGCCCGAAATCTTTTCCTCTTTTCACTTACGCTACATGCTTAAGAGAGGAGCTCTCTCTCTGGTCCTTTTAATTGTTTTACTCTGATCCTGTCACTACTTTTACATTCTTATCCTTGACTGCAATTATGTGTAGCATTGTGAAAATTTGTCATATAAAATTAAAATTGATTTTCCTTTGAATATAGCAGTTTTGGTATCCCTTTGATTGTTTGAAGAATGTGTCCTGAGAGGCAGAGAAAAACTTGCGCAAGAAGTTACAAAAGGCAGGAATTCCCTCACAGAAAAAGTAGCAGGCCTTTCTTTCAGGAGTTTCAGCAAGTGGTGTCAGCTGCTGAGAAGCGACCATTGGACTCCAAGTTTTCTGGTTTTTTAGTTAAAAAGAAACTCAAGGAACTTTCTCCACAATTTTACTTCAAACAGAATTACTATATTTTCTTTTTTCTACTTTTCTGTTCGTTGAAGTCTCATTAACATATACTTTATACTTTTCCATATATTAAAGCTTTCTTCATAATAACAGCCTACTCACTCAGCACCTACTTAGTACTGCATTGGAACGTTTCCCCCAGATAATACTATTGTGGGTTTTGCTGCTGTTTATTTGTTTTGGATAGTGGGAAAATATTCACATAAAGGAAATGGTATTTATGGTTCATAAGCCTGTAAACTGTTATATTTAAGGGCAAACGAGATGCCACCATATTTAGTTAAGAGACTGTAAGAGTCGATTTAATACTTAGAAAACTGTGCTGTTGACTACAAATGTATGTACATCTTTTGCCTTTATTAGCATCAACAGCAATAATTCATTAACGTGTGTCTGCAAAATACCTTGTTAAGCACCACACATGTATTCTCTCGCTTAATATAACAAGACGAGATACTTGTATAATGTCTATTTTATACTAAAGGAAATTAAAGTTCAGAATAACACTATCACATAACAGAATCTAGATCTGAACCCAGGATCACCTCATTTCCAGCCTCTTCTCTGTGTTTTCTTCTCGGCCACGTTGCCTCCTCCAGGGAGAAGAGGAAGCAGAAGAGAAAGGGGAGAAGAATATCTAAAAAATGAACATTGTATTTCTGAAATGACAGCACCATTCCAACAGCTTTTACACATAGTAACTAATTAAACATCACAGCAATCATATGAGAGAGAGCTGCTACCCTCATTTTGTATGTGAGTAAACTATTCCCCCAAAAGAGAGTAAGTTGTCACATGGGCCAGGAAAGGAAGCAGATCTTCCCCATGGGGTTCAACAAGTCTACAAGTAAAACATCCTTAATCACCAAGAACTTTGATCTCAGTCTCGTTATTTGATGGTCCCCAGGAACGTTTATCTGGTCTCTAAATATTTTTGCCAGGATTTGTCCCACTCAAGACGAAGATAATCTTGGGAGTGAAAACACAGGAAGCTTTATTGGTTAATTGCACTGCTTTGTGACTGAAGGACGAGCTGGTGTCAGGAAGGTGGCTTTCACTGGGGAAGAAGGACTAGAGGGCTGCAGGAGGAAAGGGCGGGGCCAGGGGGACACTCCTGGGGAAGGTGGAGCCACAGAACACCAACCTTGCCTACTTCACGTTTTCCCAGGCTTGGTCTTGCTAAAGCCAAACTCACATTTGTGATTCATCAATGAGATGAGACAATCAGGTGAACACACGGTGTTCCAAAGAAGATGCTGGATTAAAGTGCCTTTGGTTTTTATTAACTGAAGAACATACGACACTGAGTGTGAGATTAGATGTTAGGAGCTGTCCATCGGGCTCTGCTCAGGTATTGGGCAAGCTGCCCAATCTAGCCTGTGGTTTCAGAGCTTTGAATGACGCATTAAATTGTTCCTCTAGGGGGATGCTCCTCCCATACTGAATGTCGCATGGGGTACGCCATCCTACCTGCTTGGGTGCGCAATGTGGTGAGCGACCCGATGGCAAAAAGAGAAGAGCAAACAGAGTGAGGAAGGGTTCAGATGGAGCCCTAGCCATGCTACACCGAGGTGTGATATTGAATTAAGTTAATCTGTGAGTATTTTCTTATCCGTGGACTAAAACATCTTGTTCTCAGGGAGTTGTTTTGACTTTTAAGCAGAGGATACTATAAAAGGGAGACTCTTATAAACTCTTCTGAAGCAAAACACTGTATTTGCTTTATGTAAATAGACTTCTCGAGGTAATCAATAATTAAGGAACCTCAAAATAAAATAACGTATGAAGCTCTGAATTTCTAACCAAAAAGACTTCCAAAGATTTGCCTCTGGAAACGATCTGTCTTTAGGGAGAAATATTGAAAACACACCAGGAACCCTAAGTCCAAGTGCCACTGGGGACAATTAAGGGCAAGCATGGAAAGGAAGCGTGCTTTGCTGTGGAGTCACATGGACCTGGGCACTGATGATTTTCTCACAGGCAGGTTGCTTAACCTCTTGGACCTTAGTTATTCTCATCTGTGAAACGGGACTAACAGCACCTGCTGTGCCCGCTTCCTCAACCGTTGTGAGGCTCAAGTACAGAGGCAGCAGCAAAAGAGGGATAGCACCCATATCGGTAGGACACTCACACATACAAAATATGGCACAAGAACCAGCCTTCAGACTGTGCCTGACACTTCTGTGCCTTGCTGAACTGTTCATGGAAGGCTATTTTGGAACGTGGTAGTCACCAAGAGCACCTTAGAGCTAAAGCCAGATGAGAACTTGCTTGAATGTTCTGTTGAGGAAAATGGGGTGGGAGAGGAGGAGGGCTCAGCACCTGAAACTCGAGGAACCACTCAACTTTGCAGAAAGACAGCAAATAACATTCTTAAAATGGGTTAAGTCAGAGACAGGGGCAAATGGGACAGGCACCTGTCCTAGAACCTCTGATTGGAATGGGTTGAAAAGAAACGCGAGGAGACTAGTCTTGAGGGTAGGTAAGTACTAAACTCACCTGTAAAAATAGACACGGACACTAGCTCTGGTTGTCACTGGGTGGTGGGACCACGGGAGGGAACGTGCGTGATTTTTATTCTTTTCGTTTATACTTTCTAAGTTTTCCATAATGAAAACGTGTTATTTCTGCCACGAAAATGTTGTTTATAGAAAAAGGAAATACAGAGTTTAAATTTCCTATTATATGTTTTAAAAAAACTAGATTTTCCCCCAATTACCAGACACATTATTTTACAGGTACCATCTGTGAAGATAGAAAATGTGCTTTTTGACCATCAGCAAGTGTCGATGGTACATAACCAGTCGCTCGACTCTCTTTTGGCAGTTACGCTGGCCAAGTTACTGCTTCACTCGGGCACGTTCTGCTAAGAAGGGATTGGTTGTGTGGAAGGGTGTGGCACAAAGAACCCCCAGGAATATAGGCCACAGAGCTAATGAAGTGCCCCGAGGAAAGAAAGTCTTACCTATCAGCTATGAATTCTCCCCCCCCACCCACGCCAGAGACCTGAGGGCACGTGACCTAGGAATGTGCATCCCAAGATAATAGTACCTTCAGAGAACTCTACTTAGAGGTAAGTAACTCTCCTTTATTGGAGGTATCTTTGTGTGGCAGACTGTTTATGGGAGCAATTTGAATTGAACTTTAAATGAAAAAGGCATATCTCTGTAAGTGGTAATAATTTTAGTCATCTCGCTGTGGCTAGGGGTTGTGGAATTCATTAGCACAGATTAACATATAAAGTGGGTGAGATATCTAATAGCAAACGGAGAGGTTTAGGGGCCTTAATTCATCGCTGAATGAACAGCGTGTACAGTATTAGGGACTATGAAATTTTTAATTTACACAAAGTGTCCAAGAATATAGGGAATAAATTTAAACCCAAAACAGATAATGGAGCTATGCCCTGCCTGGCTGGCAAGTTGAATTGTTTTTACACTGAGTGAAGAAAGCTAATTATCCCAAGCACAAGGAGACTGCTAAAAATAATAAGATTATAAGGAATAATTTGCTGATATAATTACAACAAAATTGGGTACACACAATCGTCAGATACACGTATTGCTTGACCTGGGTGAGAAAGTGAAATAAATCCTTCTTCTATAGCCTGCGTAAATTTGTTTTTATCATCTCCAAGTGCTGTTTGCACAGGCAGCACAATTTGCATGTGTAATGTGGCTGTACAAATTGACAACAAGTAAATTATTCAAGGAAATAGGCTGGTCGCAGGTCTGAACTATCTCGCAAAGCCTATTCATTTTGAAGAATCACTGAGACGTGAAGCTCATACATCAACCGTTTTCTGACAATCCTCAGACTTATTGTCTCCTAAAATGTCATTATGGCTATTATTTATGAAGCTAATTCATTTATTAATATATATTTAACTCTGACTTGTCATGCACCTTAGCAGACATTCTGTGCACTGCATATTTTTGAATAGATGAAAGACTTTTGCATGCTTTAATGATTACTGTAAGCTGCTATAGATTTATAGAATGCAGCCTTATTATCGACTTGCATTAATACCTTTTTGTAACTTTTTTTTGCTTAAGGCCATCAAATATAAATGGCAAATGACATATTCAAAAGATTGTATGGAATAAGATTTTCCAAGAGTTTGTTGAATTTTAGAACAAAATGGGTTATCTGTCAGGTAAGGCCTAATTCACCTAAAAAGATGGGTAGACACCAATTATGTTGAATTTTCCTGAAAAATATAGGCGGCGGGTTTTCAAGAAAAAAGGAAAAGATGCATGATTCTTTGAGCTCTTTCCTTCTGAGAAGACAGCCCACCCTTTTATGTGCTGAGGTCGGGCAACACTTCCCAAGAAAGCTGAATTTTAGGTGTCACTTATTATCTGGGGCCTTGAACTGTGTGCTTTAAATTGTCTTTAATCAATAAATAGGTGTTGCAAGAATGAGTGAATAGATGAATGACCTCCAGGTTTTCTGATAATGCCATGAATGAAATCAGTAGAAACAAGCATCAACCTAGAATACTATTTTATACATTTCTGCTTTCTGTGTTAGCACTTCCAACCTCTAGAAAATGCTCTGTGACTCCCACTATGATTTGGAAATAGACCATATGTATATGCAGTCAGAATACACAACACATGTTATTTTTATAGCATGCATAAGAATATATCCATGCTGGACATGTATTACTACTTTGGGTTGACATGGAATAAAGTCACGAGCATCTTCCATCATATGTGACCATGGCTACTCACGTGTGTATGCGTGTGCACGTGTGTGTGTTGGGGAGGAACTGAAGATGAAAAGGAAGAAAAATACAGTAGCTGGAGGTATTCTTCTCTGAATGTGCTTCATGCTGACCATTTAAGTATTTGCCACTTTTTTTTAAACTTAACATTTCTACTTTGGTGTAGGTAGAGATATAGAACTCTTACGGTACCGACCAAGAGGAAGGGCAGCATGGGTAAACTTAATACTATCGACAGATCTGAAATTACCGCAAACCAGACCGATGCTTCGTTTTAAAGATAAACATGATAAGAAGGTAAAGAAAAATGCCATTAGCTGAGGATTGTATTGACTGTATGGGCTTTAATACTGTCTCAAAATCACCAAAATTGTTAGATAATTACGAGTTGTTAAAAAAAAAAACTACATAATCTATGCAGACAGAAAATAGATTAGCGGTTGTCTAAGGCTCAGGTGAGGTGGAGAAAAGGAGTGACTGACAGTGAACACAGGATTTCTTTTTGGGATGAGGAAAATGTTTTAAAATTGCACAAGTCTGTGAATTGACTAAAAACCACCGGGTTGTGCACTTTAGATGGGCATGTAAATCAAATCTCACTAAAAGTGTTTCAAAACTACTGTTTGACATGTGCCCAAATTAAATATTTTACCGTCTATAACCAACATCATGACCTATAAGTAAGAGGAAGTACGCACGTAAAAGTGTGGCTCACGAATGAAACTAAATGGAGACATAAAATCAGTAATCTATCCACAAAAGTGTGGGAAAGAGGTCTGCCTTTTAGAACTGCAGCCTTCAAGGAGAATGGTATTCAGGTCGAGTCACCTGACCAGGGGGAAAGATTGCCTGCATCTCACAGGCTGACATAAGCCAACAAATGTAGTCAAGAAAAATCTTAAGTAAATGCATAAGGCGATGCTATATTCCATTTAGAATTATTGTTTAAGACCAACAAAGCATCAAGGACTTACTTTTAAAAGTAATTTTCTTATCTTTAGCATTCTCTTAAAAGATCCTGTTAGATATGGAAACCAAACCACACGCACATATACAAAATGTCTTTCTAACTGCGTGACCCTGGCAGGGGAGGTTGATGACATTTTTATTAGTCCTATTCATCACACGCTTAAAAGAAAAAAGTCTCACTTTTCCAGGAACCATAATATTTACCTATTTATACCTTTTAAAATTTCAGTAACTCCAACCCGTAACCCCCATAACCTTCAAAAAACAAGGAAAATGAAAATTAATAAATGTTCCCTGGTGTGCTATGAACCATTAATTGTACAGACTGAAAAGCTTTAGCCTAATAAGAAACATGCCTTCAGCAGAAATGTGAAAGTCATCTGCGATGCAGTCAATTTTCAATGAAGTTAAGACCTATAAGCCAAGAATATTTTTGCTCACAAATTCTCGCAGATACCTGAGGAACTTTGAAAGGTGAACATCCCGAGGTACTGAAATGTTCTCAGCATGAATTAAATAATTCATCTCGAAAGTGGTCTGAAGATAGAGGCAATAGAATTTCTAGCGATAACAGATGATCAGAGATGGATTTGGCCCCTGCCCCAGGAAAGCACAGACATTTCACTAATCTAGCAATGAAATGATTTTATTAGCAAATTTTTGCAGAAGTGGTATTATAATATTAGGAATAAAGACATGCTAATAACATCATTGACCGTAAATCTCACCTAAGTTTTGAAAATCAGCTCTCGGTTTAGCTATAAAAGTCCTAGGCATTGGAGTAATCATTCAAATGAATACTTACTTTGTTCTTACTATGAATCAAGCCTGGGGTAGGCATTCTGAAAGATTCTGGGGGGATATAAAGATGACTAAAACACAGTCCTTGTCCCTAAGGAACTTAAAAGAGTAAGAGGATTGTAATGTGTTCATAAAAATTTTGCCATTATTGTTTGAGTTATTTACAATGAGCAATGTCTTATTTTTGTAATCAGAACTGAGAGCATTAAGGTGGGGTTTTTAAAGGCATTTAAATGATATTGAATGAGGTTCAAAGTTTCATTGGTGTTCATAAGAGAGATCCTTCCCAAGGAAAATTTTCAAGGAAGGGTTAACATGCAAGCTAGGCCTGGAAGGGTGGCCAGCATTCTGATAGCCTGAGTTGGAAAAGGCAATCTCGGTGGAAAGGACTGTGCAAAGTAAAGCTGGGAATAAAAGCAATATAAAGTAATGCGTTTTGGCTTCAGATAAGGGTGCATGGGGAGGAGAGAAAGATAGAACCTTATGTTGGGGCCGCATCATGGGAAGCCTCCACCATCACACTCGGGAATTCAGGTTCAGTTGTAAGGTCATGTGTGTAAGGTACTTAGCACACAGTACTGGGTGCACTGTAAGCGCTCAGTATACACTAGCTGTTATTATTGTTGTCCAAGGTCTCCAAAGGAGCTGGGGGCAAGCAAGGGTTGACGGTCTCCTGGGTAGCCAGTGTAGTGTCCTTTCCATCTAGGTAGACTCTAGATGATTGTTCTTCAAAGTGTAGGTCCATATGGGGGTGCACCCCACTTTCAGATGGCCCCTGACCCATTTCCACCCCATACTCCTCACATCCTTGAGAGGCATGTAGTGGCCAGTCAGAAAGGTCATTTAGGCAAAGGCCACATCCTCTTTCCTATCTCTGTTCCTGAGGCCTTAGCCCATGTTGGGGATTCAAGAAATGATTTTTGAACCAACTCTCATCTGCCATTGGGTGTGAATATTCCCAGATAAGTGAATAAATTGACATCTCAGCCTATGCATCAGAGCAAATGGCCCATTAGTTTAGTAGCTGTCTTTGTCATCACTGGACATACTAATGATATCTTGTTTCTAGACCTGCCAGGTTCCCAGGCAAGGTATTGTCCTGAGAGACCCTTGCCTGTAAGCACCTGGGTATTGACAACCAATACTTCTCCTCTTCCACCCCAGAATAGCATACTTACCCACATAGGGGTATTGTGAGTGAACTAAGCTTTGCCAAGTGCTTCCCGTTGTGCCTGATACACACTAACATTTGGAATTCCCCAAACGTCAGAACTTCTGACCTCCACCCATTGGCTCTGGGTGCCTCTAGCCATTCCTTGTAGCTGAGCTCAATTCTTGAAAACCCAGAATCCTAGATTTCAGAGTCACGACGTCAGTCACATTTTTCTCTCCTGCAAAGAACTAAGGATTGAGACCCGGAGTAGTCAAGCAACGTGTCTTTAACCAACATTGTTGTGAAGCAGGAGAGAGGAAGAACTTCCGGTTTTCGTCTGAATCTTTGCCACCACAAAGGCAGTGGAGCCTGGTGGTTAAGAGTAGGGATAGGTCGGCTATGGCCTGTAAGCCAAATCCTGCCCAGATCCTACTCTTACAAAGTTGTATCAGAAGAGATCCATACCCTATGTTGATTTCTTGCCTCTAACTGTTGTCACACTGTAATAGCAGAGTCGAGCAGGGGCAACACAGGTTGTATGGCCACAAAGCCTGAAATATTTACTATGTGGCCCTTCTCAGAAAAAGTTTGATGACTCTGGTTAAAAACAATGGCTTTGTCAATCAAAACTGACAAAATCCTAGTTCCATGGGGCACCTGCGTGGCTCAGTTGGTTAAGCGTCTGGCTCTCGGTTTTGGCTCTGGTCATGATCTCAGGCTTGGGAGATGGAGCCCCACATTGGGCTCCATGCTCAGGGGGAGTCTGCTTGAGATTCTCGCTCCCTCTGCCCCTCCCCCCGCCTACATCAGCACATGTGCACTTTCTCTCAAATAAATAAATCTTAAAAAACAAAAAATCCTAGTTCCAACTTAGGTGAGTTAACCTCTTTACACCTCAGCTTCCTTATCTATAAAATGGGAATAATGAAAGTATCTACTCATAGGGTTATTGTATTACATACCCCAAAGCACTAACACAGGACCTGTAACATGGTAAGCTTATTAAATGTGAGCAGTGAGGATGGTGATGGTGACTCTATGGGTAAAATCATTATTCACAGAGCATCATACCACAAAATGATTTTAAAAGTGGCTTATCAGGGCACCCGGGTGGCTCAGATGGTTAAGCGTCTGCCTTTGGCTCAGGTCATGATCTCCAGGTCCTGCGATCGAGCCCACACCAGGCTTCCAGCTCATTGGGGAGTCTGCTTCTCCCTCTCTNATTTATTTATTTATTTATTTATTTTTAGTTCCAATATTATTCTTATGTATGTGGGAATCGGTCGAGTGGGAAGACTTGGGGTTTTTTAGATCTTTATATCAAAGCACGCAGTTATAAACTGGTCAGTTTCGCCCGAAATCTTTTCCTCTTTTCACTTACGCTACATGCTTAAGAGAGGAGCTCTCTCTCTGGTCCTTTTAATTGTTTTACTCTGATCCTGTCACTACTTTTACATTCTTATCCTTGACTGCAATTATGTGTAGCATTGTGAAAATTTGTCATATAAAATTAAAATTGATTTTCCTTTGAATATAGCAGTTTTGGTATCCCTTTGATTGTTTGAAGAATGTGTCCTGAGAGGCAGAGAAAAACTTGCGCAAGAAGTTACAAAAGGCAGGAATTCCCTCACAGAAAAAGTAGCAGGCCTTTCTTTCGGGAGTTTCAGCAAGTGGTGTCAGCTGCTGAGAAGCGACCATTGGACTCCAAGTTTTCTGGTTTTTTAGTTAAAAAGAAACTCAAGGAACTTTCTCCACAATTTTACTTCAAACAGAATTACTATATTTTCTTTTTTCTACTTTTCTGTTCGTTGAAGTCTCATTAACATATACTTTATACTTTTCCATATATTAAAGCTTTCTTCATAATAACAGCCTACTCACTCAGCACCTACTTAGTACTGCATTGGAACGTTTCCCCCAGATAATACTATTGTGGGTTTTGCTGCTGTTTATTTGTTTTGGATAGTGGGAAAATAGTCACATAAAGGAAATGGTATTTATGGTTCATAAGCCTGTAAACTGTTATATTTAAGGGCAAACGAGATGCCACCATATTTAGTTAAGAGACTGTAAGAGTCGATTTAATACTTAGAAAACTGTGCTGTTGACTACAAATGTATGTACATCTTTTGCCTTTATTAGCATCAACAGCAATAATTCATTAACGTGTGTCTGCAAAATACCTTGTTAAGCACCACACATGTATTCTCTCGCTTAATATAACAAGACGAGATACTTGTATAATGTCTATTTTATACTAAAGGAAATTAAAGTTCAGAATAACACTATCACATAACAGAATCTAGATCTGAACCCAGGATCACCTCATTTCCAGCCTCTTCTCTGTGTTTTCTTCTCGGCCACGTTGCCTCCTCCAGGGAGAAGAGGAAGCAGAAGAGAAAGGGGAGAAGAATATCTAAAAAATGAACATTGTATTTCTGAAATGACAGCACCATTCCAACAGCTTTTACACATAGTAACTAATTAAACATCACAGCAATCATATGAGAGAGAGCTGCTACCCTCATTTTGTATGTGAGTAAACTATTCCCCCAAAAGAGAGTAAGTTGTCACATGGGCCAGGAAAGGAAGCAGATCTTCCCCATGGGGTTCAACAAGTCTACAAGTAAAACATCCTTAATCACCAAGAACTTTGATCTCAGTCTCGTTATTTGATGGTCCCCAGGAACGTTTATCTGGTCTCTAAATATTTTTGCCAGGATTTGTCCCACTCAAGACGAAGATAATCTTGGGAGTGAAAACACAGGAAGCTTTATTGGTTAATTGCACTGCTTTGTGACTGAAGGACGAGCTGGTGTCAGGAAGGTGGCTTTCACTGGGGAAGAAGGACTAGAGGGCTGCAGGAGGAAAGGGCGGGGCCAGGGGGACACTCCTGGGGAAGGTGGAGCCACAGAACACCAACCTTGCCTACTTCACGTTTTCCCAGGCTTGGTCTTGCTAAAGCCAAACTCACATTTGTGATTCATCAATGAGATGAGACAATCAGGTGAACACACGGTGTTCCAAAGAAGATGCTGGATTAAAGTGCCTTTGGTTTTTATTAACTGAAGAACATACGACACTGAGTGTGAGATTAGATGTTAGGAGCTGTCCATCGGGCTCTGCTCAGGTATTGGGCAAGCTGCCCAATCTAGCCTGTGGTTTCAGAGCTTTGAATGACACATTAAATTGTTCCTCTAGGGGGATGCTCCTCCCATACTGAATGTTGCATGGGGTACGCCATCCTACCTGCTTGGGTGCGTAATGTGGTGAGCGACCCGATGGCAAAAAGAGAAGAGCAAACAGAGTGAGGAAGGGTTCAGATGGAGCCCTAGCCATGCTACACCGAGGTGTGATATTGAATTAAGTTAATCTGTGAGTATTTTCTTATCCGTGGACTAAAACATCTTGTTCTCAGGGAGTTGTTTTGACTTTTAAGCAGAGGATACTATAAAAGGGAGACTCTTATAAACTCTTCTGAAGCAAAACACTGTATTTGCTTTATGTAAATAGACTTCTCGAGGTAATCAATAATTAAGGAACCTCAAAATAAAATAACGTATGAAGCTCTGAATTTCTAACCAAAAAGACTTCCAAAGATTTGCCTCTGGAAACGATCTGTCTTTAGGGAGAAATATTGAAAACACACCAGGAACCCTAAGTCCAAGTGCCACTGGGGACAATTAAGGGCAAGCATGGAAAGGAAGCGTGCTTTGCTGTGGAGTCACATGGACCTGGGCACTGATGATTTTCTCACAGGCAGGTTGCTTAACCTCTTGGACCTTAGTTATTCTCATCTGTGAAACGGGACTAACAGCACCTACTGTGCCCGCTTCCTCAACCGTCGTGAGGCTCAAGTACAGAGGCAGCAGCAAAAGAGGGATAGCACCCATATCGGTAGGACACTCACACATACAAAATATGGCACAAGAACCAGCCTTCAGACTGTGCCTGACACTTCTGTGCCTTGCTGAACTGTTCATGGAAGGCTATTTTGGAACGTGGTAGTCACCAAGAGCACCTTAGAGCTAAAGCCAGATGAGAACTTGCTTGAATGTTCTGTTGAGGAAAATGGGGTGGGAGAGGAGGAGGGCTCAGCACCTGAAACTCGAGGAACCACTCAACTTTGCAGGAAGACAGCAAATAACATTCTTAAAATGGGTTAAGTCAGAGACAGGGGCAAATGGGACAGGCACCTGTCCTAGAACCTCTGATTGGAATGGGTTGAAAAGAAACGCGAGGAGACTAGTCTTGAGGGTAGGTAAGTACTAAACTCACCTGTAAAAATAGACACGGACACTAGCTCTGGTTGTCACTGGGTGGTGGGACCACGGGAGGGAACGTGCGTGATTTTTATTCTTTTCGTTTATACTTTCTAAGTTTTCCATAATGAAAACGTGTTATTTCTGCCACGAAAATGTTATTTATAGAAAAAGGAAATACAGAGTTTAAATTTCCTATTATATGTTTTAAAAAAACTAGATTTTCCCCCAATTACCAGACACATTATTTTACAGGTACCATCTGTGAAGATAGACAATGTGCTTTTTGACCATCAGCAAGTGTCGATGGTACATAACCAGTCGCTCGACTCTCTTTTGGCAGTTACGCTGGCCAAGTTACTGCTTCACTCGGGCACGTTCTGCTAAGAAGGGATTGGTTGTGTGGAAGGGTGTGGCACAAAGAACCCCCAGGAATATAGGCCACAGAGCTAATGAAGTGCCCCGAGGAAAGAAAGTCTTACCTATCAGCTATGAATTCTCCCCCCCCACCCACGCCAGAGACCTGAGGGCACGTGACCTAGGAATGTGCATCCCAAGATAATAGTACCTTCAGAGAACTCTACTTAGAGGTAAGTAACTCTCCTTTATTGGAGGTATCTTTGTGTGGCAGACTGTTTATGGGAGCAATTTGAATTGAACTTTAAATGAAAAAGGCATATCTCTGTAAGTGGTAATAATTTTAGTCATCTCGCTGTGGCTAGGGGTTGTGGAATTCATTAGCACAGATTAACATATAAAGTGGGTGAGATATCTAATAGCAAACGGAGAGGTTTAGGGGCCTTAATTCATCGCTGAATGAACAGCGTGTACAGTATTAGGGACTATGAAATTTTTAATTTACACAAAGTGTCCAAGAATATAGGGAATAAATTTAAACCCAAAACAGATAATGGAGCTATGCCCTGCCTGGCTGGCAAGTTGAATTGTTTTTACACTGAGTGAAGAAAGCTAATTATCCCAAGCACAAGGAGACTGCTAAAAATAATAAGATTATAAGGAATAATTTGCTGATATAATTACAACAAAATTGGGTACACACAATCGTCAGATACACGTATTGCTTGACCTGGGTGAGAAAGTGAAATAAATCCTTCTTCTATAGCCTGCGTAAATTTGTTTTTATCATCTCCAAGTGCTGTTTGCACAGGCAGCACAATTTGCATGTGTAATGTGGCTGTACAAATTGACAACAAGTAAATTATTCAAGGAAATAGGCTGGTCGCAGGTCTGAACTATCTCGCAAAGCCTATTCATTTTGAAGAATCACTGAGACGTGAAGCTCATACATCAACCGTTTTCTGACAATCCTCAGACTTATTGTCTCCTAAAATGTCATTATGGCTATTATTTATGAAGCTAATTCATTTATTAATATATATTTAACTCTGACTTGTCATGCACCTTAGCAGACATTCTGTGCACTGCATATTTTTGAATAGATGAAAGACTTTTGCATGCTTTAATGATTACTGTAAGCTGCTATAGATTTATAGAATGCAGCCTTATTATCGACTTGCATTAATACCTTTTTGTAACTTTTTTTTGCTTAAGGCCATCAAATATAAATGGCAAATGACATATTCAAAAGATTGTATGGAATAAGATTTTCCAAGAGTTTGTTGAATTTTAGAACAAAATGGGTTATCTGTCAGGTAAGGCCTAATTCACCTAAAAAGATGGGTAGACACCAATTATGTTGAATTTTCCTGAAAAATATAGGCGGCGGGTTTTCAAGAAAAAAGGAAAAGATGCATGATTCTTTGAGCTCTTTCCTTCTGAGAAGACAGCCCACCCTTTTATGTGCTGAGGTCGGGCAACACTTCCCAAGAAAGCTGAATTTTAGGTGTCACTTATTATCTGGGGCCTTGAACTGTGTGCTTTAAATTGTCNGCCTTGAACTGTGAGCTTTAAATTGTCTTTAATCAATAAATAGGTGTTGCAAGAATGAGTGAATAGATGAATGACCTCCAGGTTTTCTGATAATGCCACGAATGAAATCAGTAGAAACAAGCATCAACCTAGAATACTATTTTATACTTTTCTGCTTTCTGTGTTAGCACTTCCAACCTCTAGAAAATGCTCTGTGACTCCCACTATGATTTGGAAATAGACCATATGTATATGCAGTCAGAATACACAACACATGTTATTTTTATAGCATGCATAAGAATATATCCATGCTGGACATGTATTACTACTTTGGGTTGACATGGAATAAAGTCACGAGCATCTTCCATCATATGTGACCATGGCTACTCACGTGTGTATGCGTGTGCACGTGTGTGTGTTGGGGAGGAACTGAAGATGAAAAGGAAGAAAAATACAGTAGCTGGAGGTATTCTTCTCTGAATGTGCTTCATGCTGACCATTTAAGTATTTGCCATTTTTTTTTAAACTTAACATTTCTACTTTGGTGTAGGTAGAGATATAGAACTCTTACGGTACCGACCAAGAGGAAGGGCAGCATGGGTAAACTTAATACTATCGACAGATCTGAAATTACCGCAAACCAGACCGATGCTTCGTTTTAAAGATAAACATGATAAGAAGGTAAAGNCCGACCAAGAGGAAGGGCAGCATGGGTAAACTTAATACTATCGACAGATCTGAAATTACCGCAAACCAGACCAATGCTTCGTTTTAAAGATAAACATGATAAGAAGGTAAAGAAAAATGCCATTAGCTGAGGATTGTATTGACTGTATGGGCTTTAATACTGTCTCAAAATCACCAAAATTGTTAGATAATTACGAGTTGTTAAAAAAAAATACTACATAATCTATGCAGACAGAAAATAGATTAGCGGTTGTCTAAGGCTCAGGTGAGGTGGAGAAAAGGAGTGACTGACAGTGAACACAGGATTTCTTTTTGGGATGAGGAAAATGTTTTAAAATTGCACAAGTCTGTGAATTGACTAAAAACCACCGGGTTGTGCACTTTAGATGGGCATGTAAATCAAATCTCACTAAAAGTGTTTCAAAACTACTGTTTGACATGTGCCCAAATTAAATATTTTACCGTCTATAACCAACATCATGACCTATAAGTAAGAGGAAGTACGCACGTAAAAGTGTGGCTCACGAATGAAACTAAATGGAGACATAAAATCAGTAATCTATCCACAAAAGTGTGGGAAAGAGGTCTGCCTTTTAGAACTGCAGCCTTCAAGGAGAATGGTATTCAGGTCGAGTCACCTGACCAGGGGGAAAGATTGCCTGCATCTCACAGGCTGACATAAGCCAACAAATGTAGTCAAGAAAAATCTTAAGTAAATGCATAAGGCGATGCTATATTCCATTTAGAATTATTGTTTAAGACCAACAAAGCATCAAGGACTTACTTTTAAAAGTAATTTTCTTATCTTTAGCATTCTCTTAAAAGATCCTGTTAGATATGGAAACCAAACCACACGCACATATACAAAATGTCTTTCTAACTGCGTGACCCTGGCAGGGAAGGTTGATGACATTTTTATTAGTCCTATTCATCACACGCTTAAAAGAAAAAAGTCTCACTTTTCCAGGAACCATAATATTTACCTATTTATACCTTTTAAAATTTCAGTAACTCCAACCCGTAACCCCCATAACCTTCGAAAAACAAGGAAAATGAAAATTAATAAATGTTCCCTGGTGTGCTATGAACCATTAATTGTACAGACTGAAAAGCTTTAGCCTAATAAGAAACATGCCTTCAGCAGAAATGTGAAAGTCATCTGCGATGCAGTCAATTTTCAATGAAGTTAAGACCTATAAGCCAAGAATATTTTTGCTCACAAATTCTCGCAGATACCTGAGGAACTTTGAAAGGTGAACATCCCGAGGTACTGAAATGTTCTCAGCATGAATTAAATAATTCATCTCGAAAGTGGTCTGAAGATAGAGGCAATAGAATTTCTAGCGATAACAGATGATCAGAGATGGATTTGGCCCCTGCCGCAGGAAAGCACAGACATTTCACTAATCTAGCAATGAAATGATTTTATTAGCAAATTTTTGCAGAAGTGGTATTATAATATTAGGAATAAAGACATGCTAATAACATCATTGACTGTAAATCTCACCTAAGTTTTGAAAATCAGCTCTCGGTTTAGCTATAAAAGTCCTAGGCATTGGAGTAATCATTCAAATGAATACTTACTTTGTTCTTACTATGAATCAAGCCTGGGGTAGGCATTCTGAAAGATTCTGGGGGGATATAAAGATGACTAAAACACAGTCCTTGTCCCTAAGGAACTTAAAAGAGTAAGAGGATTGTAATGTGTTCATAAAAATTTTGCCATTATTGTTTGAGTTATTTACAATGAGCAATGTCTTATTTTTGTAATCAGAACTGAGAGCATTAAGGTGGGGTTTTTAAAGGCATTTAAATGATATTGAATGAGGTTCAAAGTTTCATTGGTGTTCATAAGAGAGATCCTTCCCAAGGAAAATTTTCAAGGAAGGGTTAACATGCAAGCTAGGCCTGGAAGGGTGGCCAGCATTCTGATAGCCTGAGTTGGAAAAGGCAATCTCGGTGGAAAGGACTGTGCAAAGTAAAGCTGGGAATAAAAGCAATATAAAGTAATGCGTTTTGGCTTCAGATAAGGGTGCATGGGGAGGAGAGAAAGATAGAACCTTATGTTGGGGCCGCATCATGGGAAGCCTCCACCATCACACTCGGGAATTCAGGTTCAGTTGTAAGGTCATGTGTGTAAGGTACTTAGCACACAGTACTGGGTGCACTGTAAGCGCTCAGTATACACTAGCTGTTATTATTGTTGTCCAAGGTCTCCAAAGGAGCTGGGGGCAAGCAAGGGTTGACGGTCTCCTGGGTAGCCAGTGTACTGTCCTTTCCATCTAGGTAGACTCTAGATGATTGTTCTTCAAAGTGTAGGTCCATATGGGGGTGCACCCCACTTTCAGATGGCCCCTGACCCATTTCCACCCCACACTCCTCACATCCTTGAGAGGCATGTAGTGGCCAGTCAGAAAGGTCATTTAGGCAAAGGCCACATCCTCTTTCCTATCTCTGTTCCTGAGGCCTTAGCCCATGTTGGGGATTCAAGAAATGATTTTTGAACCAACTCTCATCTGCCATTGGGTGTGAATATTCCCAGATAAGTGAATAAATTGACATCTCAGCCTATGCATCAGAGCAAATGGCCCATTAGTTTAGTAGCTGTCTTTGTCATCACTGGACATACTAATGATATCTTGTTTCTAGACCTGCCAGGTTCCCAGGCAAGGTATTGTCCTGCGAGACCCTTGCCTGTAAGCACCTGGGTATTGACAACCAATACTTCTCCTCTTCCACCCCAGAATAGCATACTTACCCACATAGGGGTATTGTGAGTGAACTAAGCTTTGCCAAGTGCTTCCCGTTGTGCCTGATACACACTAACATTTGGAATTCCCCAAACGTCAGAACTTCTGACCTCCACCCATTGGCTCTGGGTGCCTCTAGCCATTCCTTGTAGCTGAGCTCAATTCTTGAAAACCCAGAATCCTAGATTTCAGAGTCACGACGTCAGTCACATTTTTCTCTCCTGCAAAGAACTAAGGATTGAGACCCGGAGTAGTCAAGCAACGTGTCTTTAACCAACATTGTTGTGAAGCAGGAGAGAGGAAGAACTTCCGGTTTTCGTCTGAATCTTTGCCACCACAAAGGCAGTGGAGCCTGGTGGTTAAGAGTAGGGATAGGTCGGCTATGGCCTGTAAGCCAAATCCTGCCCAGATCCTACTCTTACAAAGTTGTATCAGAAGAGATCCATACCCTATGTTGATTTCTTGCCTCTAACTGTTGTCACACTGTAATAGCAGAGTCGAGCAGGGGCAACACAGGTTGTATGGCCACAAAGCCTGAAATATTTACTATGTGGCCCTTCTCAGAAAAAGTTTGATGACTCTGGTTAAAAACAATGGCTTTGTCAATCAAAACTGACAAAATCCTAGTTCCATGGGGCACCTGCGTGGCTCAGTTGGTTAAGCGTCTGGCTCTCGGTTTTGGCTCTGGTCATGATCTCAGGCTTGGGAGATGGAGCCCCACATTGGGCTCCATGCTCAGGGGGAGTCTGCTTGAGATTCTCGCTCCCTCTGCCCCTCCCCCCGCCTACATCAGCACATGTGCACTTTCTCTCAAATAAATAAATCTTAAAAAACAAAAAATCCTAGTTCCAACTTAGGTGAGTTAACCTCTTTACACCTCAGCTTCCTTATCTATAAAATGGGAATAATGAAAGTATCTACTCATAGGGTTATTGTATTACATACCCCAAAGCACTAACACAGGACCTGTAACATGGTAAGCTTATTAAATGTGAGCAGTGAGGATGGTGATGGTGACTATATGGGTAAAATCATTATTCACAGAGCATCATACCACAAAATGATTTTAAAAGTGGCTTATCAGGGCACCCGGGTGGCTCAGATGGTTAAGCGTCTGCTTTTGGCTCAGGTCATGATCTCCAGGTCCTGCGATCGAGCCCACACCAGGCTTCCAGCTCATTGGGGAGTCTGCTTCTCCCTCTCTTTCTCCCTCTGCCTGCCACTCCCCTTGCTTGTTCTCTCTCTGTATCTCTCTCTCTCAAATGAATAAATTTAAAAAAATAAAAATAAAAGTGGCTTATTGAAGGCCTATGACATAATATAATGTAATATACATATTATATATATACAATTATTATATATAACATAGAAATTATATATGTATAAAATGTACACACACAATAAATATGTAAGAGACACACACATATATAGGTACTAATACACACATGCACGTATATATTACATATATGTAAAAATGAGAAAATAGGTATTAATGAAAATAAAATACGTATACATAAATACACACTCACATTAAATCTGGTGCCAAAAATCCCAATTCTTTCTCAGTTTCTAGGCACCCAAAAAAACAGCCTGTGATGAAATCGCTCCACCTGATTGTATGACCTTTGCTGGTAAAAGAGAGATCTCGTGGAGAGTGAGATTATGTGGAATTTAGCAATCACTGAACAACAGTTCTTCCTTTGCCATCTGTCCCTTTGCAATCATTCTTTGGCTCCTTTCATTTTTTCCCACCCAGTGGTGAAAGGGAATCGCTGCAGCAGCTGGCACCAGGCGCTTTTCCTTCAGGGCTCATGGCCTAATTCTTAGTTCTGGGCAAACAACTCAAACAAGTCCATAAAGTTAAGGGAAATGAAGATGCTGAAATGATTGTGATTCCCAAGAGCCAAAGTTGCTGGACGAGAACTAGGGGGACCACACACCACCTGCTAACATCCTGTCCTGCTTATTTGTTACATCTATTGCTTATTGTCTGTATCCCTGTTCATAATTTTACTCCCCCAAGGGTAAGGATATTTGACTGTTTTGTTTATCAATGCATTGGAAAGGCCAAAAACAGAGCCTTGCACCCTATAGACACTCAGTAAATATTTGCTGAGTTGAATAAACAGCTCCAGGTCCACAGACAATGCAGCTCTGAAGAATATGTTAAAGTGTGGTCTAAGACAAGGTCGTCAATAGCTTATCCTCATCCCCTTTCTGGCCCCTTGAATTGGATTTGAGCCCCTGGAACTCGAAAGATGAGGCCTGTTGGATGTTTCAGGAAAGACTGTGAGACTTTGGGCACCAAAAGAGCCGCCCTGGGGCCCAGGAGGAAAAGTGATAAATAATAAAGAAGAAGAAGAAACAACCCATGAGATACAAGCAAACTCAAAGAAATGGGATGGGCTTCTGGCTTCTGGTAATCCTCCTGTACATAACAGCTATAAATCTGGACAAAATATAAAAAGCAGCTGTCAAAGGCACTAGAGAGCAACCAAGCAGGCAAATACAGGAGTGCAGTCTGCATTTGGAAGAAGGCAATGACAACGGGCAAGTTTTCCATTGTTATTTTTTTGTTTGTTTCTTTTTGTGTTTTTGTTTTTTACCTGAAAGCAAGACTCAACCTACGCCAAATAGAAGTGACTAAAATTTGCATTAGAAAACCTGTTGTCTTACTGGCATGAAGAGTCAGGAGATAAAGTTCAAGGTAAATCTAGTAACTGGAAATTGAGGGGGAATTATGCAAAGAGGAGAGCCAAAGAAGGGAGATAATGGGTTCTGTGTATAAACTCTATAAAAATCATTGCTGACACCCCAACCATGCATGCAAGCAGACCTGCTAATTCTAAAGGAACAGAGATTTCTGTTGTTGCTAACAACAAGGGAGACAGTTTGGAGTGTGAGATCAGTTAAAATAGCTGACTCCTTAAAAAAAAAAAATCAGTGCTCTTCAGAGGAACACAACAGAATCCAGAGGCTCTGCAATGTATCATTCACAATTTCTTGGATGTCATCCAAAACACTTTCAGCTCAGGTCATGATCTCAGGGTTGTGAGATCAAGCCCTGCATCAGGCTCTGTGCTCAGCAGGGAGTCTGCTTGAGATTCTCTCTCTCCCTCTCTCCCTGCCCCTCACATCCCTCTCTCAAATAAAGAAATAAATCTTTAAAAAAAAAAACTTTAAAGGAAAGTTGATATATGATAGATGTAATATATATGACAAATGCCATGGGGATATGGGTATATTCTAAAATACAGTTTTAGATTTCATATACATTATATATGAATGTATATCTTCAATTATAGATTACATATATATTAAATCAGGAAGACATAACATAGTCAATATATGTGTCTTACAATAGAGTTTGAAAATAAAAAAGATTAAGTTAAAGTGGAAAATTGACAAATCCACATAGTTGGAAATTTTAACCCTCTTTTCTCAATAATTGATTTTAAAAAACTGATTAAAAAATTAATGAAGATATAGGTGGTTGAAATAACATTATCAACCATATTGACCTAATTGATGGTTACAGAATACTATCCCCAATATTATCAGAATGCACAATTTTTCAAGTGCGTATAGAAAATTCAGCAAGCAGACCATATATGGGTTATACAAGTCCAAATAAATATTTAAAAAATTGAAGGTAGTGTATGTCCTCTGACCACAATGAAATTAAATTAGAAATCAATAGCAAAAATACATCTAGATCCTTTCCATCCGATATTTTAAAATTGAACAACACATTCTACATAATTCATAGATTAAAGAGGAAAATATAAGGGGAATATAAGGAAGTTACAGGGATTTAGAAAATATTTTAAACTGAATGATAATGAAATATTTTAATCCGAATGATAGTGAAAATATAACACATCAAAATTTGTGGGATGTAACTAAAGAAGTGCTTGCAAGGAAATTTATAACTTGAAATGCTTTAATTAGAAAAAAAGAATGAAATAAGATTGATGACTTATGCTTTGGCCTATAAAAATAAGAGCAAAGTAAGCCCTAATTAATTAGAAAAAAAATGGGGGAGAGCACAAATTAGCGAAATTAAAAAAAAAACCCACAAACAATATAGGAAATTAATAAGGCCAAAAGTTGGTTCCTTGAAAGGATTAATATTCTTGCATACTTTACAGATACTTTGTCTTTGCTACGCTGCCTTCTTTATTTTTTTTAAAACCCTAAAGCACTCTTTTCTCCTATCCCCACCAATCTACAAGCTCAGGCCGAATGTCGGTCTCCCCAACACATTTCCCAAATTTCTGCCAACTGGCAATAACCTCTTCCTTTCAAACAAATATTTCTGTATTCACTTTAACGTCATTTTGTATGCTAAGAATGAAGAACATTTTATGTCTTGTCATGCACCTGAAATCCCAGCCTGATTCACAGAATGAACAGTAATTATGATCAGGAATTAAAATTTTAACCTTTAATTTTTCTTTTCTCCGTGGAACAAAAATATCTGTATATTAATCAAAATCTAAACCAAGAAACTGATCTGTAATACCTTGTTAGGATAACTGTAAAATAAAACAAGATTCTTTTCAATAAGGAAAATTTAAAAATATAAAGAAGGACAACTTGAGGGAGTAGAAATTAACAGAAAAATGACTTGAGGCAAATTTTCTTCAACATAGAAAGCACAGAGTAGTTCTTAGAATCAAACATTTTTCAGTCATAGTCTACCTTAAGAAATCCGACAAAGTTATGGATTTTTCCCCAGACTAAAAAAGTAAAATCATAAACATAAATTTCGTGTATGATTTCAGATGTTTCATGGGTCTCAGTTAAGAATCCCTGGCTTAGAGGCAAACCTAATATCTGCCATAGACTTTTTTTTCCACAGCAAAACAAAATTGAAATGGCTCAAATCTAGTTGTAAATAAGTTGAAAATTCTTCTGAGGTGGATAAGGCTAGAAAGTACAACAAAGAAATAAAAGATAAACTTAAGAAATATATCTGGGATGTGACAGAAAAGAAAAATTCAAGAAAAGATGATTGATATGGAAGGATACTAACATGGAGACCCAAACTGTGTGAAAAATAGGCGTTTGCAGATCAAACAATAGCAAAGGTTCAAAAGATAATTAAAGTCACAGAGGAGTAAAACTATCCCCAACTAAAAAAACAATTAAGTCATAAAATGAGAAATATTCTCATACTCGCTTATAATTAAGACACCAGATTTTTCAACTTTCAAAGAGAAAGGTATTGCATGGTACACTGGGTGTTATATGCAAATAATGAATCATGGAACATTACTTCAAAAACTAAGGATATACTGAATGGTGACTAACATAGCATAATAAAAATTATTATTATTAAAGAGAAAGATAAGGTTTGGATTCCTTTTAAAATGTAATATAATTGTTATTTCAAATTTATTTTGAAAATTTTCATATATCAAGAAAAATTTCAAACTAATGTAGCAAACATTTGCATACTCTTCACTTAGTTTAGGAAATAAAGACTTACCAAATGCTGTTAACTCCACCCTCCACCCTTCTTTGAATGTATCCCTCTATACACATCCCTGGTAGTAACCACTATATTGAGTTTTATCAACACCTTGACTTTCTGATATAAGTGCACTTACAGTTTAGCAATATATAGCTTAATTTTGCACTCCAATAAATTGTATTACACTATATGCTTTCTTCTGCAACTTACATTTTTTACTCACTGTTGGTTTTCTGATATTCATTCAAGTGTCTGCACCTCGCTGCTGTTCGTTCACTTTCCCTGCTCCAGAGTATTCTAGAAACATATTGCAGTTCACTTCTTCATTCTCTCTTTCATGACTATTTGGATGGTTATGGTTTTTTGCTATTATCAAAAAATGCTTCTGTGAACATTCTTGTCATAATTTCGTATTCATATGTTTGAGAGTTGTTCTAGAACAGTGGTTCTCAAAGTGTCATCCTGCATCACAACTTGTGCATCAGAATTTCCTGGAGAGCTCAGTAAACGTAGATTGCTGTCCCCATACTCAGTTTCTGATTCAGGGGTCTGGGACGGGGTCCAAATATATGCATTGTTAACAAGATCCCAGGGGACACTGAGGCTGCTAGTACAAGACCTTTGTAACTGTAACAAAATTTTTATGAAGTTTCAAATAACTTTTGATCAATTTATTCCTAGATAGCTTATACATTTAGTTGCTTTGTCAATACTATCTTTTAAAAATAAGATTATATATTTTTTCAATTCTTTGCTGCTGGAGTAGAAAAACACAATTGATTTTTGTATGGCAGTCTTCTAGACAGGAGCTTTGCTTCATTTCAAAGCGGTAAGAGCCTGACTGTCTTCGTATTTCTCTACTATAGCAAGTATTGCAAGATTCTGGAGTAACATCTATCGAACCCTTAGGAAAAGATTTGGGCCACTTGGTCAAGTTGTCACTCAGATGTAAAAGCCTAAGGAAAGATATTCTCAGATCACAAAGTTTCAGACTCTCTTTTCTGCAGCTTGCTGGAGGCCATACTCCATAATATTAGGACCTGAGTTAGAATAAAAAAAATATATTGAATGGAGATATTACTGCTAAGATGAACCTGGGACAACCACTGTTCAAGAAGTAAATATGAGCTCAAACAAGAAGGCTGCTTCTGCTATCTGGGTCAAGTGATTAAAAAAAATAGTAATGCACAACAAAATAGATAAATACTCTGGAATATTTAGAACCTCAGATTTAAGAAACAAAGGAAGGGCTGGGGCGCTTGGGAGATCCAGTTGGTTAAGCGCCCGACTCTTGATTTCAGCTCAGGTCATGATCTCAGGGTCTTGAGATGGAGCCTGTGTTGGGCTCCGTGTTAAGTAGGGAACATGCTTGAGAGTCTCTCCTCTGCTGCTGCTTCTCCCTCTGCCCCTCCCACTCCCCTCCCCTCCCGCTTTTGCTCTCTCTCTAAAAAAAAAAAAAAACCAAAAAAACAAAAAAACAGAAAAAAAAAGGAGGGGCAAGTGGAATACAGTATACAAAACCTCGTGTCTTTCATGCAAAGAAGTAACGAGCTTATTGTTTGTAAGAGATACACTTACAATTCTAGAAACTGGGAAATACCGTTACATTTAACCAATTGAGTAGAAATGTAGGTTCACATTCAACTTGTTTCAAAGCATCAAAGGAGACAATATTGTACATGGAATAAAAGGTGTATAAAGAAGAGGCAGGCAAAGAAGTATAAAGAAAGGGGAGGATAACTATATGTAATGATTATAATGAGTACTGTTCTATAAATTCCCCATAGGCTCATATTGAATTAAAAACTTAAATAATATTTTACTTAGAATTTTTTAAACCAAATCACTACAAACATGATTAAAAATAAAATGACAGTGACTTCATGCACAGAAAGTCTACTGAAGAGAACAGTTTTACTTGGGAAAATGTTTCTGAAGATTTTGCTTTGTATGGCAGGGCACAGAAAGATATGCTTAAATCGACTACAAAAAAAGTTTCTAAATCTCATTTATTTTATTTATCTATCAAATACTTATATGGTGCTTATCATGGGCCAGCTATTATTCTAAGGGCTTTACAAAGAGGAACTCTTTCTACTAGTCAGGATTCTGGCAGGAAACAGATGGTACACTCAAATTGGATAAATCGAAGTGAATCGAACAAAAGGAATATTTACAAAGGTGTGAGTGGGATTTAGAAAAATGCAGTATGGGACTGTGCAATCCCCCACACTAACTCACAGCAGCAGGGAGCCTTTCCACCCCTAGGCCTGCCTGAAGGCACAAGCAGAGAGCATGGTTAGAGGGACCCGGACAGTGTCCCTGTAGGTGGGTTGCAGACAACCATAGCAACTTGGCGGGGAGGGGACAAGAAGAACAAACACCCCGACCTCACGTTCCTCCTGCCTCCCATCAGCCAAACAGGACAGAAAGCCAGAGGGGAAAGAGCTCAATGTTTCCACCTTTATGAGCCAGCCCCCCAGGGTCCAGAAGCAGGATGGAGAAGGGTCAGAGAAGGATCCAGGGAGGCAAAGAGAAGATACTCAGAACATTCATAATAACCTTATGTAGTAGCTACTACTGGTGCATTTTTTTTTAACAGCAACTGATGCACAGAGAGGTTAAATAACTTTCTTAAGATTGCACAGCTTGGAAAGGATAGATCCAGAATTTTAACCCAGGCAGTCTGGCTCCACTACAAAGCCTGTCTCTCTTATCATTATTATACTGTAAGCTTATATATATATTATAGTCATGCTCTATTTTTTTTTATTTCTCCTAATACTGTCTGATATATTGGGATTTAAATGGATGAAAAAAAGACCATTGTAAGAGTCACTTCTGACTTCTTTCTACCACCTGTTAAACGGCTGGGAGGCATTTTTATGTTATTGTAGACACTTAACTACCAAGACTCCCATTATGATTCATAGATCATTTTGAAAATTGAGCAATTTTCATGATAGGCATACTTCCAGCAGCTTTTTAGTATACTTGGGAAGATTATAGCCAGAGGAAACACAGGAGGTGAAAATTTGGTCTCATTTATAAGTATTCAGTTGTAAATGTGGATTGTGGTTTCATTAAATTCGTATACTTGAAGTCTTCTTAATTTTCCAATAGAATTGTAAGAATCTGGCAATTTTAATAATCAAGGTATAAATCCTTTCTAGGTTTTTTGGGTAAATAATTTCAAATATTAAAATAACAATCATGAGTTTAATATAAAATAAGTGTGTTCCAGCAAATAAACTAAAGAATATTTCTAGAGAGAAAAACATGTTTTCCTGTTGATTTCTATCATTAGCTTGGTATTCTCTTTAATAAACTACCTACTAGAAGGTTCAGAATTGGGAGCAAGCACAAGGTTAAAATGATTGCCAAATCCAATACTGTTTTCCTGGAGGTTTTTGTGCTCGACTGTCAATGCTTTTTTATTTCCCCCCTCCCCCCAAACTTAAGCCCTTCTTTATCTACCATCTTGTATGGCTGCATTTTCTGCCACTTGTCTCCCACACACCGTGCCCAGGGGCTCTAGCCAGCTCCCTCCTCCCTCGAGCACACCTTTTCATATCCCCATTTCTTTTTTGCTCTTCTTTCTGCCATGAATAACCTCTTATTTGTGGTGTTTCCTGCTTTCCATTTGGGAGTGTAAATGCTACCTTCTGTGAGACGGCTTTCCCACCTCCCCTGCAAAGAAATCTTCATTCCCTTCTACGAGCTTCTAGGATCTTGTGTCCGTATCTCTTCTGAAGCCCTTACTATATCTTGTTAACTTTACTTGTTTGTATCTCTTTGCATCCACTGAACTGTGACTTCTCGAAGGTCAAGACTAGAGACTGCTAAGAGTTTTCAAAAAGTTGTTGAACGATCAATTGTTACTAAACCAACGAAGAAGAATTAGTTCCATGACTCTTGACCATCGTACAAGGAGCAGAAATCCCTTCAAAGGCTATTTATGCTTTTCTGTGTCTGCCACCTGCAGGAAGAAATTTAAAGGATAGCCTGATAGCATGAAAAATCACAGCCATCCTGCTTTGCATTTTAATAATACTAAGATCTAGGAGTTCAATACATGTCTGGTATAGTTCTTCAGTAGGGAGATTTAACACTCCTCATGAGAACCGAGATCCCCAAATTATTAAATAGCGTCCTGAGTGTTCAACTTCCTGTAAGGATGCCCTCAGTAAATTCATTTAATTTTAAAAATACAAAAAATTCTATTCATACTCAAAATACTAAAAAATGTCTAGGTCTTATTTCTAATTACCTTCCTCTGAGTAAGTTTTAAAATTAGAATGTGAGATGAGCCCATATCATCACAAACGGGGATGAAGTTCTGGTTTAAAAATATCCTTCCACACCTTTAGTGTTGTAGCAAGCACGCCTTTGTTTTCAATTTGTGTGTGAGAATTATCTTTTTAAAAGAGTGAGTGAGCGTCTTCTGGGATCTCTTTTGGGGGTCTCAGGTGCCTCATCAACAGGTGTTATTTCAAACTGCTCCAATCTGAGCTTTCTGTGGGGTCCTCCCACCTACCCACCCAGTTTCTCCCATTATCATTACCCACACTGCTTCCTTTAAGTTCTGTTTATATTGAAGCAAACATTTCTTTCCTTTTATCCCCTCTACCACGCACTCCTCCCCGTTTCTCCCTCTAGTTAATCTGGGAGTGGAACAGAGTGAGGCCAAGTCCACAGATCACCTAGCTTCTGCATGCGGTGTTGGAGCTGGAGAAGTAACAAAGTAACAGCTCCCTTTTCCCATCTCTCCCAAGTGCACTGTGGTGGAATGAACTCTCAGTAGTGTAGTGTCAACTTAGTCCACTTAAGATGTAGTCGGTGAAGATCTTCCTCTGAGATAGCCTTTTCATTTTTTCTGTGGCCAGACTGGTCCCCAGCATGACTCAGCTGCTGAGATACTGTGTATGGAAGTGTATGATAATCTAGGAAGCATAGGAAGAAAGCATTGTTCTTACCAAAACTATGAGTGAGCAAGGACGTGTGTAAATGTTTTTCAAACTAGAATTAGTTCATTGTAAGGAAAAGTGTTTCATCTAGAGAGCTCAATATGCAATTTGAGGACTTAAAACTCAGCAATATTTTTCTTCGTTTCCAGAACTGCATTCTTCTTTCCTGAGAATCTGTGGCTTAAAAAGCGTTATCTAAATCCTCACTTAAGTTGGCTAATGAGTTGGAATCTTTTGCTAAGTTACGAGTTTACTTTCTAGTATTTTCTTTCCCCTCATCGGCCATATGATATACATTTATTTTTAATATTAATGTGAATTAAAATTAATTTTGCTTAGGCAATTTGGAAGAATTTTATACCATTCCTTGAGGTAGTTGGAAATGCCCTGGAGTGGAGCAAACTAGGGCTGGGAGGCAACCTAGATTAATGTTAGCAGATACCCAGGCAGGGGGCACCTGGGTGGCGCAGTCAGTTAAGCATCTGACTCTTGGTTTCGGCTCAGGTTGTGATCTCAGGTCCTGAGATCGAGCCCCACATAGGGCTCTGCACTCAGTGTGGAGTCTGCTTGAGATTTTCTCTCCCACTCCCTCTGCCCCTCCTCCTGCTAGCTCTCACTCTCCCTCTCTTTCTCTCAAATAAATAAATAAATCTTTAAAAAAAAATAGATACCAGGTCAGGATTAATTGTGTGTTTCTGTGCTTTCTATCATAAAATAGAGTGCTACCGGTCGTTGGGTTGCAAATAATAGTTAATCCCAACGTACTGAAACTAATATTTCATTCCTTAATATCTCTGAAGTTAATTCTTGTGATGCA
Organism: Ailuropoda melanoleuca; assembly: GCF_002007445.2. NCBI lineage: Eukaryota > Metazoa > Chordata > Mammalia > Carnivora > Ursidae > Ailuropoda > Ailuropoda melanoleuca. The sequence goes on from NC_048223.1 coordinate 117,297,564, forward strand.
ACCATGACTCATTTTCTTCTTATGGCTTATAGTTCTTATTTGGATGTTAATAGTAAATGATTTATAGCTCATTTGGTAGCTTTTTAAATTATAGGAGAAAATCTACCTCATGGTTTACTCAAATGAACAGTCCTAATATTTTAGAGAAGTAATTTACAACTAATAATTTACAACAAGATAGGTTTTGCTGTTAAAGAAAAAAGCGTAAGATGAATGATAAGTGCTTGGAGCTTTCCTTTGTTCTGAGCATGTTGGCAATTCCTGTCATTAATAACAATACTTGGCTTTAATGTGGTAGATTTCATTTTGGACATTTAAAGGACTTTAGAAGCATTTTTGGGGGGGTTATTCTGCACAGCATTCCAGAGCCATGGGTGCTCCACCTCAGAAGAAGAAACGGAGTTTTATTGGGAGTTAAAAGTAGTTTTAGGACCTAACATAAGCCAGCAAGTCTTTTGGAGGGGAAATAAAGATTACATCAAATTCCAGTGGATTTTTCTCTACCAGCTCTCAGGGAAATTCTTCTCTTTGAGCCTAGAGGTGAAAGAAGCAAAGACGACCCTTTCTTTATTGCTTAGGAATGAGATGAATTATTCCACCATATGCAAACCCTCAAAATCCTTCTGTCTATGAGTCTAGGGTAGGTCAACATATGAACTAGGAGTTGGAAATTTTTGCTCAATGAGTCGTATTCTCAAAATGGTCTTTTTTTCCACCCTGCTGATAACTCATGTTCTCTAAGCTATAATTTTCTACTGAGAAAACTGGGGGCCATCACCTCTGCTTGGATGAGGGCTTCCTGAAGGCTGGAGTTTTACATTTTTATCTTTGTATATCCAAGATCTAGGACCTGGTACAGGGGAATTCTCTCTCTCTCTCTCTCTCTCAGACACACACACACACAGACACACAGACACACACTGGTTACCAACTGAACCAAATGAATCAATGTCAGTAAGTCGTAGAGAAACACAACCCCTTCAGCCCTGTAAATAACATTAAGTATGCAAAGTGCAGCAATAGACTGAATCAAGGCTAGTTACCCCTGTTTCTTACTAATGGTTAATGAATGATCCTGCTTATCATCTCAAACAGCCTGGTTCTTGCTATTACTCAGGAGCCCACCCCAATTTTCCCTGTACATCTATCTGTTGGAACCTTAACAAGAAAGCAGTCCCTGTGATTTAAGGCACAGTCCCAGTGAGCATGTCCTGTAGAGTCTTTACGTTGGGTTCAACAAAGACGACTGATATTTTCTCAGCTCCCTTAAATCGTCAACAGATCCAGCAATTCTGTGGTTTTCCTACAGCCTAGGCAGACACTGACAAAATGCTCTAGGACAGGACCTAGTCTTATTTTCCCCTTTGTAGCTAGACGTGATCTTGTCATTGTTAGTAACAGCTTTTGAAAACATCGGGAATATTGAAGACAAAGGATATATATGATGAAATGGAAGGTAGTGTCGATTCCACATCTTGGATTAGATGCTAAAGTCAGATGTTCCCAGATTATGCTGTATTTTGAAGGCACTGAGCTGGCCAAACAAAATACGAAGAGCCTGCCTCTGCTCTTGCCTATGTAATTTATTCCTGTTTAGTTAACAGAAACACTGCTCTTCCAAATTTCCAGGTTAATCTTCAATTTTGTAATTACATTAGTAATTAGTATAAATTACCATAATTAATTGAGAATTAATTAACACAGCTGAGAATTCTTTATTCAAGAATTTTAAATATTGGGGTGCCTGAGTGGCTCAGTTGGGTAAACATCTGGTTATTGATTTTGGCTCGGGTCATGATCTCAGAGTCGTGAGAACAAACCCAGCATGGAGCCTGCTTAAGATTCTCTCTCTCCCTCTCTAAAAAAAAGAGAGAGAGAGAGAATTTTAAATATTTTTGTGTTCTACATAAATAAGCTAAAGATGATGATCACACCTGAAATATCATAAATCGTAGAAACCATTCATTCTTGGATATACTAAGGATATACTTGCATCTTTTATTCCTTTAAGGAGAGACAGAGAGAGGTTATTTCCAAGCATTATTTTGTCATTCTAAATCTATATTTCTTTCCTAAATGACAGGACAATTGTTAGTGATTAGAATCACAGCTAAAAATATTCCCACTAAAAAAATAAATTAAAAATAAAATTAAAATATCCCCACTAAAAATACATAGAAATCATAACTATTGCCTTGATTACCTCAAGGAAATGAGACTAAAGATGGCTCTTTACTCGGATACAATTCCATGACATAACTCCATATCTGGGGTGTAACTTACATGTTTCGATTCAGGGTGTAATAGGGATGCAGGATGTGAATCCCATTAGTGACAACACAGTAAACTATTTTATCCCACTTATTTAGGCTCTGGATATGGCCCAAATCGAACATAATTTATTAAGTATTTCCAGATAGATATTTTTTCAGTTTTGCTCTAAAAACCATGGTTTATGAATGGGATTCTTATCTAAAGAGATACCCACATATGTATTAGCACACTCTAGAATTGTAGCGAGTTACCTTGAAACCTATGCTAAAGATCCATCCTCTTTTTTTGGTCCACTTGAAAAAGTGGAAGGGAGAGTGAGGTGCTGAATGCTGAGACTGGCTAGGGAAATGAGGAGTCCCTTCCTCATTGATCCAAGAAAGCTAGGCCAGCATCCCAGAGAATAATGTTAAGACAGAAATCACGCAGAGAGGATTATAGGGAAAAACCAGACCAGTGAGAGCCTGGTCATCCATCGCAGAAGAGCTCTCAGGTGCACTAAAAGAACAAGGATGTGGGGAAAGTTCTAGATGGGTCCTCCTCCAGCCCCCCCAACCCATTCTTTAAATACACAAATAAGTTGGGAGGCTTTGAAATCTGGGTAAGTGGAAGCAAGCGATACCAGGATACCCACACCAGGATCCTAGGTCCTCCAGAGCCACACAAAAGCCAGCCAGGTGCCAAGTCCCAGGAACCAGAAACTATAGATCCTGTTTTCCAGTATGTCGACCAGAATTGAGGATGAAAGGGGACAGTCAAGAGAGGGTGATGACTCAGAGTTGTCACCCTTGTTTCTAATGAGGCTAAGAGCTTGGGTTTGGAAGCCGGTTTTAGACCCCAGCTTTACCACATGCTAACTATGTAACTTCACCTCTGTAACTTTGAGTTTTATCATATAAAGTGGGGATAATAACAGTACCTCACTCGGAGTTATTCTCAGAATACAAATAACAACTGCTAACATTTACCAAGCATTTACTGTGTGCCTGGCATTGTGCTAATCTCCTGACATTTGTTATCTGTCTTCATCCTGTTATTACTCTCCTCTTACAGACGTGGAAACTAAAGCTTGGAAAGATTGATGACCTTACCCAGGCATTTACCTAAAAGGTGGCAAGGCCTCGAGGGGAAAAAATCTATCTGGTAGGTGACACAGTGCTAGCGTGGCTAACCAGTCAAGAAATGACAACCATTATTATGCCCACATATCTGTGTAAAAGGGTTGTGACATCAGATACTCTGGCAAGAGCGGAGGGAGGCGCGAACCTGCCATTGTTTTTGGGGCTGGATGTCCAGCAACCCCAGCTGTGCATAAGAGACACTAGCATTTTGCACTGCGCAGTGGAGATCAGTCCATGGGACCTCTGTAGCACAGATCTCAGGTTTCTGCCTTTTGTCCTAATAAATAAAGCACCAGGCTGAGATGGAGGAACATTGTGTTCTAGCCCCGTGGTTGACTACACCTTGATTGCATGCCCCGGCGGGGGTGTGTCAGCCATACGACATCCCGGATGATCAACAATCAGGGCATGTTCCTACCTGATGAATTTTCTCCAGGGGTGGGCATCCCTGGAGATGACAATCTCTGCTCCAGGACACGCAGGTGGGTGTAGGACGTGATGGAGCTCTTCCGGTTCTCCCCTCAGCTAAGACATTATCGGAACCGAGAATAGCGATCTTATTTTTAAATTCTCTTCATTTCTTAGATGGAGATGAACGACCCATTCGACTGAAACAGCCAGTGGAAAAAAGAGATTGCTTTCATAAATTGAAATTATTTTAAACAAATAAGTGTAGAACGCTACATTTCCCAGTATGTTATTTTTGGCATCATTTCTTCCTCAGTGGCCGGCCCCCAGAAATTTGAACAGAAAAAAGCATTCTCATGAAGATGGGTTGTCTCATATCTTCCACAAAATTACTATAACCCTCTCGGAATGATTCCATAGGTGAGCCTTTCATCAATGACAAAGGAAATTCAGGACGCCAAGAGGATGAGATTTTCTTATAGAATCTAGCAAGACGATGTGTAAGGATTTCAGATGTGTAGTTCCTATTAAAGTTAACAAGAGTTGTGCTGTTAAAACCTCCTCATGACACTTTGCATTATCTCCTGAGAAGTCTGAAGAAGGTGCCAAAGGATCATCAAAATACCAGCCTCACTTTGATAAACTTGTCACCAGGTAAAATAAAATACATGTATGTTTGCTTCTTTTTCTCTGAAATATAAAGTAATTATGACTATATAAAAACCTTTTACCATAACTAATTAACTAGAAGCTCCTCATAAACTCTGTGTCGACAGCACCGTATGTCTAATTATCTTTTTTCGCTTCAGAATTGTGATGTTGAATAATGAAGAAAACATTACCTGATGAAGTCTTTTATTTTATGATGATATCTCTGGAGACAGAGGAGACACAAAGGCTTAAATGCCAGCTTCAATTACATCTTGGCCTTGGCAAGCTTTCAGCTGGTTTTGATTTGCATGGAAAGATTATTTTAAAAATCTTAGAGAAAGGGGGTGGAGGAGAGAGGAAGAAGGAAAAGAAAGGAAGGAAGAAGGAGGGAAGGAAGGGAGGGAGGGAGGGAGAGAGGAAGGAAGGAAGGGGAAGGGAAGTGTGTGAGTGACAAGGGAGGGAAGGAGGGGGCTGTTTAATTTTATTATATTATATTTTTATTATTTATAATTGCAATAATTATTAAATGGTCTCTATAGCCATTCAAGCGCTCTCAATCCTAGGCTTGAGAAACCCTTTTCATATGTAGACAGGCCATAGCTGCTTACTTCCAGTCTATTCTGTTGGGCATTGTGGCTTGGGTTTTGCCAATTCCATTAAAATGTCTCTTCTCTCCCTGCTCCATAATGAACCACTCTAACTAATTCAAACCAGACAAGCATGAACTTATATGACAGAAACAGGAAGGTGGGCATTTTTCTTTTGGCATGTGTATAATTTTTTTTTTAACTTTTGAAAGCGATGGCTCAAATCCATCCCTGAAGGCACTTACATGTAGGATCAGACATGCTAGAGAGGGCATTTTCAGTCCTTGCATATTCCCAAGCCTGTGCCCACCTTCCAAGAATTTCTTCATTTCTGTGGAAGCTCAGGAGTGAATTTCAAGCCAAGGGTTGGCTATTAAGCAGCACTTTCCTTGCACATGAGGCCAACCCTGTCTTTGGATACTCCATGCAAGGTCCATTAAAGTCTAGGAGATCTGCCAGAGCGTGGGATTTGAGGAGTACTCAGCTCCAGTTGGGGTTCCCCATGGGCCTGATTTCCTCTCCCAGTGGTCCATTTGTCTGATGTTTTCATGCTTGCATAGTTTGGTCGGAGTCTTCTAACACAATGTTTCCTAAAGTATGATGGAAATATGAGTCACCAGGAGTCTTGCTAAAATGCAGATTCTGCTTCAGGATCTCTGAGATGAGACTGCAAGTCCTGCACTTTTATCAAGCTTCCAAGTGATGCTGGCATTGCGGTGCATCGCTGATATTACTTTGAGTAGCGAGGGTTCCACTCCTGCAAGCAAGCTCCAGGACTTTCTCCCCCAAAATAAATCCTTTCTCTTCCTCCCCAGTTCTCTGAAATCTGGGAGCGTGGAGCGACAATACTTGGTATTGATCTTGGTACTTAGGCAGCAGCCTCATTCCTGTGTGATGGACAGATGCTTCCCATGTGTAAGGCTCGGCTTCCCAAGTAGATTCCAAGCTCTGCTTCCTACTTCCTTTGCCTGCTGACAGCTGCAACAAGGGTGACACCAAGAGCGTAGAGGCCGTGTAACTACTTGCTGAAGAGAATTGAGCTTGTTTGCATTGCATTGGCAATGATTTCTTGTGCCATCTCAAGAATACATTTCTTTCCAAATGGTATTCATAGACTATGTCAGAGCTTTCATATTTTAAAATATTTGGAGCAGTAATTCTCAAATAAGCTATCAAGTTCTAGCATTGGATAGTAGACTTTACCCACCACCCGGCCCTCAAACAAACAAGCCAAAACAGGAACGAAAATACAACCAGCAACTGATTTTTTTTTAAGTAGTATTTTTTTTAAACATTTTATTTATTTATTTGAGAGAGAGAGAGCGAGAGAGCACGCACCTGTGAGCAGAGAGGAAGGGAGAGAATCCAAGCCCACTCCACGCTCAGCATGGAGCCAGACACGGGGCTCAATCCCATGTCCCTGAGATCGTGACCTGAGCCAAAACCACCAGTTGGATGCTTAGCGGACTGAGCCGCCCAGGTGCCCCCAGCAACTGATGCTTTATTTTCTCCTTCCCTGAAGAACTCTGCCAACTTCCCCCTCATTGCCTACCCCATCTCTCTGATCCCAGCTAAGCATCTTAAGACCCTAAGAAAAATGAAAAAGTATCTTTTCCTCATTAAAAGGAAATGGAAAATCTTATTTTGATAAATGTGTAATGAATCCCTACTTATTATCTCTTATTATCCTCTTCCAGCCAAATGGTTTGTTTTTTTTTAAGATTTTATTTATTTGAGAGAGAGAGAGACAGCTAGCGAAAGAGGGAACACAAGCAGGGGGAGCGGAAGAGGAAAAAGCAGGCTCCCAGAGGAAGAGCCCGACGTGGGGCTCAATCCCAGAACCCCGGGATCACGCCCTGAGCGGAAGGCAGACGCTTAACAACTGAGCCACCCAGGTGCCCCCAAATGGGTTAAATTTACATGCACCTCATCCGGCTTCAAAGAAAAATACGTTATCTGGTTTTTTTCCTGCTATCATTCCATCTTTGTGTAATACCCTCCATCCTCCCCACCTCTTCCTTGCCTACCCATTCTCACACACACACACACACACACACACACACACTTCACACACACTCATGGGTCCAATGTGAAACCCCCTTCTCACTCAGATTTCCCTCCTCACAATCCCAGCCTGAGGAATGTCACTCTCCTCACAGATCATAGAGCTGCAATTATATGAGGAATGTATTTGGCCATTCTTTGTGTAGCATCCTGTGCCATGTTTTTCTTTCTTTTCTTGGCCTACTATTTAAATGTTTTATTATTAGTTAACTTCGGACATATTTATCCCCTACCAAAAGATGCTAGATTAAAATTTGCTAAAGAAATCCTACATGACCTATACCTCTGCCCCTCTTTGGGTCTAGCATTCATTCGTCCATTCGACAATTAATTTTGGAGCCCCATAACAGTGGAGTGATTGATTAATAACCAAAATAAAGTGAAATATACGTACATAATTGAATATAATACCGGATATTTCACAATCCAAGTACTTTCACATATAACATCTCATTGCCCTTGTGACACCCTTCTAAAGCAGATGGAAAAAGGTAATATGTCATGCAAAGCATTTAATTAGTAAATCCACTTTGACAGTGTTTAAAGTTAAGATGTGGGAAAAAAAAGATGTGAGGTGGAATAATATAAAATTTAACTATGACATGTCAAACAAAGCCTTGGAGCAGATACATAAAAATACCAAAGAACAATGATTCAAAAGCTAAACAACAGTGGATCCATTTAGGGCTCATTTAACCAAATCAGCAATCGGGAAAGAGCACCTCTTAAATTTCAACTGAAAGCTTGACAGAGAGTAAGACAGCCTGGCCTCCATGGTTAATAAATTCCGTAAGTAGAGAGCAAACATTAAAAATGCCCCGTAGCTCAATGTCTTCAGCCAAAAAGAACTAATCCAATTGACTGAGACCAAAGAAGACGACAGGGATGTATGGTTCCAGAATGTCTCTGAGGTATTCAAAACCAAGTCAATTTAAGGACTTGTAAGTTAATAACTAGGACTTGACACATAATCCTGTAGTTTACAGGTAGCCAGTGACGGTTTTTTACAACCAGAGTAATGTGATTTTCATGCTGGGTGTCAGTCAGAATGTCAGTAACTGAGTTCCAGACCAAGAGAAGTTCCTTGAACAGTCCATTAGGAGAGTCCCCCAGAATCCCTGCATGTGGGCAGAACACAGAGGCCTAGAAAGACGGGAGGTCATAAACACATGTCAAGAGGTGAGAGCAGTGGACAGCAGCCACACAAAAGGCTGGTTTCTAGGACCTTTAAAAGAGCATTTGGTAAATAATTAAATAGGAAGCCTAAAAGACAGGTCAGGATCAAAGATTAAGTGCAAATTCATAATAGAAATCTTGGGAGCTAACAACCTTCAAAGCTGCGGTTCTGAGCAATTTACGGATTTGCAGTAGTGGTGAGAACCCAGAAGCAATAAGAGTTTCTTCCTGGTGTGATTCATCATTGGGTTTAATAGTTAGGCAGAGAATATCCGGAGGTCAGGTGGTTGGAGAATGAATTTAAGTTTCAAAGGGGTGAAGGTGACTACTTTTTTTTTTATACTACATAATGTTAGATGAATATTTTAAATGCATTGATTGGATTCTTTAAAAAAAAAAATGGTCCAAGAGCTCTGTGTGTGTGTGTGTGTGTATTTTAATTTCTTGTACAGGTATTATAATGTAAGATCTTTACAGATTTGATATTGACGTGTTTCAAAAAATAAAATAGGAAAAGCAAGAAAACCATTCATTGGACGCCCACCCTGTTCCAATAATAGGTATTTAACACACATTCTTTATGCTCATTTAATATCACAATGTAATATTTTAATATTTAATGGTATTAGCTGTAAGCATAAACTAGGAAAGGGAAGCTCAGGGAGGAGAGTTTTCTGCACTAGCTCCCGATCCCTCAAACCTCACGTACAGACCGGGAGCGCCAGCATCACTTGGGAAGTGACTGGAAATGGAGAATCTACAACCTCCCCGCAGACATACTGAATCAGAATCTGTCTTCATCAGGAACTGTAGAGTGCCGAAAGATCCCTTCTATGTGTCACTTGAATGTGTTCCCATAGAAAGCCTGGGAAGAAGACCAGTGATGTGACCAAGCTCAGGGCTTGCCGGCCACCCCTGCCTCACAAATGAGCAGCCGGCGAGCAGCCCCAGGAAGTGTCTACATATCTCTGTGTAGCACAGAGAGGCGCCATCCGGTGGAAAATGAAGAAATGAGGGGTCGTTGGCTGGCTCTGGCAAGGAGCACAGGAGCTCGTGGGCTCTTAGGAAGAGTCACTCCCCAAAAATTTACTAAGCAACAATCACCTATTATGAAGAGGTTAAGACAGTAGGTTCTGGAGCCGGACTGCCTGGATTTAACTCCAGGCCTGCTTCATAACCTTGAGTAACTTCATCTCTTTATCCCTCTGTTTCCCAGCTTATAAAATGGGAGCACTAACGGAGCTGTGGGGAGGCGTACGGAAAGAGCCGAGTGGAGGCCAACGGTCATCGTTACCCACATTGTGCTGTGGACCTTGTACAGTGTGGAACAAGACTTGTGCACCTTTGCCCGGCCATCAGGGAGCCTGGCTTGTAGAGGAGGAGGCGGACTCTGTTAGACACAACCATGAGAAGGGTTATGCAAGACAAGTTCAGAGAACTGTGGAAACACAGGTAAGAGAGGAGCCCAACTTTATCAAGGAAACCAGGGAACGTTGCTATGTAATTGACCTTTCATGGCTGTCTCAAATTTTGGTCAGGAGGGTCTTTCCTGTGGCAAGAACAGCAGTAAACCCCCTACAAGCAAGTGAACACTGGAGACCCAAGAGCGGCCTGACGGGCAAGTGCAGAGAGCCAGATGCTTCTGGCCCCAGGAGGTGTAGGCAAACTAGCACCACCCCTGCTAAAGCACCCAGAAGAGCTGGATACAGAATAAAATTGTTCTCTTTACTGTAGAGCAGAAGAAATATGCGTGGGAAACCCTCAGTGGCTGGAATTGAAGATGAAACTGGGAAAAGCAGTAAGCTATGCAGTGGTTGCCCCTCTAGGGGCTACTGATCTCGGTAACCCCAAGGTTTGGCTAACAGGTGATGAGACCTTGGGCTGTAAGAGGTGAGCTGCTGGAGCTAGAACGCCCTCTGTGAAGCTGAGACATGCAAGAATGGATAGGAGAATTCACTCACCGGCACAGCGACAGAATAAGGAAGTAGTCTGCCTTTTTGGGTGGAGAAAAAAAGGAGAGACCAAAGGATTCATATTTCAGAAAGATCATTCTAGCTGCAGATTGGAGGAGAGCAAAAGTGAGTTAAGAAGATCAACATCCAGGTAAGACATTCTGGTAGCTTGGACTGGGACAGTGGCAACAGAGCCAGTCCACATGGCTGGTAGCATGATTAATTCCAGGTTCAAAATTGTTGCTATCAGTGAAGAATGGAACTCAACAAGCAGCTTATAAAATGACTCAGGAAAACGAAAGAGGTCAATGACAAGGGTTGGGTTTCCAGAGACCGCAACAGTAGAGGCCAGTAGGATCCATGTTGTGCAAAATTTGGCAAAGTCAGTGCAGGAGAACCCAGGCGAGGAGAAGAATCACTGGGGTTAGACAGGAGGGATGCTTTGCACTTCAGAGAACAGCCATCATGGCCCACCCTGCAGGGGAAAGAGCTTCAGAATAGCCCAGGGTAATGGGGGTGGTCTTTGGGCTTACCTCTGGAACGGAGACTTAGAAGAAAATTTTGGAAGGGACTGAGAATGCCACCAAAAATGCAATGTCACTGACTCGAAATTGTTTCAGGCTAGGACACCAAGTAGTTTAGCTGAGCCGCTCATACATCCATACAGCTGGAAGAATTAGAGACGTAAGACCCAGGCTGCTCCTCAATGTGTGGGCTGCGGACCAGCAGCAACAGCCTCACCTGGCTATCCCACACAGGCCTCCAGAGTGAGGCTCTGCATTGTCACGTGTTCCCAGGGATTCCTACACACGTTACGGTTTGAGATGTGCTGCTTTGGAAGACCATGTCATTTGAGCCATCTGTGACCAAGGATATGGGATATATGTTCCAAAATGAAGTGTGTGAGGGTAGCTTTGAAATATTCCAATTCACCTCAAACCAACCAAAAACAGAAGAAATGTGGCCACATCTACTCCAAGAGAGCCAGAGGTATTGTAATCTTCCTACAAGTGGCTAGGGGTGTCTCGGTGGCTGTCAGTTACACCTCCAACTCTTGATTTCAGCTCAGGTCATGATCTCAGGGTTGTGAGATCAAGCCCTGCATGGGGTTCCATGCTGGGCATGGAGTCTGCTTAAGATTCTCTCTCTCCCTCTCCCTCTGCCCCTGATCCCCCTCTCTGAGAGAGGTGGGGGGGGATTGGCCAAATGCAACAAAACAGATCCCCAGAAAACTGAAGGGGAAAAAGTGGAAAGAGACACAAACTTGAAAAGTAGTTAGGGTTGTAATTTCTGATTTCTTCCACTCCCGGTTAGATGAGTAGCCAACTGACATCAACTTCCAATTTATGATGTAGCCTTAAAAATGTTTATAAATATTTTAGACTTAAATTTTCATCGCTACAATATTTTTGCCCTGAAGCAACACTTTTCCCCCATCAATGCATTAAAATTCTCCTACATTACTTTGATGCCACCATTTTGGGTATCTTTTACCCATAATATAATTACAGTGGTCACAGGACATCACTAAAGTTAATTAGTGGTATTACCATCCCTTCACTCAGTGAATATATATTGAGGACCAGTGCTAGACACTGGGATACAACAGCGGACATAACTGATGTGGTCACTGTGTCTATGGTGCTTCAAGACCATAAGGTTAAATATAATCATCACATTTCTTGACACTTTCCTAAGTATTATTAATATGAGAATTCTGATTTATTTTTGTAATAACACCATATGTGATAGACCAATAAACATTTATATTTGCATGTCTCTTGTTGTTTCGCTATATAAGAGCATGAAGAATATATCAGAAACCTCTTCTGTGCTATATTTTTAGGAATATTTCCCTTCAACTTCAATATACTCCTCTCTGTAGTGAAAAGCCTTGAGAGTCCTAAGGGATGGCAATTGAGCACATAAATATGTAAAATTCTCATTGAATTAATAGATCTGCTTTGTTATTTTTTTTTCTTTTTGGCTTGTTAGAATATAAAAATCTGGCAAGTTATCTAAAACTCTATCACTTGGGTCTCTTGGGGGAAAATGTGAGAACCGAGGAGTACAGCATAAGCTTCAGCCGTCTTTGTGTCTCTAGATAGCTCTGCTCTGTCTCCAAGGGCTACAAAAGATGATTTGTCAGCTTAACGTCGGCAGCAGGAGCTATGGAAGAAGACTGTCTTCTCTTCTAGCCATAGATGTGCAGAAATAGCATGCAAAGCCAGAGAACAGAGGTGGGTGGAAATTTAACCTCTCCCCTCAACGCATGCTAACACCACACACACAACCATTCCCTATTTCCTGCTCCATCACCATCCTGTCCTGGCCTAATGTTCCTTCTTTCTCCATCACTAATCACATGGCTGATAGGTGCTCAGCTATTTTTATGTTTTAGTACTCTTGCAAAAGCAACAACCTAGCTCCTTAGCCAAAAGGCAGGTAGAGCTTTGAACTTTGTGCCTAGGAAGATAAGATAATAAAACTCGGTGTTAATTATCACTGGATTAACTCAGGTGGGAAATAGAAAAAATAACATCTTTTGTGTCTTACCTTTGTCTTCTCCCTTCCCCAGTCCCCATTGTGGACTAATCATTGTCTCTGTGGAAGGGAGATAGTCCACAGAGGGGTTTGTATTCCCAGCTCCTGGTGCCCATAAACCGATATTGATGAGCTCAGTTTTGTTAGGGACTCCAGGGATCATGTGACTGCGAGATGACAACACACTCCTGAGCACATTAAGATATTGAGAGTCTTGGGGCGCCTGGGTGGCACAGCAGTTAAGCATCTGCCTTCGGCTCAGGGCGTGATCCTGGTGTTATGGGATCGAGCCCCACATCAGGCTCCTCCGCTATGAGCCTGCTTCTTCCTCTCCCACTCCCCCTGCTTGTGTTCCCTCTCTCACTGGCTGTCTCTATCTCTGTTGAATAAATAAATAAAATCTTTAAAAAAAAAAGATATTGAGAGTCTTTTTCAAATACCTCATTTCTGCTAACAGCTGCACTCCACTCTTGTCTTCCCAAGGTTGACCTTTTGTATACTTCACGGTCTATTTCCAGGCGTTGTCAAATACTCTCTGTTCTTCCCTTGAACTTTACTATCCAAATCACCACCTTTCCATTCTCATAACCAGGCCCCTGGTCCAGACTAGTTCTCCACTGTATTACAGCACTAGTCTTCTAGCTGTTTCCTGGGGTCCACTCTTCTCTACAACAATCTGTTCCATGACGGCGACCTTCTACAAAGGCCACCTTGTTCTATTACTTATTGGCTCAAAAATTCTAAGTGAAAGATGGTTCTGAACGGTTTAATCTAGCTCTAATATGTGTGAAAACACGGAGACCATAGAATCAGAAAGACCTGGATTTGAATCCCATCTCCACCAATTATAAGTTCTCCAACTTCTCTAATCTTTAGTTAAAAAAAGTTTTTTTGCTGTTATTAATGTGGTAAAATATATATAACAGAAAATTAGCCATTTTAATCACTTTGAAGTGTACAACTCAGTGGCTTTAATGGCATTCATCATCACCATGACTCCCCAAATTTTTCATCACCCTAAACAGAAACTTTTGTACCCATTAAGCAATAACTCCCCGTTCGTTTTCCAGGTGTGCCATTCTCCTTCAATGTGTTGGTCAACTCAGAAGCTCTCTGAATCTCATTGCTTCAGAGTTTTTGTAGAGCTCAATCTCCAGCCACTCTCCCCTCCCCAGAGATGTGAGCATGGGGGTGGGAGGAGGGCTGGGGAGCAGGGTTGAAAGTCCCAATCTTCTAATCATGGCTTAGCCTTTTTGCCACCAGCCCCCATACTGAAACTGTCTGGGAGCCCCACCTTAAGTCACTTCATTATCAGAAACTCAGGTGTGATCAAAAGGGGCTTATTATAAATAACAAAAGACACTCCTATCACTTAGGAAACAAGGTTCTGGTTGCCCTGTGCCAGGAACCAGGACGAAGAGCAAATATTTTGTTTTTAATTAGAATTTTTATTTTATTTTTTCATTATGTTCAATTAGCCAAAGACCAAATATTTCTAATACACCATAGCAATCACCACCACTATCTTTTTCCAAAACTTTTTCATCATGCCAAACAGAAACTCTCTGCTCATTAAACAATAATTCCTCATTCCCTGTCCCACCAACCTCTAATCTAATTTCTGTCTCTATAAATTTACCTATTCTAGATATTTCATATAATGTAATTATATTGTTATAATTATAATAACAGAGTTATTATAATTATATGATAACATATTAATTATAATAACATTATAATTATATAATTATAACATCCGTCCTTTTGTGTCTGGCTTATTGCACTTGGTATAACATTTTCAAGAGTCATCCAAGTTGAGGGGTGCCTTGGTGGCTCAGTCATTTGAGCATCCAATTCTTGATTTCGGCTCAGGTCATGACCTCAGAGTCATGAGATCAAGTCCCACATCAGGCTCCATGTTCAGTGGGGAGTCTGCTTCTCTCCCTCTCTCTCTCCCTCTGCCTCCCTCTTCCCCCTGCTTGCACATGCTCTCCTTCTCTCTCTAAAATAGGTAAATAAATCTTTTAAAAAACAAGAAAGAGTCATCCATGTCAAAACTTGTACCAGAACTTCATTCATTTTTATGGCTGAATAATATTCCATTGTATGTATATACCACATGTTATTTCTTCCTTCATCTGCAGATGGGTGCTTGGATTGTTTCCATTTTTTGCTATTATGCTGCAATAAATATTGGCATACAAGTATCTTTGAGTCCCTGTTTTCAATTCTTTTGGGTACATACCTATGAGAAAAATTGCTGGGCCCTATAATGGCATTTTTAGCTTTTTGAAGAACTGCGCAATTGTTTTCCACAGCAGCTGCACCATTTAGTATTTCCCTTAAGCAATGCACAAGATTGCTTTGGCTATTTGGAGCCTTTTATGGTTCCATACAAATTTTAGGATTATATGTTCTATTTCTGTGAAAAACGTCACTGGCATTTTGATAGGGATATCACTGAATCTATAAATTGCTCTATATTCTGGACATTAAATTATTATTATGTTTATGATTTGCAAGGACTTTCTCCCATTCTGCAGGTTATCTTTTCACTTTCTTGATGCACAGAAATTTTAAATTTTGGTGAATTCTAATTTAGCTATCTTTTTTCTGTTGTTGTTTGTGCTTTTAGGTCATATCTAAGAATCTATTGTTAAATTTAAGATCATAAAGATTTACCTCTATGTTTTTTCTAAGAGTTTATGGTATTAGTTCTTCTACTTAAGTTATTGATCCATTTTGAGTTAATTTTTGTATATGGTGTGAGGTCGGGACTCAACTTCATTCTTTTGCATGTGGAAATTCAGTTGCGCATTACCGTTTGTTGAAGAAAGTGATCTTTCACCATTGAACGGGTTTGACAAAAGTCAATTGGCTATATTATGTTTGGGTTTATTTCTGGACTTTTAATTCTATTTCTTTGGTTTGTCTATCCTTATGCTAGCAGCATATTATTTTGATTACTGCAGCTTTGTAGTAAATTCTGAAACTGGGAAATGGGAATACCCTGACTTTCTTCCCCTTCAAGGCTGTTTTAGCTACCTGGGGCCCCTTACAATTCCATATGAATTTGAGGATCTGTCAAAAAAATTAAAAGGCTCTGGAAATTTGATAGGGAGTGCACTGAATCTGTGGATCACTTTAGGGAATATTGTTATCTTAACAATGTCAAATCTTCCAAACAATGAACAGGGATATCTTTCCATTTATTTGGGTCTTCTTTAATTTCTTTCAAGACCGTTTTTTTAGTTTTTATTGTACAAGTCTTTCACCAACTTCATTAAATATATTCCTAGATATTTTATTCTTTGAGATGAAAATGGAATTGCCCTTCTAATTTCCTTTTCATTGCAGATATATAGAAACACGGATGGTTTTTGTGTGTTGGTCTTACATCCTGAAACTCTGATAAATTTGTTTATTAGCTCTAGCAGCTTTCTTGTGGATTCCTGAAGATTTTCTCTGTTTGGATCTTGTTATCTGTGAATCTTCTACTCTTTCTTTCCAATTCGGATGCTTTTTATCTCCTTTTCTTTTCTAATCTTTCTGGCTAGAACTTCTAGTAAAATATTGAAGAGCTATGGTAAAAGTGGACATTATTGTCTTGTTCCTGATCATTTACTTTTAAAATACCTGTGAAGTTGATAGTTAGTACCCTCATAAGAAGAGACAGGAAAGAGCTTGCTTCCTCTCTTGTCTTCTCTTCCCACCATGTGAAGATATGATAAGACCACTGTCTACAAATCAGGAAGAAGGCTTTTATCAGAACCAACCAGGCGGGCAAGGTTTTGGGAAGTCCTAGTTTTGGACTTCCCAGCCTCCAGAATTGTGAGACATAAATTTCTGTGAAGCCATGCAGCCTAAGGTATTTTTTTACAGACCAATTCCTACCCAGATTACCATAAGTCCTTACACTAAAGGCCTATTTACCTCAATTCCTATTACCTAATACAGCATGTTCAACTTTTAACAAAAAGGCATGCCAAAGGCAAGACCAGAAACACAGTCTGAGGAGACAAAGCAAGAACCAGAACTAGACTCAGATATGAAACAGATGTTAGAATTACCAGAGAGGGAATTTAAGATAACTATGATTAATATGTCAATGGTTCTAGTGGAAAAAGTAGACAACATGTAAGAACAGATGAGGAATGTAAGCAGATGAGGAATGTAAGCAGAATGTATTTTTCAAGGTGGTAAAGTTATATTATATGATACACAAACAGTGGGTACACAGCACTGTGCTTTTGTTAAAACCCACAGAATTTTACAGCACAAAGAATGAATCAATGTATGCAAATTTTTAAAAAACAATTTAGGAGGTCACAGTGAAATACGGAATATGGCCAAACAAATTACAAGAGTATGAGACAAACTCACTACCACCGTAGAAGGTTATGGGTCAATAATAGGAAGAGCCTAGGGTGAGCAATGTAGTAATGGATTAGACTTGGAGACATAAGTGTAAACTCACGTTTAGGTCACTATATGTACAGATGATTACACACAGAAATATTTACAGGTCTACATACATACATGGTTTAGTATACATATATATTTTGTTACTCTGGCAACTGAGAGATGCCAGAAGCAATGACACCCCAATAGCAATGAGCTCACCAAGGGCCCAGATTTTGGTGACATTCTCCAATGAAAGGAATCAGGGCTTCTTAGAGAAATGGCTGGCTCTAGAACTGGAGGACATATAAGATGACTCTGGAGCATCTCAACATTCTAGAAAGGTCACACAATACCTCTGCATAATATATCTGGGGTCAGCTATTTCCTCCAGGATAAACCAGCAGGAACATTGGTTTCCTAGTCCCCAGAAAAAGAAGTAGGTTTCACACTCAAGCAATAGGTCCATAGGCCCTTTCCTGCTTTCTACACTCTCTTTGGCAAGGATTTTCTCTTTTTTTCTCTCTCTCTGGGCAGTGTGACCTAACTTTCCATCCTTCCCTAGCTCCATTTAGAAGCTCTCACTAAGACCTCTGTTGAGCCCTCGGAATGTGTTTCAGATTTGGTAGTTAACCACTTGGATATCATACTCTCATTACTGGCACTATCCATAAGGGGAGTGAGGAACAGGCCTCTCTGTCTTAAATGTGAGATGAAAATAACAATATGTTGCACAGAGCCTGTGATTATAAATAGGTAAGTGCCTGGTAGTGTTCTTTGCACTGACATCATGTTCATATACAGACTACACTTACAAGGGAGAAAAGATTTTGACTCTAAGGTTCAAAGTCTATTGTAAAGTACATAAATACAAATTTACTTTTAGCCATTTTTCCTACCTGCTGGGAATGATTTATAACCACATGATTTGAGAGTTATTAGGTGCGAAATTTTTAATTCTTCATTTTGCAGATGAAGAAATTGACGTAGAGAGCTGCCTGGCCATTGCATTGACGTTATACAAAGATTTCATAAAAATGCCATTTATGCGGGATAAAAAACCTTATTGTAGCTGAGAAGAATTATGTAGTCTTTTAAAAGTCTTAATAAACATTGGCTTGAATAAACTTTACTATAGAGCCTTTGGATTAGAAGAGATCTAGAGTGATCTATACTTTCCCCCACAGTTAAGCAAGGAAACAAAGGTATCTTCATCCTTTTCCCCATCTCTGTTTAAGTACTGATTATAAAGAACAGGGGTCGGGCGTGTGGGTGGCTCAGTAGTTAAGCATCTGCCTTCGGCTCAGGGCGTGATCCCGGAGTCCTGGGATGGAGCCCCGCATCCAGCTCCTCCACTGGGAGCCTGCTTCTTCCTCTCCCACTCCCCCTGCTTGTGTTCCCTCTCTCACTGGCTGTCTCTCTCTCTCTCTGTCAAATAAATAAATAAAATCTTAAAAAAAAAAAAAAGAACAGGGATGGAATATTGAAGCTTTGTGACATATTTGGGTCATTCTAGGAAAAGATAATCCATGAAAGCCCATTCTTCCAAAAGCAGGTATATTAAGGAATGATTCTTTATGTTGCAAATAAATCCTCTGCCTTACAAAATTAATCATTTCAAGGCTTATTCACATAACAATCTGGTGCATATAAAAATTATTTGCATCAAAAAATTCTAGGTAGGCTATATGACTGAATTGAGAAGGGAAGTATGCTAGTACCTGGTTATAAATGTAAACATTAAGAAATTCATTAACCTGATATGATGTAAATTCTCTTCTAATTTATTTATGTTTCCTTGAAGTTTAATTATTTTTTAAGAAATTCTTGGGATGTTTGCTCAGCAAGTCATACCTGTAAACTTGTTTGGTCTGAGAAAAGAAAGACATAAAACTGGAGTTTCAACAAAGTGTATTCATGAGCCACAGAAGAAGCTGAAATCTGTATTTTACTGTCAACAGAGTTAAGCAGATGCCTGATTTTTACTGCACAGAAACTCTTTCCTCGGATTCTTGTCATCAAACTGTCATGAGACCTGCTTCATGCCATCGTGGGTCAGACAATTACTGTATGTTTCTCCTGAACCTTGACGAACTAACCGTATTACAGATGTATCAAATTACATGCATATTATCAGGGGCATTTCTCAAATATTTTGTACTTAAAAGAAGCTTCTAGAAGTCCAGAGGTTGATAGCAGAAGTGCAGTACTCTGCTATACATCTCATTTCCCCTCATTTCTCTCTCAGAGACCACAAATGGAGGTCTACTCTCCCAGGATTCTGAACGAAGTGATGGGCAAAAGGACCTGTCCCAGATGAGGCATTTCCTTGAGACTCTAGTGTTAAGATGATAAATGGGTGTACCATCTGGCTTCAAGCAAATGTTGAAGAAACTACAACTCATGGAAGACTGTGTTCAGTTTTGTTACAGGTGTTTACTCTTGACCCTGTAGCTATATGGATAAAGGAAAATTATAGTATTTCTGACATTTCAAGATTAAAGTTCTGAGGACAGTTTCTGTACTGGACTTCCTGCTTGTGTAGCCAGATAAGGGGTAGTTTTATAAAAATATGGAAGGCCTGCATGTATGGCCCAAACTCTCCACCGCCCTCCTTCTCTCTTACAAACAGTACGTACAGCCAGACTCCCATGTAGTCACTTTGCTTTGCGGTGACTATTTCTCCCGCCTTTCTTAGCAGATTATAGGTTTTACTATTTTTGTTTTTGCTTTTCCTCAATTACATTTACCTGTTTGGAGAGGGAAGGGGGACATTTTGAATACAGGTAACCAGGTCTGGGGCTGGAGGTCAGAAATGTGCTACAAGTCCCACCCCAGGCTGCAAACATCTGGCAGCCCAGATGGGAGTAATAGCAACTCTCTTCGTATTTTCATAACTGCATTATGGAAGATGTTCGCTGGTTTCCTCCTCGGTGAGTTTAATTCACACCAATACTTTAAGGAAGATTAGAAAAAGAAAAAAAAAGGAATGAAAGAAAACATTTATGACAGCCCAGAGCTGGGTTTTCATGCTCCCATCGAGCAAAAAAAAAAAAAAAAAAAAATCCAAGATAATTACAGCATATAACAGATCTTTAAGGCTTATTTTGTGAATCAAATCAACTATGTATTATTTTCTGTGCTAGAGCAATATCCACCGCAAAAATGCTACATTTTTAGCCCAGATATAGGTTTTATGTTTTTCCTCTAAAATGATTTTCATCAGCGTAGAGGTTTTGTAAAGCCAGCTGAAAATGAAACAACGTAGGGGAGCTGCTTTTTATGTTCAGTGTTATCGTTCAGCCTCGCTTGAGACCCTGACATTAAGAGATGCCCTAGCTGTTACGTCACCAACCCTTTCTAACAGCTGCACTAAGGAGTAATAGTCGTATTTTATTTCCTGCCTCTTCTTTGAGATGATTTTCTAGACTATCATCCAGATTCGCACAAGCGAACAAGTCAGGGACTCCCACGCAGACTGTCAGCTCCTGACTGGAAGCAGTCCTCAGGAGGGGAGGCACAGAGTCACTGAAACAAAGCTGGACAAAGCCTAGAGTCACCAGGATAGTTACGTCCACTTGGAGAGGTTAAGCGAGAGGCAGAGTCAGGTCTCACCTGAGGATGAACGATGTCGCGTTCCTGAGAAACAGACCACCTCATGCAAGTGCTGTAAGCAGTAGGGGTTTTGTCCCTTTTGTTGGTTCAGGTGTCCCTAAGCCTCTGGAATAGTGTTTGGCAAGAGTGGGCACTCAGTAAATATTTATTAATGAATGAATGCGTATCACTCCCAGCTTCTTGACCATCAGCCAACTAGGCATCATAGTTGTATGACCTTTCTCGTGTGACCTTACGTCACCAGGGTGGGCAGCAGGAGCTAGTGAGAAAAGCACTCAGATCTAGTTCATAACTGTCATTTATCTCAGCCAAGTAACTTTATGGCTCTATTTCCAAGACCAAATAACTCAGAGTCTTAGCTTTCTCATCTGTAAACCAAGATAATATTGGACCTACCTATTTCATAGGGTTTAATGCATATCAAAGTAGATGCGTATGGTAAGCTCTAAAATTCTATAGAAATATTGTTACTATCAGCAGATGGACTGGGATGTGGCCACTTTATTAACAGAGATGTTGGCTGCAGGAGAGTTTAGGCAGGAACTCTGGGGCAAAAGCAACTACTCCAACATGATGAAAGGCTCTGGCCAAGAGCATGCTGGGATCCGGGACCCGGATTGCTCCTGCGCAAGACCCAGCCTGGCAGAAGCCAGGGAAACTAATGCAACCCAAAGCTTGTTGGGGAGCTGCCCGTGAGAAGCAGAAGAAAACAGTGAGCTTAGCAGAGGCGCTGACCCAG